>NC_041740.1:1502322-1802787 GCF_004115215.2 Ornithorhynchus anatinus
AACAACAACAAAATCCCCTTGGATCCAAGAGAGGGAAAGTTGAAAAAAAGGGAAAAGCACAATCCCCTTTAAAAAAAAAAAGACAACCCCCCCCCCAAAAAAACACCCAAAAAACAAAACCAACCTGTCCCTCGGGCGGGGGCTGGGGGGAGGGGAGCGCCCTGTTCCGAGGGAATCGGATAAAACGCTCCCAACGAGGCCCAGGTGGAACCCAGGTCCCCTTCCCTCCCCCCGCCCCCCCCCAAAAAAAGAAAAATAATCAGCAAAACCCAAGGGCCCCCAAAACCCTCCCTTAAGTGGGGAGAGGGGCGAGGTGGGGGGAACAAAAATCTTCGAAAAAGCAAGGTCTTCGAGGGAGCTTCGTCGGGAGGGAAGGGTCCGACGAGGCCCGGTGGCCGAGGGCAGAGGAGAGCGGGTCTGGACGGCTGGGGTGTCAATCCCGGAGGGCGTCCGGGCGGAGGGAGCCGGGGGGGGGATGATAGCGTTTTAATAGTTCTCAGGGAGCCGGTGTCGCTCGGAGCCGGAGTCGGTGCGGCTTAGAGGGGGAAGGCGCTTTAAATAGAGCGATAGATCCCCTGCGGGTTTTCGTAGCTATAACAACCTACTTCGAGTTTCCCTCCTCAGGTCGAAGCTGCGAAAATGCAGAGCGGGAGGCGACGCAGAGACGCGCAGAGACGCGGGGAGAGACGGAGGGGGGGAGAGATGGAGAGACAAGGAGGGGGGAGAGACGGAGGGACGGGGGGGGGGGACAGAGAGATAGAGAGACGACAGAGAGACAAGGAGGGGCAGAGACGGGACAGAGAGGGAGACAGAGGGACAGGGGGAGACAGAGACAGAGAGGAGGAGACAGAGAGACAGGGGGAGACAGAGAGGGAGAGACAGAGAGATAAGGAGGGGCAGAGACGGGACGGAGAGGAAGACAGAGAGGGAGAGACACCGAGACGGAGAAGGGGAGACAGAGAGATAAGGAGGGGCAGAGACGGGACGGAGAGGGAGAGACAGAGGGAGACAGAGACAGAGAGGAGGAGTCAGAGAGACAGGGGGAGACAGAGAGGGAGAGACAGAGATAAGGAGGGGCAGAGACGGGAAGGAGAGGGAGACAGGGAGAGACGCCGAGACGGAGATGGGGAGACAGAGAGATGCGGAGGGGCAGAGACGGGACGGAGAGGGAGAGACAGAGGGACGGGGGAGATGGGGGGAGACAGAGAGATAGGCCGAGACAAGGGGGAGACAGAGAGGGAGAGACAGAGAGACAAGGAGGGGCAGAGACGGGGCGGAGAGGGACAGAGACCGGATGGAGAGGGAGACAGAGGGACAGGGGGAGATAGAGGGGGAGACAGAGAGATAGAGAGGGAGAGACACCGAGACAGAGGAGGGAGACAGAGAGACGGGGGGAGACAGAGAGGGAGCGACAGAGAGACAAGGAGGGGCAGAGACGGGACTGAGAGGGAGAGAGAGATGCGGAGGGGGGAGAGACAGAGATGCGGAGGGGCAGAGACGCAAGGGGAGACAGAGAGACGCGGAGGGGGAGAGACAGAGAGACGCAGAAGGGCAGAGACGGGGGGAGACAGAGAGACAGACAGGGAGAGACAAGGAGACGGGGGAGACAGCGAGACGCGGAGGGGAGAGACGGGAAAGAGAGAGGGAGAGACAGAGAGGTGGAGACAGAGAGACAGATAGGGAGAGACAGCGAGACGGGAGAGACAGAGAGGGAGACAGGAGAGACGGAGAAGGGGAGACAGCGAGACGGGGAGGGGCAGAGACTGGATTGAGAAGGGGAGACAGAGAGACAGAGAGGGGAGGGGAGAGACAGCGAGAAGCAGAGTGGCAGAGACTTAGAGACGGAACAGAGAGAGAGGGAGAGACAGAGAGATAGAGGGGCAGAGACAGCGAGAGACAGAGACAGCGAGACAGAGAGGGGCAGAGACGGAGAGACGGTACAGAGAGATGCAGAGGGGCAGAGACGGCGAGACTCAGAGACAGACAGAGGCAGCGAGACCCAGAGGGGCAAGAGGGGGTATTTAAGTGGAGACACACGTCTCGTCTCCCAGAGATCTCCGGAGAGATTTAGAGACTGCGAGAGGCAGAGAGAAAATCAGAGACAGTGGGGCGGGGGTCAGACCCAAGGTGAAGGGGAGGCAGAGACCCCCCCACCCCCGACCCCCAGAGTTAGAGATCGAGAGACCTGGGGGACTGATCGGGGGGAGACAGAGACAATGAGCGACGGAATTGGAGGCGTCGTAAACGTAGTCGCCCAGGCAGAGACGGCGAGACCCCGAGAGGCAGAGACGGAGAGAGACACGGAGAGTGAAGAGTCAGAGAATTAACACCCGGAGCCTGAATTAGAGACAGAGACAGATCCAGAGAGTTAAAGACAGTGAGTCACAGGGCCTGGATTAAAGGCAGAGAGGCGCAGAGACTCCGAGAGTTAGAGACAGAGAGGGTTAGAGACACAGAGACAGAGACACTGGCAGAGACAACCGTCCCCCACGAGACACCGGCCTTGGATTAAAGGGGTCGAGGCGCAGAGACACCGAGAGTTAGAGACAAGGGAGAGATCGAGTCTCTCAGGGGCATGGGAGAGGCAGAGACTGAAAAGGGCCCAGAGACGGTCGGGAGGAAGGAGAGACAGAGGGACGGGGAGGAGAGACGGGGAGATGTCCCGGGGGCGATTGGTGGGGGGGGGGGGTCTCTCGGGGGTCTCTATCTCCCTACGTCTCTCTGTCTCTGTCTCGGTCCCGTTTCATCGGTTTTCGAGTCCAACGGGTCCAGACAGGGGGATCCATTGTTACCTGGGCGACGCCCCTTCCCCATTTAACCCAGAAAGACCCGACCCCCAGAGCGGGGGAAGCCCCCCCTTTGACCCTAGCCCCCCCAGCGAAATCTCCCGTAATTGTGGGAGGGGGCGGGCGGGCTCAGTGTCCCAGCTCCGGACAGGATTTTCCCCTGGAAACATCTGGTTCCCGCCCCCCCAACCCCCTTCCCTATTTACCCCTCCGGGACCAGGGAAGGGGAGGGCTGCAGAGACCCTCCCCCTCGCCCCCCTCTCCCGGCCTCCCAGGACTGGCTCCTGGAGACCCCTCCACGCCCCCCCAACAGCCCGGGCTGGGAGTGGGGGGTCCTTGCGGGGCCTGGGCGGGGGTGGGTGGGTGGGGGGACGCCTGGGTCCCCGGCTGGCTTGGACTTGCTTTCCACTTCGGTTGATTTCCAGGCCTGTCCTCCCCCCTCCCCACTTCTGCCGCCGCCCGGGATGGCCCAAGGGCACGGGTGGGGAGTGGGAGGGGGGCGTGTGCGGGAGACTGACTGCGCATGCCACCCTGGAGGGGGACACGCGTGTGTGGGGATGCGTGTGGGGGTCTGTGGGGGTGTGTCTGTGGGGGTGTGACTGCGCGGTTGTGCTCCCGTGAGTGGATCTCCATGGGCGTCAACGGGTGCACACGTGGTTTGCAGATGGGTGTCTTAGGTCTGTGGGTGCCCGGCCTGAGCCCCTCTTCATCCCGAGGCCGCGGACCATCCCCCTGGCCCCTTGGAGGAGCGAATAATAATAAAAATAATAATAACCGGGCTATTTGTTAAGTCTTTACTAGGTGCCAGGCGCGGGACCAAGCGCCGGGGTGGAGACGAGCAAACCGGGTTGGATACAGTCCCTGTCCCGCCTAGGACATGTCCCATGTCTCCATCCCCATTTGACAGAGGAGGGAACTAAGGCACAGAAGAAGTCAATCGACTTGCCCAGGGTCACACAGCGGACCAGTGGCGGAGCGAATAATCGTCAGGATAAGAATGATGATCATAATACTTGGGGTATTCGGTCGGCGCTCACTCCGTGCCAAGCTCTTCCCCAGGCCTTGCCCCTTTCTTGCCTCTCTCTCGCACCTCCGGTCACTCTCCCCCGATCCCTGCAGCTCTGCTGCAGTTCCTGCCCCTCTCCTGCCAGTTCCTGCACCGCTCCTGCATCTCCTGCGCCTCGCCTGCATCTCCTGCACCTCTCTTACAGTTCCTGCTCCTCTTCTGCAGGTCCTGCACTTCTTCCCCAGCTCCCGCTCCTCTCCCGCGACTTCTACTCCTCTCCCATAGTCCTTGCACTTCTCTTGCAGCTCCTGTGCTTCTCCCGCAGCTCCCGCACCCTTCCTGCAGTCCTTGCATCTCACAGCTCCTGGCTCTTTGCCCACAGCGCCTGCACTTCTGCAGCTTCTGCCCATCTTCGGCCATCCCTACCCCCTTTCTTCATTTTTCCTGCAGCTCCCACCCCCTTCTGCAGGTCTCGCACCTTCTCAGCATTTTCTCCTGCAGCTCCTGCGCCTCTCCCACCCTCCCTGCAACTCTCCTGCAGCTCCTGGGCCTCGCTTGCAGCCCCTCACCTCTCCTCCCTGCAGCAGGAAGTCTTTGGGGAGGCAGAGGAGGGCAGAGGCAAGGGAAACGCCTTGGCACTCTTGAAAGCGGGCAGGGGGAGTGGATTTGGTGGGCGAAGGTGACCCGGGTAGAGTGGTCCAGTTCCTGCTGCAGAATCCCCCGACCCCAGCCCCCTCCCCTCTTCCGGTCCCACCGTCCTGAAGCCTGGGCAGCTTTGGAAAGGGAAGTTGGGTTGTGGGACAATGGGACGGGATGCCAGAGCGGAGGGGGAAGAGGGAGAGGGCTCCAGGGAGAGAAAATCATCTTAAGGGCTTTCCTCCCCCTCCCCCTTCCCCCTTCCCCCCAGCCTCCCCGGCTCTCTCGGTGAAAATCTTCCCCAATTACAGCATTACTGGAAAGAACTGAGGCTTTGAGGGGCTTGGAGAGGGGATTTCTCTCTCTTTTCAACCAAAATGGCCCCTCTCCCAAGTTCAAGGCTCTAAGATCAGATTCCCCGGGGAGAGGGGGGAGGCGGTGGTAGGGAAGAAGAGAGAGAAGAAGGGTGAGTAGGGTCGGCTGGAGGGGGAGATGTCTCTGTACCCTGCTGATCCAGCTATCTCTGGCGACCCGCACCTTTGATCTCCCCAGCTCATCCTCGGGACCCCCTCACATCAGCCTCCCCCCCACCCCACCGCCGCGACCCCTCCCCAGATCAGCTCCCCCAACACATCCAAGTCTAGACAGCTAGAAAGGGCTCCCGGTGAAGGGCTGGAACTTTTTTTTTCTTGCTCCTGTTTCTGAATTATTTTCCCCAACACACACACACACACACACTTGTCTGCAGTTGCCCAATTCGGGCCCCCAGCCCCCTCCCTCCCTGCTCCTGGAGAATAAGAATCAGTGTTGATCTCTGCAGGGGGAGAGACGCAGTGCTCATCCGTCTGTCGGTCTGTCTGTCCGGCTCCTGCCTTGGGCTGCGAACTCCTCTGGGACAGAGAGAATGAGGTCTTCCTTGTGTACTGAGCTCTTGGGAAAGCACAATAGTCAGTTGGTAGACACAATTCCTGCCCTCAAGGAGCTTCCGGCCTACTGTATGCAGAGCACTGTACTGAACGCTAGGAAAAGGACAATAGGGTCATCAGACCCGATCCCTGCCGTGCTTAAGAAGCGCTTAGAACAGCGCTCTGCATACGGTAAGCGCTCAGTAAATCCGATTAAATGAATGAATGCCCTGGAGGAGCTGACAATCCAGCAGCATTTAGGTGGGATGGGTTTCTCTTCCCTGCCTTCTCTCCCACCTCGCGATTGGGCCATGATAATAATAACTGTGGTATTTGGTAAGCGCTTACTATGTGCCAGGCACTGTTCTAAGCGCTGGGGTAGATACCAGCTAATTGGGTTGGACACAGACCCTGTCCCACATGGGGCTCACAGTCTTCATCCCCATTTTACAGATGAGGGAACCGAGGCCCAGAGACGTCAAGTAACTTGCCCAAGGCCCCACAGCAGACAGGTGGCAGAGCCGGGATTAGAACCCGTGACCTACTGACTCCCAGGCCCGGGCTCAGGTAGCGGATCTGACATCTAGGGAGGCGATAGAGTAGGTGGATGTTTCAGGGCCTGGCTCGAGGGGTGGAGGCAGGGGGATGGTTCCTTTGACCTCTCAGGTGTTCCTCTCACCCCGAGGAGTCTGTGACTAGTAGGAAAGCAGGGCCAGGTCTAAATTTCCCTGCCATGATGGATTTCTCTCACCGTTCTGACTGAAGGGGCCTGGTTGGGGCCCGGGTGAGGCCCTGGTTAGAAAAGGAGCTTATCCACAGCTTGACCCGGTCCACAGGGCACAGAACTGGGGGCCAGGAGACCTGGGTTCTAGCCCCAGCTCTACCCCTAGCCTGCTGGGTGACCGCGGGAGAGTCACCTAACCTCTCTGCCCCTCAGTTTCCTCCTCCCTAGAATGGGGATAATATATCCGCTGTCTTTCTCTTGGGACCGTGAGCCCCGTGTGGGAAGGGGACTGGGTTCGATCTGATTCTCTCGTCTTGATCCCAGCGCTCGGCACATGGTGAGTATTTAATCATTACCGTTACCACAGAAGCAGCGTGGCTCTGTGGACAGAGCCCGGGCTTGGGACTTACAGGTCATGGGTTCGAATGCTGGCTCTGCCACTTGTCAGCTGTGTGACTGTGGGCAAGTGACTTAACTTCTCTGTGCCTCAGTGACCTCATCTGTCAAATGGGGATGAAGACTGTGAGCCTCACGTGGGACAACCTGATGACCCTGGATCTACCCCAGCGCTTAGAACGGTGCTCTGTACGTAGTAAGCGCTTAACAAATGCCAACATTATTATTATAGTTTTGGATGGGTAACCGCTGGAGGATCTCGAGGAGTGGGGAAATATGGACGCGGCATCTCTGTGGAAAATGATCCGGGCAACAGAGTGAAGTGTGGAACGGAATGGGGAGAGACGGGAGGCGGGGAGGCCAGAGGGGAGGCTGATACAGGATTGGGGCGGAAGAGGATAACTTCTCCCATCAGAGTAGTAGCTGTTCGGAAGGAGAAGAAAGAGCGGATTTGAGCGATGTCCCGAAGGTTGACCCGACAGGATTTGGTGACGTCGAATATGTGGATTGAATGAGAGAGAGGTAGAGGATAATTCTCGTGAGACGGGAAGATGGTGGTGTTGTCTGCCCCCCATGCCTCAGTTTCCCCCAGCTGGAGGTCCCACATTGGGCCTGCCTCTGCCCCCTCTGTCTCAGTTTCCCTCAAGAGGAGGTCACACCGGGGCCTGCCTATACCCCCGGTCTCAGTTGCCCCCACTCCGGAGGTCTCACTGAGGCCTGCCTCTGCCCCCCTCCGCCTCAGTTTCCCCTGCCGGCTCCACGTATGGCAGGCAGATGGCTCCATGCACGATGGGGCCGCCAGGGAGATCCTGTGACTCGGCTCTCCCCATGTGCCGTGATTTAAACCCGGATTTGGTTTGGCTTCGGCGCAGGTTGAAATCGAATCCCAATTAGGTGTGGCGGAACGGGGGGAGTCCCTGGGGCCTCTGCACCGCACTAGGCAGCCAATCAATCCTACGGACTGAGCGCTTACTATGTGCAGAGCACTGAACTACACGCTTGGGAGAGGACAATACAACGAGCAACAGGCATTTCCTGCCCACAGCCAGCTGACAGTCTAGAGGGAGACACATGAATAAAAAGAAATAAATGAGAGATATGGACATAAGTGGTGTGGGCCTGGGAGACGGGGATGAAGAAAGGGAGCGGGAGAAGAGGAAAGGAGGGCGCAGTCAGGGTAGGCTTCTTGGAGGAGGAGATGGGCCTTCAATAAGGCTTTAAAAGGGGGAGAGCGTCATTGTCTGTCGGATATGAGGAGGAAAGGCGTTCCAGGCCAGAAGCCGAATGTGGACAAGAGGTCAGCAGCGGGATAGAGGAGACGATAGCTGTATTGGGCGCCTGCTGTGCCCGGAGTGTTGAACTGGTCAATTGCTTCGTGTAGAGCGCTCTCCTAGGCTCCTCCTGGGTGCAGAGTGCTGTACTGAGCGCCTGCTGTGTGCACAGTTCTGGGCTAGACAACTGCCGGGTGCAAAGCACCGTACTGAGCATCTGGAGCCCTCGTTGTGTCCGGAGCAATGTACTGAACGCTTAGGGACAAGGGAAGATGCAATCTCCACCTTCAGTAGCTTCTGGTCCAGTGTGAGGAAGCCAAGTAGATGCACCCTGACGAATGATCCAAGGATTCCCTCTAGACTCTAAGTTCGTTGCTGGTAGGGAACGTGTCTACCACCTCTGCTGTATTGTGCTCTCCCAAGTGCTCAGTACAGTGCTCTGCACACAATAAAGGACGGGAACTGGGCCTCCTAACTCTATTGTCCTCTCCCAGGTGCTCAGTAAGGTGCTCTGCACCCGATAAAGTGAAGCAGCATGGCCAAGTGGCAAGACCCCGGGCTTGGGAGTCAGAGGTTGTGGCTTCTCATCCCGGCTCTGCTTCTCATCTGCTGTGACCTTGGGCAAGTCACTTCACTTCTCTGGGTCTCAGTGACCTCATCTGTAAACTGGGGATTAAGGTTGTGAGCCCCAGGCGGGACAGGGTTTGTGCCCAACCTGATTACCTTGCCTCTGCCCCAGGGCTTTAAATAGTGCTTGGCACATAGTAAGTGCTTAACAAATACCAACATTAGTCTTAAAATTATTAAATAGACTGTAAACTCCTTGAGGACAGGGGATCCTGTCTACTATCTTTGTTTTGCTCTCACAAGCTCTCAGGATGGTGGTCTGCACCCAAAAGACTGTAAGCTCCTTGCCTACTAACTCTCTTTTACTCTCCAAAGTGCTCAGTACAGTGCTCTGCACACAATGGACTGTAAGCTCCCTGAGGGCCGGGATCTTGTCTACTAACTCATTTCACTCTCCCAAGCGCTCAGTACAGTGCTCTGCACACACTAAGCCCTCAGTAAACACCCCCGCGGAGCCAAGGAAATACACTGAGGAAATTCAGCCCCTGGCCCTCCCCTCTTTGGAGAGTCCCCCAGCCCCCAAAACCTCCCCCACTGAACGATTTATGGTCTGAGAGCCTGTGAGGGGACCTTGTCTTTGAAATACAAACAAATGCCCCCTCCCCTCACCTCAATCCAATTAGAATGTCCTTAATTAACACCTTTCCGGAGAAAGGTAACTTCCTGAGCCTCTAGGATGGGCAGTTACTCACCTGCCTGGAGGTGGGAGGTGATGGGGGGGGGTGGGGAGGGATGGACCAGATGACCTCAGAATCCTCTTTGAGGTCCAGGGATACCCAAGCTGGTCTCTCATTCATCCATTTATTAATAGTACTAATAATCGTAGTAATAATTTGGGTATCTGTTGAGCGCTTACTACGTGCCAGGCACTGTACTTAACTCTGCGGTGGATCCAAGCAAATCGGATTGGACACAGTCCCTGGCCCACGAGGGGCTCACGGTTTCGAGATTCATTCATTCGATCATATTTATTGAGCGCTTCTCGCGTGCAGAGCTTGGGAGAGAGTGATAGAACAACAAACAGACACATTCCCTGCTCACAACGAGCTTCTCTCCACCATGGAGTTTTCAGGGGACCCCGTTTAATTCATTTTTTCATTCGACCGTATTTATCCAGCGCTTACTGTGTGCAGAGCGCTGTACTAGGCGCTTGGGAGAGTACGCTACAACAATAAGCAGACACATTCCCTGCCCACAGTGAGCTTATGGCCTAGAGGAAGTTTGGGGAACGGGAAGTTTAGGGAATGGGAAGTTTATTAATAATAATAATAATGTTGGTATTTGTTAAGCGCTTACTATGTGCAGAGCACTGTTCTAAGCGCTGGGGTAGACACAGGGGAATCAGGTTGTCCCACGTGGGGCTCACAGTCTTCATCCCCATTTTACAGATGAGGTAACTGAGGCACAGAGAAGTGAAGTGACTCGCCCACAGTCACACTGCTGACAAGTGGCAGAGCTGGGATTCGAACTCATGACCTCTGACTCCAAAGCCCAGGCTCTTTCCACTGAGCCACGCTGCTTCACAAGTTTAGGGAATGGGATCGAGTGAAAGGGCATAACTCCAGTGCCAAACTTCTTCATCACCCACCAAGCCAGGCTGCGGCTCTACAAGACAAACAGCGCGGCCCAGTGGATGAGGGCCGGGGCCTGGGAGTCAGAAGGACCTGAGTTCTAATCCACGCACCACCACTTGTCTGCTGGGTGGCCTTGGGTGAGTCGCTTCACTTCTCTGGGCCTCGGTTCCCTCATCTGTCAAATGGGGATGGAGACAGTGAGCCCCACGTGGGACAGGGACTGTGTCCGACTTGATTAGCCTGGATCTACCCCAGCGTTTAGTGAAGTGCCCGGCCCAAAGTCAGTGCTTAAAAAATACTGTTAAAAAAGACAACGCAATACCACAACTCTTGTTACTATTTCACATTCGGGGGTCTTGCCAGGTAGGGGGGCCGGGAGAGTTAGGGTGAGGGTCAGAGCGCCAACATGGAGAGGAGGGGGGCCTGGGGTACCTACGTGTGGGCGGATCAACACCCATGTGTTCTTGTGCCGGCCTTCTTACACGTCCACACGTGCACACGGACACACACTCAGTCAGTCGTATTTATTGAGCCCTTACTGTGTGCAGAGCACTGTTCTAAGCCCTTGGGAGAGTACGATTAAACTACATAACAGACCCATTCCGTATCCACAACGACCTTACAGTCTAGATGGGGAGACCGTCAATAAGGGATTGTCTCCGTCTGTTGCCTAATTGTACTTTCCAAGCGCCTAGTACAGTGAAGCAGCATGGCTCAGTGGAAAGAGCCCGGGCTTGGGAGTCAGAGGTCACGGGTTCAAATTCCGGCTCTGCCACTTATCAGCTGTGTGACTGTGGGCAACTCACTTCACTTCTCCGTGCCTCAGTTCCCTAATCTGGAAAATGGGGATTAACTGTGAGCCTCACGTGGGACAACCTGATGACCCTGAATCTTCCCCAGCGTTTAGAACAGTGCTCGGCACATAGTAAGCGCTTAACAAATACCAACATCATTATTATTATTATTGTTATTACAGTGCTCGGCACACGGTAAGGTACAAGCACAGATACAAGCCACAAGCACATGATGAGTGCCGTTGCCCCCACTGAAGGAAGTTAGAGCCCCAGCTTCGGAGCTCCGTTCGACGCTTCGCGCCGAGGCAGCGGGGGACCCCAAGAGCCGCCGTGGGGAACGCCGAAATGGGGACATCGAAAGCCGACAGAGCAGAGGACGCCTTGGAGGACGCGACGAAATGAAACAGCCGACGATCCTGTGTCCCAGCTGAAAACGGGGAATCAGTGTCTGAGGACAAACCCTCATGGCTCTAGACTGTTTCTCCCCACCCCGTTAGACTGTCGGCTCCTTGCGGGCCGGGAAGCGTGTCTGTTTATTGCTATATTGCACTCTCCCAAGCGCTTAGGACAGTGCTCTGCACACAGTAAGCACTCAATAAATACGACTGAATGAATGAATATCACATTGCCACCAAGAAGGGAGTGACACTCTTAGACCCTAAGCTCCCAGGAGGCAGGGAAAGTGTCTAGGAACCCAGTTCGATTGTACTCTCCCAAGTGCCTAGTTCAGTGCTCTGCACATAGTAATCGCTTAATAAATACCATCGATTGATTGACTGGAGCAAAAGCTATCGAAGAAAGAGAGAGAAGGAGGCAAAAGAGAAAACAGTGCAGGCAATCAATGGTATTTATTGAGTGTTTTCTGACATTTATTTCTATTGATGTCCATCTCCCCCTCTAGACTGTAAGCTCTGTGTGAGCAGGGAATGTCTGTTTATTGTTCTATTGTCCTCTCCCAAGCGCTTAGTACAGTGCTCTGCACAAAAGAAGTGCTCAATAAATATGATAGAGTGAATGAATGAATGAATCAGAGTCAGAAGACATGTTCCCTGCCCACCGGTAGCTTACAGTCTAGAAGGGGAGAGAGACATGAAAATAAATTAGAAATATGGCCGTAAGTGCTTTGGTGCTGGGGGGAATATTAAATGCTTAAACTTTGTATCTCCCCCAGCGCTTGAACAGTGCTTGGCACATAGTAAGCGCTTCATAAATACCATCATTGTTATTATTATTATTATTGTTAAAAGAGGCAGAGCCAGAATATCAAGTGCTTCAAGATGAAGAACCTTCAGCGTCTCTCTTCTGCAAGGGTGACGCGGAAGGGAGAGGGAGGAGGGAAAATGAGGGTTTATTCATTCACTCGTATTTACTGAGCGCTGACGGTGTGCAAAGCACTGTACTAAGAGCTTGGGAGAGGACAATACAGCAACAGACATATTTCCTGCCGTGAGGAGCTTCCAGTCTAGAGGGTTTAATCAGGGAAGGCCTCGTGGAGGAGAGGTGATTTTAGGAGGGCTTTGGAGGTGGGGAGCGCCGTGGTTTGGATGGAGGGGGAGGGAATTCCAGGCCAGAGGGAGGATGTGGGCAAGGAATCGGGGATGAGGTAGATGAGATGGAGGCCCGGTGAGCACGTTGGCTTTGGAGGAGCCAAACACACGGGCTGGAGAAAGAGAGTAGCGAGGTGAGAAAGGAGGGGACATGGTGTGATCCCCATTTTACAGATGAGGTCACTGAGGCGCAGAGAACTGCCTGGCTTCGGGGATAGAGCACAGAAGGACCTGGGTTCTAATCCCGGCTCTGCCACATGTCTGCTGTATGGCCTTGGCCAAACCTCTTCACGTCTTGGTCCCACCGTTACCTCATCTGTAAAATGGGGATAAGAGTGTGAGGTCCATGCGGGACAGGGACTGTGTCCAACCTGATTAACCTGTGTCTACCCCGGTGCTTAGAACAGAGCTTGACACATAGTAAGTGGTTAACAAAGACCATAATAATTATTATTATCACTATTAACTGAAGTAATTTGCCTCACTAAAGAACTTGTGGTGGTGTTTTCTTTGAAATCCAAGGACGACTCTCCTCTGGACTCCCCAGAGACCCTCTCTCACACCCACTTCCCTCATCCTCTCACCAACAGCACACACCTCCCACCACCTCTAATCCTGTGCCCTGTTCCCCTCTTCCCCCCACCCCTCTGATGGGGTAACACACCCTGTGGTGTTGTTCTTTTGTCCTCTCCCAAGCGCTTAGAACAGTGCTCTGCACCCAGTAAGCACTCGGTAAATACGATTGAATGAATGAATGAATGAAGGCAGCCTGGGAGAGGTGCAGGAAACTAGGGGATGGATTTCCAGCCATTCCCAGCCCTCAACCCCGCTCCACGTTTCACTGACCAACGTTGGGATAGTTTGAACGGAGGATTTGAGATGGAAAGCCTCCTCAAGCACACAAACGCACACATACACACAAACTCACAGTTTGTCCCGGGGATCACCTTTGCTCCATTCCAATGATTAAATATTAAATTAGGCATTGTAAAGCATTTATGTATATTAATATCCATCTCCCCCTCCAGACTGTAAGCTCATTAAGGGCAGGGAACGCTTCTGCCAACTCTGTTGTACTGGACTCTCCCAGTGCTCTGCACATAGTAAATACCATGGATGATAAATCCTCAACTTCCTATCCTATCTTCTCTCCCCTCTGCAGCACCCTTGCAGTTGGGTCTTTACCCTTTTAAGCACTTGATATTCACCCCAGCCCACGACACTTATATCCGTATCCTTATGTCACTTCCCCTATATGAATTAATTTTAATGTCTGTCTTCCCCATTAGGATTGTAAGCTCCTTGAGGGAGGCTATCGCGTCCGCCGACTCCATTATACTCTCCCAAGCGTTTAGTAGAGTGCTCTGCACAGCCTCAGCACCCAATAAATACCACCGACTGTTTGATTTTGTGTCACTCTGTAGCATCGTACTCTCCCAAGCGCTCAGTACGGTGCTCTGCACACAGTAAGAGCTCAATAAATACCATTCATTGATTGATCGATTGCGGGGGGGGAAAGGGACGTTATAAGAGAGGAAGTGAAAGGGATTTGGGGGTGTGAGGGCTGGGGACCACAGACCCAGAACATCAGCGCTCAATAAATACGATTGATCGGTCGACTGATTGGTTGATTGGACATAAACCCGGCGAGACGGAGATGCTCAGCAAGCTGATTCCCTACCGGGGAGGCGGGCTGGTGAAAGCGATCTGAATTTGCGAGGTTTCTCTCACGGTATCAAAAACCCTTCTCAGTCTTCGCCTTGCACCGGGTCCTGGCCCGAAGCCAAGGCCGGTGAAATCGGGCTGAGAGCGACATCAGGCGGAGATTCCCAAAAGGGGAAAGCTTGGGAAGGCTGAAGGGAGGCCGCTTTCCCTCCTCTTCCTTGGAGGACGCTGCCTCCCCAAGGACGGGGTTGAAACTCAACCCACATGGCAGGGTACAACCCCTGGACTGCATTTTTCTGAAGGGAAGTAATAATAATAATAATCAAATTGAGGCATTAGAGAAGCAGCGTGGCTCAGTGGAAAGAGCCCGGGCTTGGGAGGCAGAGGTCGTGGGTTCGGATCCCGACTCTGCCTCTTAGCTGTGTGACTGTGGGCAAGTCACTTTACTTCTCTGTGGCTCAGTTACCTCATCTGTAAAATGGTGATTAAGATCGCGAGCCTCGCGTGGGACAACCCGATGACCCTGTATCTACCCCAGCGCTTAGAACGGTGCTCTGCACCTAGTAAGCGCTTAACAAATACCAACATTATTATTATTATTATTTGTTAAGCACTTACTATTGGACAGGCCCTGGGGTGTCTCGTCCTGCCTCAAGCCGCCGAGGGACGACTCCACGGACGCATCTCTCCCGGAAGGCCCCGCTTCCATCCGCAGTCGTTCCCGTAGTGGATCCGTAGAGTTTTCTCGGGAAAAGTCTGGAAGTGGTTGACCGTTGCCCTCTCCCGTGCGGTCAGCTTGAGTCTCCGCCTTTGACTCTCTCCCGTGCCTCCGCTGCCCGAGTTTTGACGGCCTTCCGTTCGCTAGCCGCTGCCCGAGCTAGGAATGGCATGGACAGGCCTCTGCTTGACCCTCCCTCCCGGAGCCGAGACCGGTAGAGGACTGGAAACTCTCCTTGTGCCGTCCCGCCCTTGTGTATCTAAGTACGTGTTTATTATTCTAGTTATTTTATTAATGATGTGGGTATATCTATAATTCTAGAGAAGCAGCGTGGCTCAGTGGCAAGAGCCCGGGCTTGGGAGTCAGAGGTCATGGGTTCGTATCCCAGCTCTGCCACTTGTCGGCTGTGTGACTGTGGGCAAGTCACTTCATTCTCTGGGCCTCAGTTCCCTCATCTGTAAAATGGGGATGAAGACTGCGAGCCTCATGTGGGACAATCTGATTACCTTGTATGTACCCCAGCGCTTAGAACAGTGCTCTGCACCTAGTAAGCGCTTAACAAATACCAACATTATTATTATTATTTATTTATAATGATGCTACTGATGCCTGTCTTCTTGTTTTGTTCTGTTGTCTGTCTCCCCCCTTCTAGACTGCGAGCCCGTTGTCGGGTAGGGATTGTCTCTTTTTGTGGCCGAATTGTACTTACCAAACGCTTAGTACAGTGCTCTGCACAAGTAAGCGCTCAATAAATAGGATTGAATGAATGAAGGCTGAGAGGGGAAGCGCTGGGGCAGATACGAGATAATCAGATCCCACCTGGGGCTCAAAAGTGAAGTAGGAGGGAGAAGGATTGAGTCCCCGTTTTGCAGAAGAGGGGACTGAGGCACAGAGAAGTGGAGTGACTTGCCCGAGGTTACACAGCAGACACTTGGCAGAGCCGGGATTAGAACCCACATCCCGTGACTCTCAAGCCCGGGCTCTTTCCATTGGGCCACACCGCTCCTCGAGAAGGGCAAGCGGGAGAAAGCAGTGAGGCTTAGGGGAAAAAGCCAAAGCTCAGGAGTCATGGGCCCTGGGTACTAATCCCGGCTCCGCCTCTCACCTGCCGTGTGACCTTGGGTAAGTCACTTCACTGCCCTGTGCCTCAGTTTCCAACCTCTGTAAATTAGTCACAGTATCAACTGTGATGTACTTTCCCATCTACTTCAGCGCTCAGCACAGTGCCTGGTCACGTAGTAAGCGCTTAACAAATATCATAAAAAATTATCCAGGAATATCCGGATAATATTCAAATATCCAGTTGGATTTGCACTCTCTATTCACTTCTCCCTCGGCCTCCCCAGTAGAGGAGGAGAAGCCGCGTGGCTCAGTGGTAAGAGCCCGGGTTTAGGAGTCAGAGGTTGTGGGTTCTAATCCCACCTCCGCCACTTGTCAGCTGGGTGACCTTGGGCAAGCCATTTAACTTCTCTGTGCCTCAGTTCCCTCATCTGTAAAATGGGGATTAAGACTGTGAGCTCCACGTGGGACAACCTGATGACCTTGTATCTCCCCCAGCGATTAGAACGGTGCTTGGCACATAGCAAGCGCTTAACAAATGCCATCATTATTATTACTTATATCCATATCTGTAATTTATTGATTGATATTAACGTCATTCTCCCGCTCTAGACTGTCAACCCGTTGTGGGCGGGCAATGTGTCTGTTTATTGTTATATGAGAAGCAGCACTGCCTAATGGTTAGACCACTGACCTGGGAATCAGAAGGACATGGGTTCTAATCCCGGCTTCCCCACATCTGCTGTGTGACCTTGGACAAATCACTCTTCTCTGGGTCTCACTTCCCTCATCTGTAAAATGGGGATGGAGACTGTGAGCCCCCCCAGGGACAGGGACTGTGTCCGACCCGATTTGCTTGTATCTACCCCAGTGCTTAGAACAGTGCTTGGCGCATAGTAAGCGCTTAACAAATGCCATTATTATTATTAAGCGCTTGAGAAATACGCTTGAGAAGTAATTATTATTATTACTTTTAGCTTGTATCTACCCCAGCTCTTAGAACAATGCTTAACACATGGTAAGCACTTAACAAATACCATACTGTACTCTCTCACTGCGGCCAGGGAACATGTCTATCAACTCTGCTGTATCGTGCTCTCCCAAGAGCTTAGTACAGTGCTCCGCACAGAGTTAAGTGCTCGGGAAATACGACTGATCGATTGATTAATAGTTGGCTTGGCCAGACTCAATTGCTTTCCTCTCTGCCCATTCCGGGATAGTCGGGAGAGGAGCGTGTGTGGAATCGCAGCCCCATCTACTGGCTGAACTTAATAATAATAATAATTATTATCATTATTATTCATAATAATAATAATGATGTTGGTATTTGTTAAGCGCTTACTAGGTGCCAAGCACTGTTCTAAGCGCTGGGGTAGATAGAAGGTCATCAGGTTGTCCCACGCGGAGCTCACAGTCTTCATCTCACTAATCTGAAGCAACGTGGCTCAGTGGAAAGAGCTTGAGAGCCAGAGGTCATGGGTTCGAATTCCGACTCTGCCACTTGTCAGCTGGGTGACTGTGGGCAAGTCGCTTCACTTCTCCTGGGCCTCAGTGGCCTCATCTGTCAAATGGGGATTAACTGGGAGCCCCACGTGGGACCACCTGATGACCCTGTATCTCCCCCAGTACAGTGCTCTGAAAATAGTAAGCGCTTAACAAGTACCAACAGTATTATTATTATTATTATCTCCATTTTCCGGATGAGGTCACTGAGGCCCAGAGAAGTGAAGTGGCTTGCCCAAGGTCACACAGCTGACAAGGGGAGGAGCCGGGATCAGAACCCGCGTCCTCTGACTCCCAAGCCTGGGCTCTTTACACTAAGCCACACCGTTCCTTACACCCTCCAACCACCACAGTCGGCTGATACATCATCTCGGGGTCCCATTCCAGGCCCCAGTCCCTCCCCCCTCTTTTAAAAACAATATTTGTTAAGTGTTTACTATGTGACAGGCACTGTACTAAGCGCTGGGGTAGATACAAGTTAATCAGGTAAGACACAGTCCCTGTCCCACGTGGGGCTCACCGTCCTCATTCCCATTTTACAGATGACCGATCTGAGGCACAGAGAAGCAAAGTGATTTGCCCAAGGTCACAGAGCAGACAAGTGGAGGATCCGGGATTAGAACCCAGGTCCTTTTGACTCCCGGGTCTGGACTCTAACCCCTTGCTCCCACCCAAGGAACAGAGGGCAGGGCAGAGGAGTCCACGAGATTAGAACCCAGATCCTCTGGCTCCCAGGCTCGAGTTCTTCCATTGGGCCACACAATTGAAGCGGGGGTGAACGAGGTTAGACTCAAGGAAGAATTTCCAGGTGCAACAGCCCAAAACAGGGGGAACAATCAAGCAGTCAGTGGTATTTACTGAACGCTTCCTATGTGCAAAGCCCTGTACGAGGCGCTTGGGAGAAAACAATACAGTAGACGTGGTAGACATGATTCCTACCCTCAAGGGAGAAGCAGCGTGGATTAGTGATTAGAGGACAGGCCTAGGAGTCAGAAGGATCTGGGTTCTAATCCGCCTCTGCCATTTGTCTGCTGGGTGACTTTGGGCAAGTCGCTTCACTTCTCTGGGCCTCAGTTTCCTCATCTCAAAAATGGGGATTGAGACTGTGAGCCCCATGTGGGACGGGGACTGTATCTGATCTGATTAGCTTGTATCTACCCCAGTGCTTAGAGCAGGGCTTGACACATAGTAAGCAGTTAACAAACACCATCGTCATTATTATTATTACTATTAGCTTCCATCTATCCCAGGACTCGGGACAATCCTTGACACATAATAAGTGCTTAACAAATATCATCATTATTATTATTACTTTTAGCTTGTATCTACCGCAGCTCTTAGAACAATGCTTGATACTTGGTAAGCACTTAACAAATACCTTAATTATTATTATTACTCCTAGCTTGTATCTACCCCAGCGCTTAGAGCAGTGCTTGATGCACAGTATGTGCTTAACAAATGCCTTAATTATTATTATTGCTCTTAGCTTGTATCCACCCCAGCGCTTAGAACAGTGCCTGACGCAAAGTAACTGCTTAACAAATATCAAAATTAGCCTGTATCTACCCCAGCGCTTAGAACAGTGCCTGACACATAGTAAGCGCTTAACAAATACCATCTTTATTATTATTGCTCTTAACCTGTACCCACCCCAGCGCTTAGAACAGTGCCTGACACATAGTAAGCGCTAAACCAATACCATCATTATTATTATTGCTATTAGCTTGTATCCACCCCAGCGCTTAGAACAATGCTTGACTCATAGTAAGTGCTTAACAAATACCTTAATTATTATTATTACTACTATCTTGTATCCACCCCAGCGCTTAGAACAGTGCCTGACACATAGTAAGCGCTAAACCAATACCATCAGCATTATTGCTACTAGCTTGTATCCACCCCAGCGCTTAGAACAATGCTTGACTCATAGTAAGTGCTTAACAAATACCATAATTATTATTATTACTACTAGCTCATATCCACCGCAGAGCTTAGAAAAGTCCCTGACACAAACTAAGCGCTTAACCAATACCAGCGAGAAGCAGCGTGGCGCAGTGGAAAGAGCACGGGCCCTGGAGTCAGGGCTCATGAGTTCGAATCCCAGCTCTGCCACTTGTCAGCTGTGTGACTGTGGGCGAGTCACTTAACTTCTCTGTGCCTCAGTTCCCTCATCTGTAAAATGGGGATGAAGACTGTGAGCCCCACGTGGGACAACCTGATTCCCCTGTGTCTACCCCAGTGCTTAGAACAGTGCTCTGCACATAGTAAGCGCTTAACAAATACCAACATTATTATACCATAATTATTATTATTGCTCTTAGCTTGTATCCACCCCAGCGCTTAGAACAGTGCCTGACACACAGTAAGCACTTAACAAATACCATCTTTATTATTATTGCTATTAGCTTGTGTCCACCCCAGCGCTTAGAACAATGCTTGACTCATAGTAAGTGCTTAACAAATACCTTAATTATTATTATTACTATTTTGCATCCACCCCAGCACTTAGAACAGTGCCTGACACATAGTAAGCGCTAAACCAATACCAACGTTATTATTGCTCTTAGCCTGTACCCACCCCAGCGCTTAGAACAGTGCTTGACTTATAGTAAGCGCTTAACAAATACCATCTTTATTATTCTTGCTCTTAGCCTGTACCCACCCCAGCGCTTAGAACAGTGCCTGACACATAGTAAGCACTTAACAAATACCGTCTTTATTATTCTTGCTCTTAGCCTGTACCCACCCCAGCGCTTAGAACAGTGCCTGACACATAGTAAGCACTTAACAAATACCGTCTTTATTATTCTTGCTCTTAGCCTGTACCCAACCCAGCGCTTAGAACAGTGCCTGACACATAGTAAGCGCTTAACAAATACCTTAATTATTATTATTACTACTAGCTTGTATCCACCCCAGCGCTTAGAACAATGCTCGACTCATAGTAAGTGCTTAACAAATATCATAATTATTATTATCACTACTAGCTTATATCCACCCCAGCACTAAGAACAGTGCCTGACACATAGTAAGCGCTAAACCAATACCATCATTATTATTATTACTACTAGCTTGTATCCACCCCAGCGTTTAGAACAATGCCTGACTCATAGTAAGCGCTTAAAAAATATCATAATTATTATTATCACTACTAGCTGGTATCCACCCCAGCGCTTAGAACAGTGCCTGACACATAGTAAGCGCTTAACAAATACCTTAATTATTATCATTACTACTGGCTTGTATCCACCCCAGCGCTTAGAACAGTGCCTGACACATGGTAAGCGCTTAATTATGATTCGGATTCTGATTATTATTGCAATTATTCCCCACGGCTGAGGCCTCCCCCCCCCCCCCCCCCCGGCGCGGGCCATCCCCCTTTCGACCACCAGGTGGCGCAGGCTCTCCACCGGTCGCCGCCTCGCCAGCAGGTGTTTGTTAGGGCGCGGGGGCGTGTGCAACAATAATAATAATAATAATAATGTTGGTATTTGTTAAGCGCTTACTATGTGCGGAGCACTGTTCTAAGCGCTGGGGTAGACACAGGGGAATCGGGTTGTCCCCCGTGGGGCTCCCGGTCTTCATCCCCATTTGACAGATGAGGGAACTGAGGCCCAGAGAAGCGAAGTGACTCGCCCACAGTCACCCGGCTGACAAGGGGCAGAGCTGGGATTCGAACTCATGAGCCCTGACTCCAAAGCCCGTGCTCTTTCCACTGCGCCACGCTGCTTCTCACAGTGCGAAGCCCTGTGACACACTGCGGCACACTGTGCGCCGTGCTACGCGCCGAGCACCCTGCAAGGGAAAGGCCGGAGGGGGTCAAGCCACTTGCTGTCTGAGCTGGACGCCCGCCTCGCCCTCCCACCTCCCCAGGCCGAGTCTCTGACCCGACCCGGTTCTTTCACTTATTGGCATATAATAATAATAATAATGATAATGACAACAACAACAACAACAATAATAACAATAATAACAACAGTAATAGTATTTGTTAAGCGCTTACCATGTGCAAAGCACTGTTCCAAGTGCTGGGGACACACACAAGGCCATCAGATTGTCCCTCGTGGGGCTCCCAGTCTTCATCCCCATTTTCCAGATGAGGTCACTGAGGCCACAGAGGTTAAAGCGACCCGCCCAAAGTTGACAAGTGGCGGAGCCGGGATTAGAACCCATGACCTCTGACTCCCAGGTCCGGGCTCTTTGCCCCGAGCCACGCCGCTTCTCCATTGAGCGATTATTGTGCCCTTATTTTGTGCAAAGCAATGGAGTAAGCGCTTGGGAGAGGATAGAGCACTTTCAAAGACCCCAGAATGGGAGTTTGTGGCGGTTGAGCCCGCCCAGGATCTAGGATCCCCGCCCAAGACCCTGCCCTTCTGCAACAATTGCGTCTAATAATAATAATTATGGTATTTGTTCTAGGCCGTGAGCCCGTTGTTGGGCAGGGATCGTCCCTATCTGTTGCCGAATTGTACTTTCCAAGCGCTTAGTCCAGTGCTCCGCCCACAGGAAGCGCTCAATAAATACGATCGAATGAATGAATCTGTTAAGCACTTACTAGGTTCCAGGCACCGGACTGAGCGCCGGGGTGGATACAAGCAGATTGGGTTGGATCCAGACCCTGTCCCACATGGGCCTCACGGTCTCAATCCCCATTTAACAGATGAGGGAACTGAGGTACCGGGAAACGAAGTGACTTGCCCAAGGTCACCCAGTAGACACGTGGAGGAGCAGGGATTAGAACCCAGATCCCTCTGACTCCCAGGCCCGGACCCTGGCCACTAGGCCACGCCTGGAGTGCCGGGGGCGAGGAGGAGGAGGAGGAGGAAGAAGAGAAGGCCAAGGGTGGGGGGGACAGGGCAGGTTTCCTGTGAACTTGCCCGCCAGGGACCAAAGCTGGGAGGGGGCACCGGAGGCGGGAGACCCCCTCCCCTATCACCTCAGCTTGTGGACTCTACCCTGCTTCCCTCCCCGCACTGGTGGCTGATGGCTGCGGGGTGGGGGGCGGAAGGGGCAGGGGAGGGCCGAGGGCCGGATTTGGGGGGCGGGCGGGCGGGCGGCGACTTCAAAGGCTGCGATTTTTCTGCTCTCTCCACTTCCAGGCCACTGCCCCCTCCCACCGTCCGGAACAAACACTCCACCGGACCTCTCCGGCCCCCCGCGGCCCCCCGCCAGGCCGGGCTCCGGCAGGCCGGAGTGGCCCTCGACAGGGTGTTGACCCAGTAGGCCCCGCCGGGGGGGGAAGGGTGGGGTGGCGGCGGCCGGAGGGGGGCTCTGAGGGTCTCCTCGGCTCTCGCCCGCTCTCCTCGGCCCCCGGGATCCGCAGGGCGTGTGATCCCCGGGTCCCGTTTAGGGTCCCGGCTTGGGGGTCGTTGTGAAGGGAGGGACTCACCGTGGCCGGGGGTCGGGCCGGGGTCCTAGTTCAGGAGGGAGAAATCAATAAGTCCGGTTCATTTTCCGGACCGACTCCCCTCGGCCTGCCAACTCCGCCTGTCCGTCTGTCTGCCGTCTGCCTCCGATCGGCCTCCCTGCTTTTGGTTCTTTCGTTCGGTCGTGTTTACTGAGCGCTTACTGGGTGCCAAGCCCCGGACTAAGCGCTTGGCTGAGGACCAGAGGTCGCCTTCCACCTGCCCGTCCGTCCCTCTGTCCATCTGCCCGTCTTCGCGCCTGAGCCGTGAATCGCCCCCCGAGAGACCCCCCGCCGGCCGGAAGGGACCGCGAGAGGTCATAGCGTCCATCCCCCTGCCTCGGCACAGCCACCCAGAGCGGCCGGCCGTCCCCCCGCCACCCCCCGTTCCCTGTCCCGCTCTCTTCACCGGCTCTCTCCGCTCTCCCGCCTCCATGACCCCCTTGACCCCCTTTCTCAGGCCTCTCCCCAGGCCCGGACCACCCTCCACCGTCCCCTTCCCCAAACCACGCCCCTCCTGGGGCCCGCGAAGCCCTCCTAGAAAGTCACCGCCTCCGGGAGGCCTTCCCCGATTCCCTTACCACCTACCCGGTCTGGCCAGCCCCCACCGGCTACCCCAGTCCATCCATCGATGAGATTTATAGAGCGCTGACTGCGTGCAGAGCGCTGTACTGAGCGCTTAGTACCTCAGCACGGGCGGAGTGGGTCAGGGGAGGGGAGGACGGACGTGCAGGCCCCGGCCGTCTTCTCTTTACGGTGAGACTTCCGTGTACAAACTACCCGAGCTCACACACACGATGCGTTCATTCACTGTCGTATTTACTGAGCACCTACCGCGTGCGGAGCTCTGTATTAAGCGCTTGGAACGCACAGTTCGGGACGATCAGATCCCCACGTGCACACGGGCACGTAATGAGGCCCACGCGCATATTCTCACGCGCTCCTTGCCGCCCCTCACCCGCATTCCCACAGCACCGAGGGTCAGGGGCAGCTTTTTGGACCATCTGGAGCTGCCGCTTACAAGACCCGGCCACGGGCTACCGGAAAGAGCACGGGCCTGGAAGTCAGAGGACGGGCGTTCCGACCCCGGCTCCGCCACCGATCTGCCGCGCGACCTTGGACGGGTCACCTCATCCCTCTGGGCCTCGGTTCCCCCGCCCGGCGAACGGCGCCGAGAACCGTGAGCCCCACGCGGGACAGGGACCGTGCCCCGCCTGATTAGCTTGCGTCCACCGCAGCGCTTAGTAGAGTGCACGGCACCTAGTAAGCGCTCAACAGGCCCCACGGTCGTTTTTGTTCGTGGCCTCGAATCACCCCGGTTTGCTTCCTAGGCGCTTTGAGATCCGATAGATGAAAGGGGCGGGAGAGGCCCAAGTTGTGATTATCTCCCCTCTCCTCCCACCCCACCCTCCACCGCTGTCACCGCCACCCAGGGGGAAATTATGGCTTCCAGAGAAAGGGAACTGGGAGTGAAAATCTCTCTCACAACTATAAACCGCTTCAGACCCCAAGGGGAGGGCGCGGGGAGGGGTTCTGAGGGCAAGCGGCGGAGGGAGGGAGGGTGCGGGGACGCCTCGGGAAAGGCATCTCGGGGTTGGGGGGCACCGGCAGGAAAGCCAGAGGTCCGGTTCCCGACCCCGAATCCACAGTGTGGCCTGGGGAGGGTCGCTTTTTTTCTTCTTCTGGTATTCGTTAAGCGCTGACCGTGGGCCAGACACCGTACTAAGCGCTGGGATAGCTACAAGCTAATCCGGATGGACACAGCGCCTGTCCCACCGTCTTAATCCCCATTCATTCGTTCATTCAGTAGTATCTATCCCCATTGTACAGACGAAGGAACTGAGGCCCAGAGAAGTGAAATGACTCTCGCCGGGTCCCACGGCAGGTACGTGGCGGAGCGGGGATTGGAACCCAGATCTTTCTGGCTCCCGGGCCCGGGCTCTTTCCTCTAGGCCACGATGCCGGACAGACGGTTTACTGTTTTTTGGTTTATGAAACGGCATCTTCCGCAAGTGACTCACCTCGGGGTGGGATCACAACACCCTCCTTCCTCTCGGTGGAAGATCGTTCTCGATCATCAGTGGTATTTATTGAGCGCTTAGAGCGTACTAGAGTGTACTAAGCTCTCGGGAGAGGACGATACAACAGAGACGATAGAAACGTTCCCCGCCCGCAGAGAGCTTCGTCTAGAGATCGGTCTCCTCTACTAGACTGTGGGCTCTTCGAGGGCAGGGATTGTTTCTAACTCTATTGGACTCTCCCCAGCGCTCAGTACAGTGCTCAGCACAAAGCAGACGGCGAGCTCCTTGAGGCCAGGGATCGTGTCTGCTCGGTATAGGGCTCTGAGCACAGCAGACACCCAATACAGTGCTTTGCCTACAGTAGACGTGGCTCGGTGGAAAAGAGCCCGGGCTTGGGAGTCAGAGGTCATGGGTTCGAATCCCCACTCTGCCACTTGTCAGCTGTGTGACCGTCACTTCTCTGGGCCTCAGTTCCCTCATCTGGAAAATGGGGATGAAGATTGTGAGCCCCACGTGGGACAACGTGATGACCCTGTATCTCCCCCAGCGCTTAGAACAGTGCTCGGCACGTAGTAAGCGCTTAACAAATACCAACATTATTATGATTAGACACCCAGTAGAGTCCCCAGAGCACAGTAGGAGTCCAGCACAGCCCTTTCCACCTCCTAGGAGTCCTGTAAAGTGTTCAACGCACAGTAGGGACTGAGGAGAGGCAGCGAAGCCTAGCGGCTAGCGCCCGGGTCTGGGAGCCATAAGGACCCGGGTTCTAATCCCGCCTCCGTCACTCGTCCGCTGGGTGACCTGGGGCGAGTCACTTCACTTCCCTGGGCCTCAGTTCCTTTCTCTTCAAAATGAGGATTAAGGCTCGTGTGGACCAGGGAGTGCGTCCAACCTGAACATCTTGTATCTACCCCGGCGCTTAGTACAGTGTTTGGCACATTGTAAGCACCTGACAGATACCGTAATTATGACTATAATTATTATTCATGGCAGGAACAGAGCCCGGAGGTCCAAGGGGCTCACGGTCTAAGTTTACAGTATAGAGGGGGAGACAGACCTAAGTACCAATAATTATAATGTAATTTCTAATATATAGTATTTTAAGCTTTTTACTGGGGGCAGGAAATCTGTCTACTGTTGCACCGTACTCCCACGAGCGCTTAGTACGGTGCCCGGGACACAGTAAGCGCTCAATAAATACGATTGAATGAACGAATGAATTTGTAATACATAATTTACAGACAGGTACGGAAGTTCCGTAAGGCCGAGGTCGGGGCGAATATCCAATGTCCAGAGGTCACAGATCCAGGCGGAGAGACGGCGCAGGAAGGAGAAGGAGCCGGGGGAAAGAGGGCTTAATCAGGGAAGGCCTCTTGGAGGAGATGTGACGTCAATAAGCGTGGCTCCGCGGAAAGAGCCCGGGCTTGGGAGTCAGAGGTCATGGGTTCGAATCCCCGCTCTGCCACTTGTCAGCTGTGTGACTGTGGGCAAGTCACTTCACTTCTCTGTGCCTCAGTTACCTCATCTGCAAAATGGGGATTAACTGCGAGCCTCACGTGGGACGACCTGATGACCCGGTACCTCCCCCAGCGCTCAGAACAGTGCTCGGCACATGGTAAGAGCTTCACAAATACCAACATTATTATTAATAAGGCTTTGAAGGTGGGGAGGGGGTGGTCTGGCGTGTGTGGAGGGGAGGGAGCTCTAGGATAGGGAAGAGGAGGTGGGCGAGGGGTGGGCGGCGAGAGAGACGAGATGGGGGGACAGGGAGGAGGTTGGCATCGTAGGGGCGAAGCCCGCGGGCCTGGTTGGCGTAGGAGAGCGGCCAGGTGAGGTAGGAGGGGGCGAGGGGATGGACGGCTTTAAGGCCGCCGGGGACGAGTTTCTGTTGGATGAGGAGATGGACGGGCAACCGCCGGAGGGTCTCGAGGAGTGGGGAGACACCGACTGAACGTTTTCTTAGAAAAACTATCCGGGCAGCAGATCCAAGTCCGGACGGGAGCCAGGAGAGACAGGAGGGCGAAAGAAGCTCAACTTCTCTCCCCCCTCTGCCCGCCTTGGTCGCCAAATCTCCAGTGGCGAACCAACCCCATCGCCCCTTGTTGGGTGTGAGGGGACTCGAGAGCCCCCGAACTCAAAATCACCGCAGGGAAATAGGATTAAAAATTAAATCCCCGAAAAAATGAGATCCTTTTACGGGTCGGTTTCTTCCTAAACTGGCAGGCACCCTCCTAGGGAGGAGAACAGGTAGTAAAATAAATAAAGCTGGCACTCCTCAGAGCACATCTGGCTTAAATTGCGACCTCCTCTCGGCGCACGGCTCTCCGCAAACAGGGACAGGTCTTGCAGAACTGGATCAATCCATAAGGAAAATATTTTCCCGCTTATCTAATTTCCTGTGCTCTCTATCATGAGAAGGCCTCTATAAACCGTATTATTAAAGGTTAATTCCTCACAACACGCCTCCCAGGGGGTCCGAATTTTCATTTAACCGGGGCTGCGATCGGCCGGGCCCGTTTCCTCCGCCCGCTCACCCGCCCCCACCCCGTCGCCGCCGGTCTACCCCGGGCTCTCGGTCGCCAACGGGGCCCTGATGCCACGTGGGTCACCCCGGGCACCGTCTCTCGAGAGGGAAAATCGAGATGATGCCGGGGAAGGGGGTGGGGGCACGTTTCATGACATCAGCGTTGAGTCACACCCCCGCGTGGCGGGTATTTATTTGAGGGCCGCCCCAGTCCCGGAGCCTAGGTGTTGATTCAGACCTCCCTCGGCTCTTGGAAATAAACGTACGATCCATTGTACGCTTGATTATTTATTCCAATTACTCATTTGGTAAATATTTTTAGGCCTGCCTCTCCGTCGAGCCCAGGAGCCCCTGGAGGACAGGGAACCCCCTTCCCTCTTCTCCCGCTCCCTTCTGCGTCGCCCCGTCTCGCCCCCTTTATTCATCCCCTCCTCCCAGCCCCCCTCCTCTTATGACCGTAGCTGTCATTTAATAATAATAATAATAATAATAATGATGATGTTGGTATTTGTTAAGCGCTTACTATGTGCCGAGCACTGTTCTAAGCGCTGGGGTAGACACAGGGAATCAGGTTGTCCCACTTGGGGCTCCCAGTCTTAATCCCCATTTTACAGATGAGGTAACTGAGGCACCGAGAAGTGAAGTGACTTGCCCAAAGTCACACAGCTGACAAGTGGCCGAGCCGGGATGCGAACCCATGACCTCCGACTCCAAAGCCCGTGCTCTTTCCAACGAGCCACGCTGCTTCTAATTTGCTAATTTACTGATTTATATTACTGTCCGTCTCCCGCCGTAGATCGAAAGCTCACTGTGGGCAGGGAATGCGTCGATGGTTCTATTGTCCTCTCCCAGGTGCTTAGTACAGTGCCCCGCACCCAGGAAGCGCTCAATAAATACGATCGCCTGCCTGTCTGCCTGATCCTGACTCTGCCTCTGGTCAGCTGTGTGACTGTGGGCAAGTCCCTTACTTCTCGGTGCCTCAGTTACCTCGTCTGTAAAATGGGGATTAAGACTGTGAGCCTCACGTGGGACAACCTGATTACCCTCGATCTCCCCCAGCGCTTAGAACAGTGCTCTGCACACAGTAAGCGCTTAACAAATGCCAACATTATTATTTAACTTCTCTAGGCCTCAGTTTCCTCAGGATGGCGATTCCATACCTGGTTTTTTATGGCACTTATTAAGCGCTTACTATGTGCCACGCACTGTACTAAGCCCTGGGGTAGATAGTAGTGGACCAAGACGGGCACTCCCTGTCTCCCTCCTAATTCACGAGACCCATCTGGGACAGGGTCTGTGTCTGACCTGATGATCTTATATCTACCCCGGGGCTTAGTACGATGCTCGACACACAGTAAGCACTCGATAAATACCACAGTCGTTATTACATTAAAATAAATTACAGATAGGGGAAGCGGCAAAGTAGAGAGATATAGACGTACGGGCCGCGGGAGTGAGTATCTAAGTGCCTATAGGTACAGACACAAGTACGCAGAAGGGCCGGTGAATTAAGGTGGGGAAATGAAATATTAGTCGGGGAAGACCTCCTGGAGGAGTTACGATTATTAGCAGGATTTGAAGGTGGGGAGAGCCGTGGTCCGTTGGGTATGAAGCAGGGGACGGTGTTCGAGGCAGTCGGTCGGTCTGATGTACTGAGCGTTTCCCGGCCCGCAACGAGCTCACAGTCTAGAGGAGGCAGGAGGGCGGATGGAAGTCCTTGAGGAGTGGGGAGAGGTGGACTGAAAGGTTTTCTTTGGAAAAATGATCCGGGGAGTGGAGAGAAATAGGGATCGGAGTCGGGGGAGTCGGGAGGTAGGGAGGGCAGGGAGGGGGCGGGTTAGGATAAGGGCCTGGATCCACGTAGCGGCCTGTTGGACGGAGAGGAAAGCACGGATTCCAGCGATGGGAAATCCGACAGGATTTGGCAAACTGACGGAGAAAGATGAGGGGAGGATGAGAAAATCAAGGCTACGGGCCCGGGGGACGGGGAGGACGGTGGTGGTGTTTACAGGAGGAGGGGGATGTCCTGCGGGCGGGGGGAGCTCGGCCTCCGGGCCGAGGGAACGGCTTCCTGATACGGGGACGAGATCCGTCGGTTTGTCGGCAGAGGGGTCTCGGGGCAGGCCCGCCGGTGAGTCATGGGAAACCGGACCGGGAGCGGAGGAGGAGGAGGAGGAGGAGGAGGAGGAGGTGGGTGTGATCTTGGGTGGGCCCCGCCGTCGACGGCGGGGGACGAGGGGTGACCTCATGGGCCGTTTCCTCCGGCGGCTGGGGCCCGGGGGAGTCCCTCGGCCGCCCACCCACCCGTCCGGACCTCGCCGGGCCGTGGTCCGTCGGACGCCGCCCCGCCCCCCCGCTCCCTTCCTTCCATCAGTCATAGGCTTTGCTGGAGCGTCTACTGTGTGCAGAGCACTGTACTGAGCGCTTCCTCCCTAAGTCACTCTTGCCCGGCCGGCTCCCCTCTTTAGATCGAGAACCACTGGAGGATGGGGGCTTGCTTCTGGGGGTGAGGGGAAGGGGTCTCAGACTAATAATAATGATGATGATAGTTAAGCGCTTACACCGTGCCAGGCACTGTGCTAAGCGCTGGGATAGATACAGGGTGATTAGGTTGGGCACTGTCCCACGTGGAACTCACAGTCTTAATCCCCATTTTCCAGATGAGGGAACCGAGGCACATTCGGTCGTTCACTCAATTCATCCGGCCGTATTTATTGAGCACTGGCTGTGCGCAGAGCACTGTACTAGGCGCTTGAGAAAGCACTAAACAGCGATATCCCCTGCCCGCGACGAGCTCACAGCCTAGAGGCAAGAGAAGTGAAGTGAGTCGTCCAAGGTCACACAGCAGACAGGATTAGAACCCGGGTTCCCCTGGCTCCCAGGCCCCGAGCTCCATCCACTAGACCACGAGTGCTTAGAGCGGTGCAGAATGCCCAGTCCATCCCTCCGATGGATCAATGACTTGATAATAAAAACAGTAATAATTGATACGACCTGTGGATTCTCACGACGGACCGGATGGGTCTTCGGTGGTCAGTCACCCCTGAAGGAGTGGCCATTTCAAGCGGCCCAGGCCCCAGCCTTATTTTTTTTCCTGTTTTTTTGGTTAGGTGCTTGCTCCGCGCCAGGCCCTGTACTAAGCGCTGGGTGGATACAAGTTTATCAGGTTGAACAAAGTCCCGGTCCCACGTGGGGCTCAGGTTCTTCACCCCCCCTTTTACAGATGAGGTCACGGAGACCCAGAGGAGCGACGTGCCCGAGGTCACACAGCCGACACACGGCGGAGCCGGGATTAGAACCCGGGTCCTCCCGGCTGCCAGGCCCCGGCTCTATCCGCTAGGCTCGCCATCTTAGTGTGGGGAGGCGTGGAGTTGGGTGGAGTCAGGAGGGACTCGCCGATATTATCAAGCGATGATCACGGTGTCTATTGAGCGCTCACCCTGTGCCGAGCCTTGTGCTCGGCACCGGTCCCTGTCCCACACGGCGAATGGTGAGCAAGAAGTAGCCCGTTATTGGGTAGGGATTTGTCTCTGATGCCGAATTCTACTTTCCAAGCGCTTAATACAGTCCTCTGTGCACGGTAAGCGCTCAACAAATACCACCGAATGAAGGAGCGAAAGACTCACGGGTAATCGGATTCCCATTTGATAGAGGAGGAAACGGAGGCTCAGAGACGTGAAGCGACTTACCCAAGGTCACACAGCCCGCAGGCGGCGGAGCCGGGATTAGAACCCAGGTCTCCCCGCCCCCAGTCCCGTGCTCTCCCCACTAGGCCCGTGGGGGGGCAGTCCGCCCCCCCCCCCCCGGACTGTAATAATAATAATAATGCTGGTATTGGTTAAGCGCTTACCATGTGCAGAGCACTGTTCTAAGCGCTGGGGGAGATACAGGGGAAGTTCGTCGCGGGCAGGGAATGTGTCTCCTGTAATAGTGTCCTCTCCCAGCCGCTCAGGACACAGTAAGCGCTCAATCAATAGGACCGAATGAATGCACGAAGGTGTCGGGGCCCGGCGGGGGACGGGAGGGGAACGAGCTCCCACCAGGCCCGTCGCCTGGTTTTCACCAGGCCCCGCCGCCAGATTTCCTCTGGCCCCAACCCGTGTCCGAGGCTAGACTGGATGGTCCCCCCGCCCCGCCGGGCGGTGGGCCGGGGGTGGGGCGAGCGGGACCTCAGACTTGGCGGGGAGTCAGGCCCGTGTGGATCAAGGCGGCTTAGCAGACCCGTAAACGCCACACAGGTGCTCGTCGGGGAAGCCGGGGTGCGTGTTTGCGTGTGCGAACGTGTGTGCGCGTGTGCACGATGGGGCCGGGGGGCGACAGGGACCACCCAGATTTGGGCCGGGGTCTCACCGCCCGACCGACGGCCTCGTGGATTCTGGAAAGACGGGGTTAATCTTGCCCGGCCATAAGTAGCATTGCTCATCTTTTCCAGCGTCCGCCGCCGCCGTTTGACTTTATGGGCGTAAACAGTAGCGGCCCTGTGCGCAAAACAACACCACCTTGGGGCAACCCTGTGCCCCCCTGCCCACCTCCTCCCGCCCCCGGCCTCCCCCGGCCTCTCCCTGGAAGGCCGGTGTCACCGGGACTCGCCCGCACCCACGCCGGGAAGGCGCTCCCGGGGTCGCACGCCATCTTTCTCCTTTCCCGACCCCGTCCCCTCCGGGCCTCCCCGCGCCCCCGTCCGTGGCCGTTGCCGGGCCCCCGCCGGGACGACCTCTCCGTTCGGGGCAGACGGCGGCGGGGGCGGGAAGGGGAGGGAAGGGGTGGCGGAGGGGCCGGGGAAGGGCGGGCTGAGTTTTCCCGACCCGGTGCGTCGTGGGTGGGCCCGGTCGGGCCGGCGGAGGAGGCCGCGGCCGGGAGCGAGGCGTCGGGGCCTCGGGCCCGCCCGGCTTCCGGGCGCTGCCCGCCTCGGGGGGATCCCTCTGACCCCGGCCTTCGGGCGGCCGGGCCCGGGGGCGACTATCGGGGCACCCGTCGAAGCCGAAGCGGGGGGTCACGGGGTGCGGCTGAGACACCGCTGTCCCTTCCCGCTCCTAGCCGATCGACGCGGCCTAGTGGATGAGATCCCGGGCCTGGGAGCCGGAAGGACCTGGGTTCTAATCCCGGTCCCTCCGCTTGTCTGCTGGGGGGACCGTGGGCGAGGCGCTTCACTTCTCTGGGCCTCAGTTCCCTCAGCTGGAAAATGGGGTTTAAGACCGTGAGCCCCATGTGGGACAGGGACTGTGTCCCACCGGATTACGTTATACCTCCCCCAGCTCTTAAAATAGCGGTTGGCCTGTAGTAGACGCTTAACAAATGCTATTTTTATTATTACTATGAGCATGGCCGAGAAGCAGCACGGCCTGGTGGTTAAAGCCCGGGCCTGGGAGTCAGGACCTGGGTTCTGATCCCCGCTCCGCCGCTTGTCTGCTGTGTGACCTTGGGCAACTCACTTAAATTCTCTGTGCCTCAGTTATCTCATCTGTAAAACGGGGATTGAGACTGTGAGCCCCACGTGGGACAGGGACTGCGACCCACCCGATTAGCTTGTATCCTCCCCGGCGCTTAGTACAGTGCCTGGCACATAGTAAGCACTTAACAAATACCAGAATTATTATTATTATTATTATCACCGGGGCCTCAACCTCCTCTCTCCTCCTCCTCCTTTCTTCTCCCTGTGTTCCCTCTCCGCCTCCCATTCCCCTCTTCCCTCTTCCCCCGTCCCCCCGCGGCTTCCCACCCCCCCTTCTCCTCTCGTCCCTTTCCTCTCCCCTCTCCCCCTCCTCTCTTTTCTCCTCCTCTTCCATCCCTCCTTTCTTCTCTCCCTCTCCCCTCACCATCTGTCACCTCTCCCCCCCGGCCCCCCGCCCCCCTCCATGCCCCCCTCAGCATGCGTGGCCCAGTGGCAAGAGCCCGGGCTTGGGAGTCTGAGGTCGTGGGTTCTAATCCCGGCTCCGCCGATCATGTGCTGGGTGAGCTGAAGCGAGTCACTTCACCCCTCTGGGCCTCAGTTCCCTCATCTGTGAAAAGGGGATGGAGACTGTGAGTCCCATGTGGGACAGGGACTGTGTCTAACCTGATTGTCTTGGATAGTAAGTGCTTAACAAGTACCATGATTATTATTATTATTATTGTTATTCCCCTCCTGCCCTTTTCCTCTCTCCTTTCCCACCCCTCCTTCCCTCTTCCCCCTCCTCCACCTCCCACCTCTCCTCCCCCCGACCACCCCCAGCCTCCCATCCCCCCATCCTTCTCCCCTTCCTGCCTGTCCCCAACGTCCCCCTGAACAGACCCTTCCCCCTCGGGCTCCCAGACTCTCTCCTATATAATAATAATAATAATAACGGCAGGGGTTAAGCGCTTACTATGTGCCGAGCACTATTCTAAGCACTGAGGTAGATACAAGGTGATCACGTTGTCCCATGTGGGGCTCACGGTCTTAATCCCCATTTTCCAGATGAGGCAACTGAGAGGCCCAGAGAAACGACTTGCCCAAAGTCACACAGCTGATCGGTGGCGGGGCCGGGATTCGAACCCATGACCTCTGACTGCCAAGCCCTTGCTCTTTCCCCGCTGCCAACACCCAGGGCTGAGCGCAGCGCTGAAGAAAAACACTTCATCAATACCATCATCATCGCCTGGAAGATGGGGATGAAGCTCACCGCGAGCCCCGTGTGGGATGACCTGATGACCTTGTATCTACCCCAGTGCTTAGAACAGTGCTTGACACATAGTGAGTGCTTAACCACTATGCGGCAGCTATGAAGCAGCGTGGCTCAGTGGAAAGAGCACGGGCTTTGGAGTCGGGGCTCATGAGTTCGAATCCCAGCTCTGCCACTGGTCGGCTGTGTGACTGTGGGCGAGTCACTTCACTTCTCTGTGCCTCAGTTCCCTCATCTGTAAAATGGGGATGAAGACCGTGAGCCCCACGTGGGACGACCCGATTCCCCTGTGTCTACCCCAGCGCTTAGAACGGTGCTCGGCACATAGTAAGCGCTTAACAAATACCAACATTATTATTATTATTATTAACCATCGTTATTATTATCCAGCGCTTAGAACAGCGCTCGGCACGTAGTAGGCGCTTAACAGAAACCAACACTGTTACGGTCGTGGTACGTCCCCTCCCAGCTCAGACAGTCACTCGTAGTCGCTCTTACTTACTGAGCGCTTCAGAGCACTGTAGGAAGCGCCCCTTTCCTCTTCTCCCACTCCCTTCTGCGTCTCCCTGATTCGCTCCCTTTATTCCTCCTCCCTCCCGGCCCCACAGCTCATACGTCCCCCTTCCCCATTTATCTCCACGTCGGTCTCCCCGTCTAGACGGGAAGCTGGTGGTGGGCAGGGACTGTGTCTGTTTATTGTTCCGTTGGACACCCCCAAGCGCTTAGTTCGCTGTTCTGCACACCGTAAGTGCTCAGTAAGTATGATCGAATAAATGAATAAGCGCTTGGGAGAGTACAGTCGAATAAGATGATGGCAGGCACGTTCCCCGCCCACAGCGAGCTTCCAGTCTAGAGGGAGATCACGCGTTCCCTCATCGGATTCATTCGACGGTATTTATTGAGCGCTTCCTGTGTGCCGAGCACTGTACTAAGCGCTCGGGAGAGTGCACGGAACACTGAGCAGACACATCCCCTGCCACGACGAGCCGATAGCCGGGAGGGACGTGACTACAGAGGGAAGTCTCGGACCCCAAGAGACAGCATCCACCCCCCCCCCCACCCCCCGCATCCCCAATTCTTCCTCAGGCGGGTTTCACCTCAGGGGAGGGCTCAGGGGTGCGCCCCAAATTTTTACGGTCCTTTCGACTCCGAAAACAGGGTGCGCGTCTTGGGCAACGTCGATTCATGTGGTTACCTCCCCACCGGTGTCGGCCCGTAAATGCCCTTTCTAGTGGAGGCGGAGGGGCTTCGTCCCCCTCAGATGTGGAGGGGCCGTGGGGGAGATGTGAGGGCGGGAGGAGTCCGGGGAAACTGAGTAGGGTTAGTCACCCCCTGCCCCTCACCCCCTCGGGGGGCTGGAAAATATTCAGGGGCCGCCTTAAGCCACCGGCTTCTGAGTCAGGAGCGGGCCACGACCATAATAACATAATGATGATGAAGGTATTTATGAAGCGCTTTTATTAAACGCTGCACTCAGCGCTGGGCGTTGATAGAAGATAATCGGATCGACGTTGTTCGGTCGGCGAGGGGGCGGCCAGAGCCCCTTCCCCGCTGTACAGCGGAGGAAAGGGAGGCCCAGAGAGGGTGAAGCGATTTTTCATTTTTTTTAGGGTATTCGTTAAGCGTTTATTATGCGCCAGGCACTGTCCTAAGCGCTGGGGTAGATACAAGATAATGGGGTTGGACACAGGCCCTGGCCCGCGCGGGACTCCCCGTCGTGATCCCCGTTTTACGGACGGGGGAACTGAGGCCCGGAGAAGCGACTTCTTGCCCGAGGTCACAGACCAGACGGGTGGCGGAGCCGGGAGTAGAACCCAGGTCCTTCCGATAAGAATAATAACGATGGCATTTGTTAAACGTTTACTACGTGCAAAGCACTGTTCTAAGCTCTGAGGAGGATACAAGGCGATGCGGTTGTCCCACGTGGGGCTCGCCGTCTGAATCTCCACCGGACAGATGAGGTCACTGAGGCCCGGAGAAGCGAAGTGACTTGCTCAAAGTCACCCAGCTGCCAAGCGGCAGAGCCGGGATTTGAACCCATGACCTCTGACTCCCCAGCCCGGGCTCTTTCCACTGAGCCGCGCTGCTTCTCTAGTCAATCAATCGTCAATCCATCAGACTTATCGGGGGCTTAAAAGGGGCAGGACGCTTTACTAAGCACTCCAGAGAGCACATTACAACAGAGTTGGTAGACGGGATCCCTGCCTTCAGAGAGTTTATGTTCTAGAGGATTCGATGATCGTAATAATAATGATCCTTAATAATACTTAATAATAATAATTATGGTATTTGCTAAGCGCTTACTATGTGCCAAGCACTCTTCTACTTGTTAAGAGCAGCACAGGTTAGTGGGTGGAGCTCGGGCCTGGGAGTCAGAAGGTGCTGGGTTCTAATCCCACTCTGCCACTTGTCTGCTCTGTGACCTTGGGCGAGACACGTCACTCCTCTGAGCCTCAGTTCCCTCATCTGTAAAATGGGGATTGCAACTGGCAGCCCCATGTGGAGCTGCGTCCAACCCCATTTACTCGTGAGCTTAGCACGGGGCCCGCTTACTAAATACCACAGTTTTTACTATTACCATGTGCTAAACACTGTTCTCAGCCCCGGTGGGGGGAAGATACAACTTAATCGGGTCAGTCCCGGACCCACACTGGGCTCGCAGTCTAAGTAGGAGGGAGACCGGGTTTTGGGAAAGAGGATTCGATAGCGTAATCGACCGCACCGTCCACGACCTCCCAAGCTCTCCGTAAATACCACGGATTGATGGACGGACGGATTGATCGCCACGATTATCGCTATCTCCCTGGATGAAAATAAGGTCCAGCCGCCTCCCCGCTCTCCTTGCGACGATAAGGCCAGGGCCGGTGGCCGGCTGTAATAATAATACTAATGATCGTGGGATTTGTTAAGCGCTTCCTGTGTGGCGGGCACCGTTGTCAGCGCCGGGGTGGACAGAAGCAAAGGCCCACCCTCGTCCAGGGTCCGTTTCCTCCCGGGCCCGTGGGTGGGGGCCCGGGATAAGGAATGGTGAGTTGTCCGGCCCGGCGGGGACGGGAGGAGGAGGAGGAGGAATGCAGGGGCGCGGTGGGTGGGGACGGGCCGCCGGAAAAACCCGAGGAGAGCAGGCCGTTGGAAACGACAGTTGGGTGTGAGGCCGAGGTCCGGGGGTTGCGGTTGGCGTGAGGAGGGAGTTTAAACCCCCCGCAGACGGGCAGTTTGGAGGAAAAGGGGGCCTGGCGGGGGGGGGGGGACGGAGGCAGAATCCTAACCCACTTTGCCCCTCCCGTGCCCAGGTCCCTCGCCGGGATGCACCTGGAAGCCATTCATTCATTCATTCAATAGTATTTATTGAGCGCTTACTATGTGCAGAGCACTGTACTAAGCGCTTGGGATGAACAAGTCGGCAACAGATAGAGACAGTCCATCGATCGTCTCTCAGCCCGGACATCGGGCCGGGGGCTGTCGATAGCCCTGCGGGCATCCATCGAGATCCTGCATTTATAATAATGTTGGTACTGGTTAAGCGCTTACTGTGTGCCGAGCACTGTTGGGAGCGCTGGGGGAGATACGGGGTCATCAGGTCGTCCCACGTGAGGCTCACAGTTTTTGCAGATGAGGTAACCGAGGCCCGGGGAAGTGAAGTGACTTGCCCACGGTCACCCAGCTGCCAAGGATTCGAACCCACGGCCTCTGACTCCCAAGCCCGGGCTCTTTCCACTGAGCCAGGCTGCTTCTCTAGCGCTACGTCAGCGACGGTACAGTTAGGACGACAGCGTTATCGCTAAGGACAGGAAGCGCTCAATAAATACGATCGGCCGAGCGACCTGTAGTCTCCTGGGAGCGGGGCGGTGTGCTAAACGAACAGTGTGCGAAGGAGCTGGCAGCCACGATCCCCGCCTTCAAGCCGGGGAGGCAGACCCCTGGGCAAATTATAGATGGGAGGAGGTAATAGAATAGGAAGAAATATCCCCTTCGGATTGTAGATACTCTTGTGGTACTGGTTAAGCGCTTACTATGTGCCGAGCACTGTTCTAAGCACTGGAGGGGGATACGAGGTCCTCAGGTCATCCCGCGTGGGGCTCACGGTCTTCATCCCCATTTGACGGATGAGCTCACTGAGGCACAGAGAAGTGAAGTGACTCGCCCAAAGTCACCCAGCTGGCAAGCGGCGGAGCCGGGATTCGAACCCATGACCTCGGACTCCCGAGCCCGGGCTCTTGCCACTGAGCCTCGCTGCTTCTCCGGGAGTCAGAGGACCTAGGTCCTCATGCCGGCTCCGCTAAATGTAAATTATCATTATTATCATTCAGGGTGGGCCCAGTCCCCGTCCCACATGGGGCTCGCAGTCCTAATCCCCGTTTTACAGGTGAAGAAACTGAGGCCCGGACAAGTCGATGACTCGCCCAAATAGAGGCCTAAACGGATGGAACCCGGGGCCCGGGAGTCAGAAGGAGCTGGGTTCCAGTCCCGGCTCCGCCACTTGTCTCCTGTGTGACCTTGGGCAAGTCACTTCCCTTAGTATTATTATCCGGAATTAGAACCCAGGTCCTTCTGACTCCCAGGCCCGTCCTCTTTCCATTGGGCCACACTGCTTCTCCTGGCGTAGTGGTTAGAGCCCGGGGCTGGGGAGTCAGAAGGACCTGGGTTCTAATCCCGGCTCCCACTTGTCTGCTGTGTGACCTGGGGCCAGTCACTTCACTTCTCTGGGCCTCGGTTCCCTCATCTGTGAAATGGGGATGAAGACCGGGAGCCCCACGCGGGACAGGGACCGTGTCCGACCCGATTTCCTTGTATCCAGCGGCGCTTAGTCCAGTGCCTGTCACCTAGTAAGCGCTTAACACATACCACGATTATTACTGTCAAGCGCTCAGTACGTTCTGCACACAGTAAGTTCTCAAGAAGCAGCGTGGCTTAGAGGACAGAGGCCGGGCTTGGGAGTCAGAGGTCGTGGGTTCGAATCCCGGCTCCGTCACTCGTCTCCCAGGTGACTTGGGAAAGCCACTTGACTTCTCTGTGCCTCAGTTCCCTCATCTGGAAAATGGGAACGAAGACCGGGTGAGCCCTACGGGGGGGGGGGGGAAACAACCTGATGACCTTGTCTCTCCCCCAGCGCTTAGAACAGTGCTCGGCCCATGGTAAGCGCTTAACAAATACCAACATTATTATTAAATACCATCATCATTATCACTATTAAATGCGATTGACTGTGAGCCCCGTTGTTGGGCAGGGCCTGTCTTTAACTGTTGCCTAATTGTCCATGCCAAGCGCTTAGGACAGTGCTCTGCACATAGTAAGCGCTCAATAACGATTATTGAATGAATGAATGAATGAATGAATGAATGAATGAATGAATGAATGAATGACCTTGTATCTCCCCCAGCGCTTAGAACAGTGCTTTGAACAGAGTAAGCGCTGAACAAATACCATCATTATTATTATAAATACGAACGAATGAACGAACGAACGAACGAACGAATGCATGCATGAATGAATGAATGCAAGCGTGCATGCATGCATGCATGCATGAATGAATGCTTCATGCGCGGGAGGCGGAGGAGGCATGCTAATTTGCAGGGGGGGGGCTTGGTATGCAAATTCGGGGAATCCCCTCGGTCCCTCCCGGGCGTCCAACGAGGAGGAGGGAAGGGGAGGGAGATTCCCCCCTCCCCCACCCGGGACACGCCCCTTCTTACGTCACGGCTCGGGCCACGCCCCTTACAGATGGGTGGGTCTCGGCGCCCCGCCCCCTTCCCGTGACGTCACCGCCTCGCCCTCCCCAGCAGGGGCGGGGCCCGACGCCGAGCCACGCCCCTTATCCCGTGACGTCACCGGAGCCCCTCCCCCGAAGGCGAGCCCCGCCCTCCCACTCCGGGCCCCAGGCCCCTCCCCATGACGTCATTCGCACCTCTCCAAGCCCCGCCCTCTCCCGCTGGAGGTCCCCCTCCCTGGCCACGCCCCTTCCCCGTGACGTCATCCGCGTGTCCCTTCGCTCGAGGGGCGGGGGGGGTCCAGTCGAAGCCACGCCCCTTCCCCCTGACGTCGCTCTCGGTTCCCTTCGCTGGGGGGCGGGGCCCCCTCCGAAGCCCCGCCCCTCCCCGTGACGTCGCCCGCGGCTCCCTTCGTTCGGGGGCGGGCCCCCCTCCGACGCCCCGCCCTCCCCGTGACGTCACCCGCACCGCCCTTCGCTCGGGGGCGGGGTCCCCTCCGAAGCCCCGCCCCTCCCCGTGACGTCGCTCGCGGCTCCCTTCGCTCGGGGGCGGGGCCCCCTCCGAAGCCCCGCCCCTCCCGGTGACGTCGTCCGGGCCCCGCCCCCTCCGGGCGCGGCGATTGGAGGAGCGGGGCGGGGCGGGGGGGGGCGCGTCCCCGGCGTGCGGTCCCCGCCCCCGGGCCGTGGCTCCTCCCGGCGGGGTCGGCGGGCGCGGCGGGCGGCGGGGTGGGCGTCGCGGGGCGCTATAAGAAGGCCGGGCGGCGCGTGCGGGGTCCCCGCGGCGCCCCGGGCAGCGCGATGTTCTGCCTCCGCGCGGCGCCAGCATGTCCGCCGCCCCGCCGCAGCCCCCCGCGCCGCCCGCGGCCCCGCGCGGGACGCTCCGCGCCTCCTTCGCGCTCGCCCTGCTCCTGCTGCTCGCCGCCCTCTCCCCCAACGCCGCCTACTTCGGGTACGTCTCTCTCGGCCCGCGACGCCCGGGACGCCGGAGCGCGCACACGCGCGCGCGCACACACACACGCACACACGCACACACACACACACCCCGACAGACCCCCGATACCCCCGGACCGCCCGCCCGCCCGCCCGCCCGCCCTCCTCCCCCAGCGCCCCCTCCTTACCCCCTTCTTTTACCCCCTTCTTTTACCCCCTTTTTCTTCTCCTCCTCTTTTCCCCTTTCTCCCCCCTTCTCCTTCCCCCCTTTTTCTCCTTCCCCCCTTCTTCTTCTTCTTCCCCCCTTCTTCTTCTTCCCCCCTTCTTCTTCTCTTTCCCCCCTTCTTCTTCTCTTTCCCCCCTTCTCCTTTCCCCCTTTCTTCTCTTTTTCCCTTTCTTCTCTTTTTCTCTTCTCTTTTTCCCTTTCTTCTCTTTTTCCCTTCTCTTTTTCCCTTTCTTCTCTTTTTCCCTTTCTTCTCCTTCTCCCCTTCTTCTTCTCCTTCTCCTCTTCTTCTTCTCCTTTTCCCCTTCTGCTTCTCCTTCTCCCCTTCTTCTTCTCTTTTCCCCCCTTCTTCTTCTCCTTCTCCCCTTCTTCTCTTTCCCTCCTTCTTTTCTTCTTCTCTTTCCCCCCTTCTTTTCTTCTTCTCTTTCCCCCCTTCTTTTCTTCTTCTCTTTCCCCCCTTCTTCTTCTCTTTCCCCCCTTCTCCTTCCCCCCCTTCTCCTTTCCCCCCTTCTCCTTTCCCCCTTCTTCTTCCCCCCCCCCCCTTTTCCCCCTCTTCCTCTCTTCCCCCCTTCTTCTCTTCCCCCTTCCTTTTCCCCCTCTTCGTCTTCTCATACTCTCCCCCGCTTCTTCTCCTCTTCTTCTCCCCTTTGCCCCCCATCTTCTCCGCCCCCCGTCCTTCCTGCGGCCCGGGGGGTCCCGGGGGGGGGGTCCCGGGGGTGTCGTGTGTCGCGTGTCCCCCGCGGTGTCCCCCGTCCCCGCCTCCCCCCCCCCCCGCCCCCCCGAGCCTTTTCCAAGCTGCGCCTTCTCCGCCCGCGGACTTTGCAACCCAATCCGGGGGGCGGGGGCTGGAGCCGGGGGGAACCGGGGGGGGGGCGGGGCTGGGGGAGACGCCCCCACCCCTCCCCCCGCGTCCGGGTGACCCCCCCGACACCCCCCTCCGACCTGTCAAAACTGGGACCCCCCCCCTTGTCCCCTCAAACGACCCCCACCGCCTTGGACACTTTGGGGGGAGGGGTGGAAACCTTATTCAATCGTACTGAGCGCTTACTGCGTGCGGAACGCTGTACTGAGCGCTTAGACACGGCCTGACGCTTTGGGGTGGGGACTCGTTCGATCGTACTGAGCGTTTACAGCGTGCGGTACCCTGCACTGAGCGCTTAGGCATGGGTTAACGCTTCTGGGCGGGGGTGGGAACCTTAGTCAATCGTCCTGAGCGCTTACAGAGCGCGGAACACTGTACTGAGCGCTTAGGCGTCGGTTGACACTTTCGGGGGGACGGGACACAATCGTACGGAGCGCTTACTGCGTGCGGAGCGCTGTACTAAACGCTCAGGCTGACCCTTCTAGATGGAGGGGGGGGGGGTCCCGAGGGGCGTCTCTTACGGCCTCCAGCCTTGGAGTCCTACTAATAAAAGTCTAGACTGTGCGCCCGCCGGGGGGCCGGGGAGGCGTCGGGTGTTGCCCTCTGCCAAACGCTCAGCGCAGCGCTTTGCACGCAGTAGGCGCCTGATAAATACGACCGATAACGATGGCCCTTGGACACTTTCGGGGGGGCCGTGGAGAGAGGGGAGGGTCCGGCCTGGGACACCTAACCGTCAAGGCCTCTGTCGAGCGCTCACTCTGGGCCTGGCACCGTCCTCCGGGCCGGAGCAGTGTACTGAGCGCCCTGGAGGCCAGATTTTGGAGAGTGTGTGTGTGTGTGGTGCTTTTGCTCCACGCCCAGAGAAACCCCAGCGGACGGGAACTCTTTTCTGTTTGACTTTTTCCGAGCAGCCGGCTCTCTTCTGTCCCTCCCCTCTTCTTTTTTTTTTTTTTTCCCCTTCTTCCCCCCCCCCACCCCTCCTCAACTTCTTGAAAAAGCCTTACCGAATCCAGATGTTCTTTGTACCGTGCCCTAAAGAGAGGGGGGGGGGGGGGAACCCTGAGATTTATTTTTCTTGCGTTTTCTTTTTTCTTTTTAACCTCCGGGGAAAGTGTCTGTCAGATTGATGGTCGATATTACCCAGTTGAGAGCCAAGAGCGTCCGCCCCTCGGGCGCGCACGCTGAGCGCCGGAGAGGCTGTGTCCAGCCTGCCCCCCTTCCCGTCCCCCGCCCCCCCCCCTTTTCCACCCCCACCCTTCCTTGGGTTCACGCCTCGTGCACGAGGGGTCTCGGTGGGTGGAAACACTTCAGACCTTCTGCGCCGGTTGAAAAAGGACCAGAAAAACACAAAAACAAGAGCTGGAACTAGGCCCCGCGGAGCCCGGAGCTCTAAGGAGAGGGAATTTGGGGGGTGGGGAGGGAGGAAAAAGAAGGAGGGGCTTTCCCAAACCTCCCTCCGGGCTGGGCAGGGCGACACCGGGAGTCCCAGTTTCCCCGCTGCCTGTTTACAGTTGCTTCCAGATGAATTTATTTAAGAGCTTGGAAAGAAAAAAAAAAAAAAAAGAAGGGAGCAGCGGTTTTGTCTGTGGCTTCTTCCAGATTGTCCTGGATTCCCTCCACCCCTCTCTTGGAGTAGATGACTTCTGTACGTTTTTCCCTCCCGATCAGGCCACCCCCGCCTGGTCCCCACCGCGTGTGGTTTCGGGGGAGCCACGGTTAGCCCCCGTCGCCTCTCTCCTCCTGTCTTTCCCTTCTTTTTCCCCTTTTTTTGCCTCCTTTTCTCCTCCTCTCCATCACCTGTTACCTAGCGGTGCGCGCAGGCGCAGTTCCCGCTCCGGCCAGCAGAGGGACGAGTTTTCCCAGGAATGAGGGGCGCCGGGCCCGCTGCAGGTGTATCCTGTTCTCAAAGAAAATAACATTTTCCTGGGAAAATTTCCTTTTGTGTTTTTCTTTCTCCCTTCTCTCTTTTTTCCCTCCCCCCCCCCCCCCAACCGCCTCCTTTCCCTTTCTTCTCCTCTTCTCCCGGGGAGGATCCGTTCCCTTTTCGCTTGCCTCCGGGTTACAAGCGACGGAACGGAATCTCGGGGACTTAATGATGTGGCTGTCTGTTCGGCGCTTGCTATGTGCCGAGCACTGTTCTGAGCGCTGGGGGGGGGGATACGGGGGAATCAGGTCGGCCCACGTGAGGCTCACGGTTAATCCCCATTTTGCAGACGAGGTCACTGAGGCCCAGAGAGGCGAGGCGACGCGCCCACGGTCGGCTGACGGGCGGCGGAGCCGGGATTCGCCCCCACGACCTCTGACTCCCAAGCCCGGGCTCTTTCCGCCGAGCCACGTGGCGTTGGTTATTACGGGGTTAGCCGACTTGGCCTCGGTGGGCTCGGAAGTCGGAGGGGAGGGCTGTTGGAGGGCGTGGAAACCCCTTTGGCGGACCGGTCTGCGCGTGTGTTTGGCGAGGGGGGCGTCTCAGAGGGTGCGAGGATAATAACAATCCTTCCCTGCAAGAATAATAGTAATAATGATATCGGTTAAGCGCTTCCTAGGCGTCGGGGACTCCACTGAGCACGACAGATGGGGTTGGACGCAGGCCCTGTCCCACGCGGGGCTCACCGTCTCGATCCCCCTGGACGGGAGAGGTCCCCGAGGCCCGGAGGAGTCAAGTGGCTTGCCCAGGGCCACGCAGCGGACGGAGAAGCGTGGGCTTTGGTGGCCGTGGAGCCGGGGAAGGGTTGGTTCTTAGACGCTTTGGCCACCAAGTCTAGTCTTAAGGCTCTGATATCACGGTCATGATATCGGAGGTCATGGGTTCGACTCCCGGCTCGGCCGCTTGTCAGCCGGGCGACTGTGGGCGAGTCGCTTCACTCCTCTGGGCCTCAGTTCCCTCATCTGTCAAATGGGGATTAACCGGGAGCCTCACGTGGGACCACCTGATGACCCCGTACCTCCCCCAGCGCTTAGAACAGCTCTCGGCACATGGTAAGCGCTTAACAAATACCAACGTTATTATATCGAGGAGCCTAGTGGGTAGAGTCCGGGCCTGGGAGTCGGAGGTCGTGGGTTCTAATCCCGGTCGTCTACCGTGGGACCGTGGGCACGTCGCTTGACTTCTCCGGGCCTCCGCTATCTCATCTGGAAAACGGGGATTGAGACGGTGGACGCCGGACGTGGGCTGCTTCCAACCTGAATAGCTTCTATCTCCCCCAGCGCTTAATAGAGTGGCTGGTACGTACCAAGTGCTTAACGAATACCGTCCAACAAAAAAAGAGAGAGAGAGAGAGAGACTCACTGGGTCAAATGGGCCGGCTTGGATTTCGGCCCCAAATCACCAGGCCGCAAGCCTGGAGAGCGCCCGTCTCTGTCGGTCTCTTTGCTCCCGAGTAAGACGCCTCTCCCCTCTAATGCATCCTGGCAGAAGGGCGAAAATGATGACCCCGACCTCATTTTCCCCCCACCTCTCCTCGTCCTCCTCCTCTCCCTTTCCCCTTTTTTCCCCTCTAATGCAACCTTGCAGAAGGGCACAAATCACGACCCCTGACCTCACTTTCCCCCACCTCTCCTCGTCCTCCTCCTCCTCTCCCTTTCCCCTTTTCTCCCCTCTCCCGCCTAAGCTTCCTCGGAGCAGGTCGTCTCTCTGGGTGCTCGCTGTTTCCTCCTTGTCCGTCGGTGGTGTTCGAGCACCCCCCGAGCTGTCTTCCCCCCGGGACCCCCAGAAAGCCGGCCGTCCTGCCCGATGCCCCCCAGCTGGGCCGGGCCAGGCGGAAGAGACCCCTTCCCCTCCCCTCTCGGTCGATCCCACCACCCGGGTTTGCGTGTCGGGATGTTAAACGCTCAGACCTTGGGAAGATTCGCGGAGTAGAAGGCGGGCAGACCTGGGGGAACGTCGGGGGGGCGAGAAGGGGCGGACCCCTTGGGCGGTTTAGAGATGCGGCATGGCGTCGTGGATGGAGCCCGGGCCTGTCCCGGGTTCTAATCCCGGCTCCGCCCCTCGTCCGCCGGGCGACACTTCTCTGGGCCCCCTTACCTCGTCTCTAAATTGGGGATGGAGACTGTGAGCCCCACGTGGGACGGGGACTGTGTCCAACCTGATGACGTCTACCCCGGCGTTTAATACGGTGCCTGGCACCCAGTGAGCGCTTAACAAATACCACTGTTATGATCGTTCTTATTAAAGGAAACAAGGCGGCGGGACTCAGGGTGTCGCCCGGCTGTCTGGACGAGCCAGCGCGGGCCCGAAGGGTCTGGGGTGTGGGCGGCTCTGCTGCGTGACCCGGGGCCGGTCACCTAACTTGGCTGGGCCTTAAAAGGGGAGAATAAGGACCCCCACTGCTCTCCCTCCCTGTTAAACGGGAAGGGCCCGGTCTGATCCCAACGTCTTTCATCTACCCCCTTAGTGCTCTGCACACAGTAAGCGCTCGATAAGTACAACTGACTGACTGACTGACTGAATGAATGAATGAATGAATGAATGAATACCCCCCCAACACTCAACAGCAAACATCACACCGCGGCTCACTAACTCCTTCTTTTCTTTTCTGCTGAGCAGTTTTGGAATTCCTTCCCCCTTCCCGTCCGGCGGACCACTGCTCTCCCCCGTCTTCAAAGCCTCCCTTGCCCGCTGTGTGACCTCGGGCGAGTCACTTCGCTTCTCTGGGCCTCAGTTTCCTCCTCTGTAAAGTGGCGATTCAGCACCCCTTCTCCCTCTCCCTTAGACTTTCAGCCCCGGGTGGGACAGGGACTGCGTCCACCCTGACGATCTTTTTATCTCCCTCGGGGTGTTGATAAATTTCACTCCTGCGGAGCGGTGTGGCCTAGTGGAAAGAACTCGGGTCTGGGGGCGGGGCGGAGGTCCCGGCTTCCAATCGTCCCAGCTCGGTCACTCATCCCCTCCGGGTCCTCGGGTGGGACGCTTCACTTCTCTGTGCCTCGGTCTCCTCCGCCGCAAAATGGAGCTTCGGTTCCTTCGTGCGGTCGTATTTATTGAGCGCTTACTAGGTGCGGAGCTCCGGACTAAGCGCTTGGAAAGTCGAATTGGGCGACAGATAGGGACCATCCCTACCCGACAACGGGCTCACGGTCTAGACGGGGGGAGACGGACACCAAGACAAAACAAGTAGAGGGGCGTTTGATGCCTCTTCTCCTCCCTCCCGTTCGGACTGCGAGCCCCCCGTGGGACCTGACTCGTATCTTCCCCAGCTTAGTGCGGTGCTTGACGTCCAGTAAGCGCCGAAGAGATATCACGATTATTAATCTCCTCGCGAAGGCCTTCCGGGCCCGGATTGCTAATCTCTCCAGCTGCCAGTTCTGCCCCTATCTTTATGCCGTACAATAAATAACAGGTGTCTGTCCCCCCGTCCCCCCCGGCCTTTACCCCACTGGATCGTAAACACGTTGAAGGCGGGTGCGGTTCTCGGCCCTGAGAAAACAAAGCAACGAGGCCTAGTGGGCGGAGCCCGGATCTGGGTTCTAATCCCGGCTCTGCCACCTGTCCGCCGGGTCATCCTGGGCAAGTCCCTTCACCTCCCCGGGCCTCAGTTACCTCAGCTGTAAAATGGGGGTTAAGGCCGAGAGCCCTCTGTGGGACGTGGACCGTGTTCGACTCGGTTCGCTTGTGTCCACCCCGGCGTTCAGCGCGGTGCCTGGCACAGAGTAAGCGTTCGACAAATGCCGTGGTTGAGTATGATTGTGACTCAGACGGTGGCTTGTCCACCGTGGTCGGTGGCCACAGCGGTCGTCCGGGAGTCACGCCCGCTCCGGTTCTTGCTTCTCCTCTGACTTGCTGTGTGACGCGGGGCAAGCCGCCGCGCATCTCTGGGCCTCCGGTTTCCCTTTCTGGAGGCGGGCAGGGGAGAGGAAATACCTTCTAACCCGTGAGCTCGGCGCGGGCAGGGAAGGTGTCTCTCTCATTGTTCTCTTGCCCTCCCCCGAACGCTCAGTACTTTGCACGCAGTAAGCGCTCAGTAAATACGTACATTTGATAAACAGGGATCCAGATAAGGCCATACGTCACTCTGAGCTGGATCGTGGGCTGGTCCGAGACCGGAGCCCAAGACGGGGGTCTGGTCCGGGAAAGGTGGGATGGACTCTTTTTTTTTTTCTTTCTTCTTTAAGTGCTTTACTTTGCGCCAAGCACTGGTCTAAGCGCCGGGGTAGATCCAAGCTCATCGGAGTGGAGATTAGCTCCCAGCAAGGAGCCGGACGGCCTCTCTGCCAAGGAGGCAGAATCCGGCCCGGAAGCAGGGGCGTGGACAGGATGACCGCAAGATGCCCCCTTGTCCCTGCTTCTCCCACCCCCCCCTCCGTTCTGACCACCTCCTCTTCTAGGGTTGGAAACCTCCCTGGACCGTAAGCGCCCCGGCCAGTCGGAGCACTGTACTGAGCGCTGAGGAGAGGACGATAGATTACATTCCCTGACCGCGGTGAAGTTCCAGTGTGGAGGGAGAGACGGAAACGAATCGAAATCAGTAAATGAGAGGTCGGGACCTGAGCGGCGCGGGGATGAGGAAAGGGAGGAGGTCAGGGTGACGGAGAAGAGGAGAGGCCGGGCTTGGTCGGGGAAGGCTTCCTGGAGGAGGTGGCTTCGAAAGGGGCGAGACTCATCGTCTGACAGATGCGAGGAGGGAGGCGGGACGGGGACGAGCCGGCGGTGGCGAGAGAGGTGAGATGGAGGCGCGGTGCGAGAAGGTTGGCGTGAGAGGAATCCTGTACTCTCCCCGGTACCTAGTACGGTGCTCTGTACACCATAAGCGCTCAATAAATAGCACTGAGCGGGAGGGGGGCTTCTCGGTTCCTCTCCTAAAAGGCATCTGTGTATCGATCCGGATCGGCGTGGGATCCGGGTAACAGCAGTAACCCTCCACTGGCTGCTTCAGAAGTACCGAATAACGCGGCCCAGTGGAGAGAGCACGGGACTGGTATTCGCCAGAGCTGGGTTCTAGTCCCGCCCTACGGCCTTGGGCAAGTCACCCGGGGGAAGCAGCGCGGCTCAGTGGAAAGAGCCTAGGCTTGGGAGGCCGAGGTCACGGGTTCGGATCCCGGCCCTGCCGCTCGTCAGCTGCGTGACTTTGGGCGAGTCGGTTAACTTCTCCGTGTCTCAGTTCCCTCATCTGTGAAATGGGGATTAAGACTGGGAGTCCCCCGTGGGACCACCTGCTTTCCTCGTATTCACCCCAGGGCCTAGAACAGCGTTTGGCACGTAGTAAGCGCTTAACAAATACCATCGTCATTATTATTAATAATAGGGGGAGACAGTGTCAAATAATTGAATGAATAGAGTCTAGATGGTAAGCTCGTCGTGGACAGGGAAGGTGTGTGTTTTTATTGTTCTGTCGTACTCTCCTAAGCACGTAGCGGACAGTGCCCAGCACACGGTAAGCGCTCAGTAAATGCGAATGAATCCGTCGTCCTGTTCCAAGCGCTCAGTTCGGTGCTCCGCAGACAATAAGCGCTCAATAATAATAATAATAATGATGTTGGTATTTGTTAAGCGCTTACTATGTGCAGAGCACTGTTCTAAGCGCTGGCGGAGATCCAGGGTCATCAGGTTGTCCCACGGGAGGCTCCCAGTTAATCCCCATTTTACAGATGAGGGAACTGAGGCCCTGAGAAGTGAAGTGACCCGCCCCCAGCCACCCAGCTGACAAATGGCAGAGCCGGGAGGCGAACTCACGACCTCTGACTCCGAAGCCCAGGCTCTTTTCCACTGAGCCGCGCATGCGGTCCTCTTCCAAGGGCCAAGTAGAGTGCTCCGCGTCCCATAAGCGCTCAGTAAATAGGACGGGCTGACCGAAGGAACGGGAGTGCTCAGACTGGGGGGTGGCCCGTGCTCTGGGAGCGGGGGTGGGGGGCAGCCATCTCCGTTCAGCTGTGCGACCGGACAGATGTCACCCCGCTGTTCCCCCACCCCCCGGCCCCCGGGCAGAGGGGGTGACAGCTGTGGCCGAGGTAGGCAGCCTGCCCTCATTGCCCAGCTGGCGGTTGGCCTTCCCTTTTGTCCGTCTCCCTGTCGAAATGCCAAAGATGCTAATAATAATAATAATTATCCTTATGGTACTTGTTGAGCGCTTACTGTGCGCCAAGCGCCGTTCTCAGAGCTGGGGTAGATACAAGTTAATCAGGTTGGACACGGTCCCTGTCCCGCGTGGAGCTCACACCCTTAATCCCCGTTTTTTTTCCAGATGAGGTCACCGAGGCCCAGAGGCGTGAAGTGACTTGCCCAAGGTCGCACAGCAGACGAGTGGCGGAGCCGGGATTAGAACCCGTGGCCCGTCGACTCCCAGGCCATGGAGCCAAGCTGCTTCTGACGATAGAGCGGTAATGTCGCGCTGAGCCCTGGGGAAAACATTCCTTCATTCAGTAGTATTTATTGAGCGCTCACTATGTGCAGAGCACTGGACTAAGCGCTTGGAATGGAGGATTGGGCAACAGAGAGAGACCGCCCCTGCCCGATGACGGGCTCGCGGTCTAAACGGGGGGGCTCAGACGTAACCAGGTCAGGAGAAGCGCGGCCTAACGGGTAGGAGCAGCGTGGTTCGATGGAAAGAGCCCGGGCTTGGGAGTCACGGGTCATGGGTTCGAATGCCGACTCTGCCGCTTGTCAGCTGGGTGACTGTGGGCGAGTCACTTCACTTCTCTGGGCCTCGATTCCTTCATCTGTCAAATGGGGATGAAGACTGTGAGCCTCACGTGGGACAACCTGATGACCCTGTATCTCCCCCAGCGCTTAGAACAGTGCTCTGCACAGAGTAGGCGCTTAACAAATACCAACATTGTTATGATTATTAGAGCCCCGGCCTGGGAGTCGGAAGGACATGGGTTCTGATTCCGGCTCTGCCTCTTGTCTGCTGTGTGACCTCGGGCGAGTCACTTCACTGCTCTGGGCCTCAGTGACCTCATCTGGAAAAGTGGGAATCGATCCCCGTTCTCCCTCCTGTGAGCCCCGTGTGGGACCTGATGATCTCCTATCTGCCCCAGTGCTTACTACGTTGCTTGGCACGTAGAAAAGGCTGAACCGATAACAGTGATCGTGATTATTAATTATTATTATTGGGCTAGACACCCCTCTGCCAAAGGAGCAGAGTGGCCTAATAGGAAGAGCCCAGGCCTAGGAGTCAGAGGAGCTGGTTTCGAAACCCGTTATCTCGTGAAGCGTTCCATATATTTATTTTTTTTTTTTAAATCGCGATTAAGTTGTCTCGTTTCTGTCCGTCCGTCTCCCCCGATTAGACTGTGAGCCCGCCAATGGGCAGGGACGGTCTCTCTCTGTTGCCGAATCGTCCATTCCAAGCGCCTAGTCCAGTGCTCTGCACATAGTAAGCGCTCAATAAATACCACCGAATGAAGGAATCTCATTTGTAAAACTTGGATGAAGACCGTGGGACCGTTTCCAACCCGATGAGCCCGGAGATCGAACGTGCCGAACACCGTTCTCGGCGCTGGGGCACCAGGGTAACCACGTGGGCTCCCGGTCTTCGTCCCCATTTGACAGCCGAGGTCACCGAGGCACCGAGAGGTTAAGCGGCTTGCCCAAGGTCACCCAGCAGACAAGTGGCGGGATTAGAACCCGCGTCCTCTGACTCCCGGCCACTTGCCACTACGCCACGGAGGACGCTCCGGGGAAGGGGGCTGTGACCGGATGGGTTTTGAAGTGGGGAGGGGTCCTGGCCACCCCCGCCGTCCCGCCCCATCTCCCACTGCTCGAGCCTGTCCCGACCATCTCCCCAGAACCGGTTCTGGTGGTGTGATAATCACCGCGGTATTTATTATTATTATTATTATCATCTGTTTTATTATTATTATTATTATCTGTAAGCTCATTGCGGATAGGGAAGGTCCGATGTATTGTTCTACTGTACTCACCGAAGCGCTTAGTAGAGTGCTCTGCACACAGTAAGAGCTCCGTAAAGACGACTGAATGACCGGGAAGCGCTCGATAAAGGCGACCGACTGACCGATGACCGTGATCTAGGAGGAGACCGCCCTCGGCCGCTGATTTGTCAGTCTTCCCTGTCGGCTCCCTGTAGGCCGGGGGCGTCTACGCCTCCCCTTCTGTATAGCGCTCGGCACACAGTGAGCGCTCCATAAATACTCTCCGTCGATTGACCAGAACGTAGGGAAGGAGGGCGGCCGTGGCAGTCGGGGGGATTAGGGTTAGACTTGGGGTGGAGCTAGCAAGTTCCATACACACCCAGGCTTATCTCCCGCAGAGATGGGAGCGGTTTAGGCCAAGCGGAAAGAGCCCGAGGCTGGGAGGCAGAGGACCTGGGTTCTAATCCTGACTCCACGACTTGTCTGCTGGGTGACCTTGGGGGCAAGTCACTTCTCTGGACCTCAGTTAGCTCATCTGGAAAGTGGGGATCGAGACCTTTTCTCCTTCCCGTGAGCCCGTTGGGGGACCTGGTGATCTTGTATCTACCCCAGTGCTTAATAAGGTGCTTGTCACGTGGTGCACTTCGCAAATACAATTATTATTATTATTATTATTATTATTATTGTTATTATTATTAGGCTAGCCACCCCTCTGCCCCCACCCCAGAGGAGTAGCGTGGCCCAACAGGGAGAGCCCAGGCCTGGGAGTCAGAGGACCTGGTTTCGAATCGCGGCCCCCCCGCCCGAACGTATCGAAGCCGTGATAATCTTCATAATAGTGGAATTTGTGTAGCGGCGTGGCTCAGTGGAAAGAGCCCGGGCTTGGGAGTCAGAGGTCATGGGTTCTAATCCCGGCTCCGCCACTTGTCTGCTATGTGACCTTGGGCGAGTCACTTCACTTCTCTGTGCCCCAGTTACCTCATCTGTAAAAATGGCGATTTAAAAAATGTGAGCCCCATGTGGGAATAGCTGCTTACCCAGTGTCTACCCCGGCGCTTAGAACAGTGCTCTGCACATAGTAAGCGCTTAACAAATGCCATAATTATTTTGAGAAGCAGCGTGGCTCAGTGGCAAGAGCCCGGGCTTGGGTTAGAGGTCATGGGTTCGAGTCCCGGCTCTGCCGCCTGTCAGCTGTGCGACTGTGGGCAAGTCACTTCACTTCTCTGGGCCTCAGTTCCCTCACCTGTAAAATGGGGATTAACTGTGAGCCTCACGCGGGACAACCCGATGACCCTGTGTCTCCCCCAGCGCTTAGAACAGTGCTGTGCACATAGTAAGCGCTTAAATACCAACATTATTATTATTATTATTATTAAGCGCCTACTGCATACCAGGCCCATACTAAGCGCTGGGGTGGATATGCACAAATCGGTTGGGCGCAGTCCTTGTCCCACGCGGGGCTCACAGTTTCAATTCCCATTTTACAGATGAGGTAATAAGGCCTACCCCCCACCTGGTCTGGGGAGGGGGGGAAAACCCGGTTTAGGGGGGTAGTACAGAGCAATGATTAACTCTCCCCAGAGAGCAGCTTGCGCTTAAACACCGCCCGGAGCGTTTAATAATTAAAGGACTCATGCTTTATCACCACTTATCGCCAAATGTGGCCCATGGCTGGGTCAGAACTCTTCCCCCCCCAGCAGAAGCCATCAAAATCGGGTCAGGGAAGGGATGGGAGACGGAAGTTTCCTTCCTCAAAGGTACCGTCCGTTCCACCCGACCTCCTGTCTCGATTTGGAAGAGGGTCGGGGGGAGCGGACGGGGCCCCTCTTCCCACAGCGTGAGTCTGTCTGGGTAGAACACGATGCGTCCGGTGACGTTCGGTAGTGAACTGTACCTGGCAGGATTCACTGCTCTCCGTTTGTTTGTTTTTAAGGGTATTTTTCCGTAGTAACAATACAATAATAACGGTATTGGTTAAGCGCTTACCAGGTGCCAGGCGCTGTACTAAGCGCTGGGGGGGACGCAAGCAGATTGAGCTGGACACAGTCCCCGTCCCGTGTGAGGCTCACGGTTTCAATCCCCATTTTACAGTCGGGGGAACTGAGGCGCAGAAAGGCGAAGCGACTTGCCCGAGGTCACACGGCAGACAGGTGGCGGAGCCGGAATGAGAACCCAGGACCTACTGGCTCCCAGGCCTGGGCTTACTATGTGCCAGGCACTGTTCTAAGCGCTGAGATAATCGGGTTGGACACAGTCCCTGTCCCGCGTGGGGCTTGCGGTTTTAGTCCCCATTTTACAGATGAGAGAACCGAGGCCCGGGGAAGCGAAATGACTTGCCCGAGGTCAGGCAGCCGACCGGTGGCGGAGCCGGGATCAGAACCCAGGACCTTCTGACTCCCGGGCCCTAGCCACCAGGCCACGCCGCTCCTCTAGGGTAACGAACCGGGTTCAATACGATAAAATCTCAGGGAAAGGCCGGCGGTCAAAGCATAAGAACCAGACGATTATGTAGGAATGTGGATGGAGCGGAGGCAATCCCGAGGATGTTTTCGAAGCATCCAAACCCACGATTTTCCCATAAAACGGGACTCTTCAGTTCTAGCGGGGATGACTCAGTCGTAATTATTATAATAATAATGGGATTTAGGGAGGGCTTTACTACGTGCCAAGATCTGGGGTAGAGACAAAATCGGGGGCCAGGCACGCTGATGGGTGTGACCTTGGGCAAGTCGCTTCACTTCCCTGGGCCTCGGTCCCCTCATCTGGAAAATGGGGGTGGACACCGTGAGCCCCACGTGGGGCAGGGACCGCGTCCAACCCCATTTGCGTGTATCCACCCCGGCGCCTCGTACAGTCCCTGGCCCGTCGTAAGCTCTTAGCGGACGCCACGGTTAGTATGATTACGATGGGATCAGGAAGTGTTTGGGGTTAGGGTCCGTCAGTCAATCGTATTATTGAGCGATTACTGTGCGCGGAGCGCTGTGCTAAGCGCTTGGGGGAGTCCGATAGAACAATAGAGCAGACACGTTCCCTGCCCACCACGAGCTTACAGTCTAGAGGAGGAGACAGACATGAATAGAAATCAATAAATTAGAGATATATTAGAGATGCGGGCCGTGGGTTTGTTTCCGACTTGTGTCCGGCTTCTGTGGCTCTCTCAAAAGCGATCGGTACAGCGTTTGGCCTATAGTGAGCGCCTAATAAGGGTCACAATCTGGGTGGGAAAGATGGGAGGTGATCAATTGGGAGTATTTACTGAGTGCCCTCCGTGGTCAGCTCACTGTATTGAGCACGTGGGAAAGGACTATAGTCAGTAGACGTGATCTCTGCCCTCGAGGAGCTTCATTCATTCAGTCGTATTTATTGAGCGCTTACTGTATGGAGAGCACTGTACTAAGCGCCTAGAAAGTACAATACTGCAAATAGAGACAATCATCTGGTCTAGAGGAAGCAGCACAAGCCTGGGAGTCAGAGGGCCTGGGTTCTAATCCCGGCTCTGCCGCTCGTCTGCTGCGTGACCTCGGGCAAGACGGTTGGCTTCTGTGCCTCGATTCCCTCATCCGCAAAATAGGGATTCAATCCCCGTTCTCCCTCTTATTCTACCTCCTACTCAGGCCGTGAGGCCCGCGCGGGAACTTGAATAATTTGTATCCACCCCGACGCTCAGAACAGGGCTGGCCTCACAAAATAAGCACTTAACAAGAACCACAATTATTATTATTACAATGGAGGCGGTAGACACGATCGCCGCTCCCAGCCAGTTGAAAATCTAGCCGGGGAGACGGATCTTGAAATAAATAAATTCCAGAGAGACAGGAGGAAGAAGAGCCTCTCTAGGAGAGGAGCTGGGGTGGGTTCTCCATCTCCAGACAGACTGAATTAGCGGGGGGCGGGGGGAGATCAGGGTCTTCTAGCTGGGAGGGGGCTGTCTGGACAAAAAGGAGTCTGGAAAAAACGATACGGTCGAGGGGAAGAGTCGTTTTGCAAAAATCCACGCGGAGCGGGTTTCCGACAGCCCCCGGGGCCGGTGATGGAGGGGGAAATTAATGCATTCAAAGGTATTTATTGAGCGCTCACCATACGCAGAGCACTGTACTAAGTAAGCGCTTGGGAGAGGACAGTAGAACAAGAAAGAGACACATTCCCTGCCCACGACGAGCTGACGGTCCAGAGGAAAATCCCTGTCCACCGTGCCCGACGAGCCGTGTGTATCGCGTCGCACAACGTTGTGAATGTTGTGCGGCTGCTGTGGAACTCCGACTGGCTCGCGCTTGGGTGTGGAGGCCACGGGGGCTTTGGATGGGGCGTGTGGCTCGTCCCCCCCCCCCCCCAATCCCGGGGCTGCCCCCGGACACCGAGGCGGGCGGGTGTCCGGCGGGGTCCTCGGGCCGTGGGAACTACCCACCCGCCCCCCTGCCCGGCTCCGAGACCCCGGGTCTCGAATCCGCTCCCTCGGTGGAGATTTGGGTTCTGCTTCCAGCGCTTAGAACAGTGCCTGGCACGTAGGAAAGGCCTAACAAAAGCCATCCTTATTTTAGCCCCCTGCTGCTGCAGATCCTGCCGGAGGCTCACGATTTTAGGGGGGCTGCCGCTCTTTGGGGGTTCGGACGTTAAAGGAGCCGATCTGTCTCGGCTGCCTTTTTACTTTTATGGTATTTAAGTGATTCCGACGTGTCAGGCTCTGTACTAAGCGCCGGGATAGATGCAAGCTAATCAGGTTGGACGCAGTTCCAATCCCACGTGGGGCTCCCGGTCTGAACCCCCAATTTACAGAGGACGTAGGTTCCGTGCTCTGTCTTAAGCACTTACTCTATGCCAGGAATTATACTAAGCTCTGGGGTAGATACAAGCTAATCAGGTTGGATACAGTCCCTGTCCCACGTGGGGCTTACAGTCTGAACCCCCATTTTCCAGATGAGGTCACTGAGGTCCAGAGAAGTGAAGGGACTCAGCCAGGGTCTCCCAACAGAAGTGGTGGAGCCGGAATGAGAATCCGGGTCCTTCCGACGCCCTGAGCCGCTAGGCCACGCTGCTTCTCCGTCACCTTGCCCTCGCCCCCTCCTGCCTCAGCTCACTTCCCTCCTTCTCGAACCCGCACACTCGGCTCCTCTGGTGCCAACCTTCTCACCGGGCCCCCGTCTCGCCCGTCTCGCCGCCGGCCCGCGTCCCACCTCTGTCCTGGAACGCCCTCCCTCCTCAAATCCCACAGACAATGACTCTCCCCCGCCTCAAAGCTTTATCGAAGGCCCATCTCCTCCATGAGGCCTTCCCTGAACCCGACCCCACTTTTCCTCACCTCCCGCTCCCTTCCGCGTCGCTCCGACTTGCCCCCCACCCCCCCGCCCCGGCCCCGCAGCACTTATGTCCCGGTCGGTCATTTTATTTATTCGTATTGATGTCCGTCTCCCCTTCCGGACCGTGACCCCGATGTGGGCAGGGAACGTCGGCGTTCATCGATGTATTGTACTTTCCCCAGCGCTTAGGATGGTGGTCTGCCCACAGTGAGCGCTCAATAAATACGATCGAGTGAATGACTGACTGAATTCTCCGCCTGCAGCGTGCCGGCCGCTTCTTCTCCGTCCCTCCGGTCCGGTGGACTTGGGCCGAGACTCCAGGCGTTGCGGGCGGCGGGGGAAGTCTGAATCAGTGCGCAGCGCGAATGATGACCGTCTGAGATCATGTTCTCTGCCGGCTGCCCACCTGACCACTTCCTCCCCACTGGCCTCGGGCCACACTCCGCCTGGGCCCGCTCCGGGGACCGCAGGCCGGGGGCTGGGCTTGGGGGGGACGCCCGGGCCGGTGGGGGGGGGGGGGAGCTGGGGGAGCCGTAATCTGTCACAGCTGTGGGGAGGACCGAGGGGGCGGGGAAGGGGAGAGGAGGCAGTCGGGGGAGAGCGGGGCTGCGGTGACTCGGTTGTGGACGTGGCCGTGCCAGGCTGACCTCTGACCCCTCCCCACACACGCCCGTCACCCCTTCCCCTCCCCGTTCAGAGCCGTATCGAAGCCCCGTCTCCTCCGAGAGGCCTTCCCTGACTGCACCCCCCCCTTTTTTCCTCTTCTCCTTCTCCCTTCCGCGTCGCCCCCACTCGCCCCCTTTCTTCGTCCGTCCCGGCCCCGCACCGCTTAGGTCCATATCTCTCATTTAATTTATTTCTATTAATGTCGGTCTCCCCCTCTAGAATGTCAGCTCCCTGTGGGCAGGGGATGTGTCCGTCCTGTTGTTCTGTCGTCTCCCAAGCGCTTAGTCCGGTGCTCTGCACACGGTAAGCGCTCAATAAATACATATGAATGAATCCCCAAAGATACCCCCGGGGTCTAGGGGCTGATCTCTGACCTCCCTCCCCTCCCCCATCACCAAGGACACCCCTGGGGCCGGGTGGGGGTGGGGGGGTGAGACCTGGGGGTCCCAGACCAGGGGTCCTGGAAGGGGCTCTTTAATTGTATTTATTGAGTGCTTACTGTGTGCAGAGCACTAATACTAGACGCCGGGCAAAGGACGACAGAACAATGAACGGACACATTCCCTTATGGCACGAGAAGCAACCGGACCCAATCAATCAATCCGTGTTATTTATTAAGCACTTCGAGTGTACAGAGTGCTGTACTAAGCGCCTGGGAGAGGACACTCTAACAGACCCATTCCCTGCCCTCAATTTACTAAGAGCTCAAGCTTGGGAATCGGAGGATCTGGGTTCTAATCCCGGCTCCGCCGCTTGCCCACTGTGCTCTGCACATAGTAAGCGCTCAGTAAATACGACTGACTGGAGCATGAGTCTTGGCTCCCAAATGTTCAGTATAGAGCCGGGCACTCAGTAAATAGCGCTGCCAGATTGAATCTCCTGCTGATGATCTATTCTGACGGGGCTAATCATCATCGTCATCGTGGTACTCTTTAAGCGCTTACTATGTGCCAAGCACCATGCTAAGTGTTGGGGTAGATACGAGTTAAGCAGGTCGGACACGGTCCCTTTCCCACACTCTTTAATCCCCATTTTACAGCCGAGGTAACTGAGGCCCAGAGAAGCGAAGTGACCCGCCCGGGGTCACTCAGCAGACGTGCGGCGGAACCGGGATTAGAACCCAGGTCCTCCCGACTCCAGCCACTGAGCCCCGTTGCTTCTCTCGGCCGTGCCGAGAGGGGGTGTGGGGGGAAGCGGGCGTGGTGTCTGGGGTTGGGGGGGCTCTGGTGGTGTTTTGGGGGGGCGATGGGGGGTCCTGACCAGGGAGGGAGGTTCGGGGGGACCCCCCGGGGGCGGCCACGCAGACCACAGGGGCAGGGGCCGGTCAGCAGAGGGAGGGGATTGGGCTGCCCTGAGCGGGAAGGTCACCCGGCTTTACTTTGGACGGCATCGAGTGTGAAGTTAACGAGCTCTGAGCGAGGCCTGCCCGGGGGGAGGCGGGGAGCTGCCAGGGCGGAGAGGCCAAGCGGGGGACACCCCTGGAGGGGGTCACCCCTGGAGGGGGTCACCCAAGGGCCGGTCCCCCCTTCTCCCCGGCCTTTTGTCGTCCTCTCCTCTCCCGAGCGCCGAGTACGGTGCTCTGCACGCAGTGAGTGCTCGATCAAATACGATCGAATGGACGTATTGTCCTCTCCCAAGTGCTTAGTACAGCGCCCTGCCCGCGGTAGGCGCCCGATAAATGCGATCGACTGTGTGGCCTTGGTCAAGGCGCTTCTCTGCCTCAGTTGCCTCATCTGTAAAATGGGGGTTAAGAGGGCGAGCCCCTTGTGGGACAGCCCGACGAGCTCGTATCTACCCCAGCACTTAGAATAGTGCCTGGCGCATAGCAAGCGCTTAACGAAAACCGTTATTTTTATCATTATCCAACACCGTTTTTAAAAAACGGCCCCCGCCAATCGCGGGACGCAGCCTGAGGGTCCCCCCAGGACGACCGAGGACGCCGTGGGGAGCCGGCCGAGCTCCCGGGACCCGGCGTTCCCCAGGGACAGCAGGAAGGATTCGGGGTAGAGCCGAGGAAGAACTTCAAGCGCTTAATGCAGTGCTCTGCATATAGCAAGCGCTCAATAAATACTATTGAATGAATGAACTTCCCGACGGGGAGGGCCAGGGCGGTAGCTGGAGGAAACGGGTCCGGAGGCGGCCTTGTCTCTCCGGCTCGGCGTGGGCTCCGCCCGGGGGCAGGGGGATGGTCCGGGTGACCCCTCCAGGGATCCCGAAGTGGCCGTCCGGCCCGGGGGACTGCTCGCCGCTCTCTGGACCCGGAGGCCTCCTGCCTCGGCCGAGGGGGTCCCGGGGGTCGGACCGCTCGGCTCGGGATGGGGAGACCCGGGGGTCCGGGGAGAAGAGCTGACCCTCCTTCGGCCCCTCGGTTTCTTAGGGTATCTATTAGCGCTTTACCGTGTGTCAGACGCTGTTCTAAGCGCTGAGCTAGGTACAAGCTAATTAGGTTGGACATGGTCGTCCTCGTCCCACACGGGGCTCACATTCTTAAGTTGGAGGGACAACCGAGGCCCAGAGAATAATAATAATAATGATGATGATATTTAAGCGCTCGCTATGTGCCGGTCACTGCATTATGCCCTGGGCTAGAGAAAAGCAAATGGGGTTGGACACAGTCCCCGTCCCTCCCGGGGCTCACGGTCTCCATCCCCATTTTACGGAAGAGGTAACCGAGGCCCAGAGGAGTGAAGCGACTTGGCCGAGCTCGCACAGTAGACAGGTGGCGGAGGCGGGATTGGAACCCACGACCTGTCGACGCCGGACCCCGTCCACTACGCCGTGCTGCTTCTTGGGCAAGTGAAGTGACTTGCTCAGGGTGACCCAGGGAGCGAAGCCCAGGCTCTTGCCACTGGGCCACACTGCTTCCCTGCCCCTCTGTCCCCCCAACCCTCCCTTAGCTCCTCCGACGACTCCCCTGTTTCAGAGCCTTATGGAACGCCCACCTCCTCCACGAGGCCTTCCCTGACTGCGCCCTCCTCTCCTCCCGCTCCCCTCCGCGTCGCCCCGACTCGCTCCCTTTCTTCCTCCCGCGCCCCGGCCCCCTCACCCCTTATGTCCCTACCCCCCTTTTATTGATTTCTATTCCCGTCCGCCTCCCCCGCTAGGCCGTCGGTCGGGGGTGGGCGGGGGGACGCGCCCGCCTGTCGTCCCGGCGGGCTCTCCCCAGCGCCAGGCCCAGTGCTGTGCGCACGGTGAGCGCTCGGTGAATAGGATCGACTGCCCGACCGCCCGTGGTGGGGGTGGGGTAGACGGCAGCTGGCGGCTGGGCTGGGGAGGGGGTCGGGGGGGCGGCAGGTGTGAGGGCTGGAGAGGGGCGGCGACCACAAGGTCCGGGCCCGAGCCAGCAGCTGAGGGGCCCGGAGCCAGACCCCCCTCGCCCCCCAGACCCTCGAGGCCCGGCTGGCTTCCTCCCCATCCCCCTGCCCCCCCCCCCCCCGACTCCTTGCTCCCCCCCAACCCCTTCAGTAGTGTGACAAGGTGACCTTTGCCCCCTACCCTGTTTGGGCCTGCCTATGCCCGGGCTTGGAGGAGGGCCTGGTTCACCCCCCCGGGTACAGGTTTAGGGCAGGCCCGTCCCCAGGTCTGGGGGGTCGGGGGTGGGTGATACGTTGGAGCGGACTTCCCCCCCGTGGGGTAATAATAATAATGTTGGTAGTTAAGCGCTTACTATGTGCAGAGCACTGTTCTAAGCGCTGGGGGAGATCCAGGGTCATCGGGTTGTCCCACGTGAGGCTCCCAGTCTTCACCCCCGTTTTACAGATGAGGGAACTGAGGCCCAGTGATGTGACTCGCCCACAGCTGCCAAGTGGCAGAGCTGGGATTCGAACCCATGACTCTGACTCTCAAGCCCCGGCTCTTTCCACTGAGGCGCGCTGCCTCTCTAAGGGACGAAGCTCAAAGCCACCGCTTTCCCTCCGTTCTCTAGGAGGAAGCGAAGCTTCCAAAGGAGCCACGGGGAAATCCCTGCCCCTCTCCCCCTTCCTCCATTCCTTCATTCAGTGGTATTTATTGAGCGCTCACTATGTGCAGAGCACTGGGCTTCCTCCCCCTGCAGCCCCGAGGGTGGGGTGGGGGGGAGGGATCTCGGAGCAGGGGCCCTGTGACCTCAGGCAAGTCGCTTGACCTCTCTGGGCCTCCAGGGGTTGAAATCCACCCCCCCCATGGGGTCCCCGGTGTCCAGTGTACTGACCACCTCCCCCCACATCTGTCCCAGGGCTGAGGAGTGGGAGAGGGCTCGCCCAAGCCCCGTAGGCAGACTGACTTCTGGCCCCCCGGGGCTACTGAAGGACAGGCCGGGAGGGTTAATAATAATAATAATGTTGGTATTTGTTAAGCGCTTACTATGTGCCGAGCATTGTTCTAAGCGCTGGGGTAGACACAGGGGAATCGGGTTGTCCCACGTGGGGCTCACAGTCTTAATCCCCATTTTACAGATGAGGGAACTGAGGCACAGAGAAGTGAAGTGACTCGCCCACAGTCACACAGATGACAAGTGGCAGAGCAGGGATTCGAACTCATGACCTCGGACTCCAAAGCCCGTGCTCTTTCCACTGAGCCACGCTGCTTCTCTTTCTCCCCCCCGCCACCTCCTCCTTTCCACAAATTTGCCCCTCTGTCCCGCTTCGGACCCTAAGCTCCTTCGGGGCAGGGAACGCGTCTACCAACTCTAGCAGTTCATTCATTCACTAGTACTTACTGAGCGCTTACTACGTGCAGAGCACTGTACTAAGCGCTTGGAATATACAGTGCGGCAACGGATAGAGACAATCCGTGCCCAATGACGGGCTGGTTGTGGTTAGAACCAGGCCCGGGAGTCAGAAGGTCGTGGGTTCTAGAGAAGAACACTGCTCTCTCACCTCGGGTCGGAGAAGCAGCGTGGCTCAGGGGAAAGAGACCGGGTTTGGGAGTCGGAGGTCGTGGGTTCGAGTCCCGGCTCCTCCACCTGTCAGCTGGGTGACTTGGGCCAGTCACTTGACTTCTCTGGGCCTCAGTTCCCTCATCTGTAAAATGGGGGTTAGGACTGTGAGCCCCACGTGGGACAACCTGATCACCTTGTATCTTCCTCAGCGCTTAGAACAGTGCTCGGCACATAGTAAGTGCTTAACAAATGCCGTTATTATTATTCTAATTCTGGCTCCGCCACCGGTCCGCCGCGTGGCCTTGGGAGAGTCACTTCACTTCCCTGAGCCTCAGTGACCTCATCTGTAAAATGAAAATGAGGAGTGTGAACCCTATGTGGGACAGGGACTGTGTCCAACCTGACTACCTGGTGGCTACCCCAGTGCTTAGAACAGTGCTTGACACATAGTAAGCGCTTAACTAGTACCATAATTATTATTATTGTTGGGCTCTCCCAAGAGCTCAGTCCAGTGTTCCGCACAGAGTAAACGCTCAATAAATACCACCGATTCGGAGAAGCAGCGCGGCCTAGTGGAAAGGCCTCGGGCCTGGCAGTCGGAGGATGTGGGTTCTAATCTGCGCTCCGCCACATGTAATGCTGGGTGACCTTGGGCAAGTCACTTCACTTCTCTGGGCCTCAGTTCCCTCATCTGGAAAATGGGGATGAAGACTGTGAGCCCCGGGTGCGACAGGGACGGTGTCTAACTTGATTGCCTTGAATCTGCCCCAGCAGTTAGTACAGTGCCTGGCGCATAGTAAGTGCTTAACTTCCCCAAGCGCTCAGTTCAGTGCACGGGCTCCAGCAGCCACTCAGTACCTACCCTTTCAGAATTAGTGGCAGGAACGCGGGCCTGGGCGTCAGAGGTCATGAGTTCTAATCCCACCTCCGCCACTTGTCAACTGTGTGACTTTGGGTGAGTCACTTCACTTCTCTGGGCCTCAGTGACCTCATCTGGAAAATGGGGACGAAGTCTGTGAGCCCCACGTGGGACAACCTGATTAACCTGTATCTACCCCAGCGCTTAGAACAGTGCTTGGCACGTAGTAAGCGCTTAACAAATACCACAATTATTATTACTATTATTATTATTATTATTATTACCCTTTCTGCTACTGCTCCAGGCCCGGCAGTGCCCTCAGCCGGCATCCCAGATTCAGGCATTCATTCAGTCATATTTATCGAGTGCTTACTGTGTGCCGAGCACTGTGCTAAGCGCTTGGGAGAGGACAATATGAGAATAAGCAGATACGGTGCCTTCCCAGTTGCCAGTGGGGGGACAAATTAATCAGTGATATTTATTAGGCACTTATGGTGTGCAGAGCACTGTACTTTGGAGAGTACAACATAACAGAACCGACAGATACATTCCTTGCCCACGAGAAACTTAAAGTCTAGGGAGAAGGGGGCGGGGGTGGAGCGTGTAGGCTCCTCCCTCTGGGTGGGATGTTAATAATTATTAATAATAATGGTATTTGTTAAGCGCTTCCTAGGTGCCAGGCACTGTTCCTGAGCACTGGGGTGGATACAAGCAAATCGGGTTGGAGGCAGTGGGGGAGAAACGCTATATTCATATCTGTCCCCCTCTAGACTCAGTCGTGCTTACTGAGCGCCTTACCGTGTGCGGAACACTGTACTGAGCGCTTGGGGGAGGACGACAGAACAGTTAACGGACACATTCCCTGCCCGCTGGGAGCTTACAGTCTAGAAGGGGCGACAGACGTGAATAGACTCTAATTTTGTTGTGGGCAGGGAACGTTTCTACCACCTCTGTCGTAGTACACTCTCCCCAGCATTTAGTACAGTGCTCTGCACCCACTGAGCGCTCAGTAAATATGGACCATGATGATAAACAGGGAACCAGAGGGTGCATCTCACCACCAATAATGGGCTACCGTTGTGCGTTGGTCGTGTGCTCGTCTCTTAGAGAAAATATGGTACCAAAGTGTGCGGGTCCCGAGCATCTCGTCTCTCCTAATAAATACGACGCTTAACCATCGCCTCCGCCTAAGCCCGGTGCCGAGCGCGGGAAGGGGTGGGGAGGGAGGAGATAATCAAATTGGACACTGATTTTTTTTTCCCCCCCCCCGTCTCACTGGGAATCCGAAGGGGAGGTGGAGCAGATATTTTTATTTTTCATTCCCCGTTGGGTGGAGGAGGAAACGGAGGCCCAGAGAGGTTAAGTGACTGTCCCGGAGTCACACAGCAGACTCGGGGGTCCCTCGACTCTCCGAACCCCACGGTCTCCTCCCGTAGTACAGCGTTCTGCACACAGTAAGCACTCAGTCAATGCTATTGAGTGAATTAGGCCTTTCCGGAAAACTCGGGGGAGGGATGAGGCTGAGGCAAATTCATGTTTTCTAACTGCCAACCTCTCGGGAGCGGGCCTCGCCTGGTCGAGGGGGGCACGCCCAGAGAGGTTAAACGGCTTCCCCGAGGTCACACAGCCCGTCGGAGGTGAGGGGGGGATCAGGGCGTGAGCGCTGGGGGGATTTTGGGGGGGGGGGCGTTGGCGGAGGCAGGGCCCGCAGCCCGGAAAGGCAGCCCACCCAGTCCGGCCTTCCCGGCCGAGGTCGAGAGCCAAGATGGACCGGTGTTTACCTCGGGCCCCCGCAGGGGTGTGGCCGAGCTGGCCGCTGGAGGGGTCGGGGGGTAGGACCGGGGGGCAGGTCCCCCCATCATCCCCCTCCGGACGGGCCGGCCTTGGGGGGCGAGGGTCTCGCGGGGGGCGGCCCCGCGGCGTGGCCGACGTGGCCGCCCGCTTGAGGCCGGGGCTCCGTCTCTGGTCCCAGTGGGATGCGGTGGGTGGGTGGGTAGGGGCTGGGAGGGGGGACCTTCGCCGAACGCTGGAATCCGCTGGAATCCGCTGGCAGCGGGACTGGAATCCGCTTAATCCCCAAGAATCCGGGCCTCGGGAACTCGCAGGTTTCCTGGACGGCTTCGCCCCCTCCCTCCCGGCTGTCTGGCTGCTTGGACCGGCTCAGCCTGAGAGAGGAGGGCTGCGATCTTGGGGGGAAGGGAGAAGCTGTCTTTAGGCCCTGACGCTCAGCCAAGCCCACGGGGTCCCGTAGGATCCGCCCCAGCGCTTAGTACCGCGCCCGGTGCGTAGTAGGAACTCAACAGCGTTATCGTTATCATTATTAGTCGGGACCTGGAAGCTCATCGTGGGCAGGGAGCGTGTCTGTTTATTGTTGTGCTGCCCTCTCCCAAGCGCCTCGTACAGTGCTCTGCCCGCAGTAAACGTTCAATGAATAATATTGAATGAATGGTGATTATTACGTCAGCTCACTCTGAGCAGGGACCGTGGTTGTGAGTACAGTGCTCTGCAAGTAGGAAGCGCTCAATAAATCCATTCATTCATTCAATAGTCTTTATTGAGCGCTTCCTACGTGCAGAGCACTGTACTGAGCGCTCGGAATGGACAAATCGGTAACAGATAGAGACGGTCCCTGCCCTCTGACGGGCTTACGGTCTCATCGGGGGAGACGGACAGACGAGAACAATAGCAATAAATAATTGCAATAGCAATAAATATAACAATATTACAAACAGTGTAACAAACAGTAGCAATAAATATGACTTGATCATGTCTCCTAATGACTGGTCTCTCCTAAGCGTTCAATACAGTGCTCTGCCTACAGTGCTCACTAAACCCTACAGTAATCTAACGTCGGCCTCTCCCCCTGGATTGTAAACTCCTTAATGATGATAATGATGATGATGGTATGTGTTAAGCACTTACTATGTGCCCAGCGCTGTTCTAAGCGCTGGGGGCGATAAAAGGTAATCAGGTTGTCCCATGCGGGGCTCACAGACCCAATCCCCATTTTCCAGATGAGGTCACCGAGGCCCGGAGAAGTGAAGTGACTCGCCCGAAGTCACACAGCTGATAAGCGGAGGAGCCGGGATTAGAACTCCCTCGCGACCTCTCACTCCTTGTGGACAGGGATCCTGTCGATCAACTCTATTGTCCTCTCCTAAACGCTTAGTACAGTGCCCCGCCCACAGTAAGTGCTCAGTAAATAGCCATCTATGGATGGATTTGTGGAAACATTCCCAAACCACCAAAAAGCATCTAACGGAAATTAGCCCAAGTGCCGGGAGGTAACGACTGCAAGAGAAGTGGCCTAGAGCGAGAAGCAGCGTGGCCTAGCGGGTAGCGCCCGGGCCTGGGAGGCAGAAGGACCTGGGTCCTCCTCCCGGCTCCGCCGCTTGTCCGCGGGGTGACCTTGGGCGAGTCACTTCTCTTCTCTGGACCTCAGTTTTCCCGCCTGTAAAATGGGGGTGAGAACCGTGAGCCCCATGGGGGACAGGGATCGAGTCCATCCTGATTTTCTTGTAATAATAATGATAATGTTGGCATTTGTTAAGCGCTTACTAGGTGCAGAGCACTGTTCTAAGCGCTGGGGGAGATACGGGGGAATCAGGTCGTCCCCCGTGAGGCTCACAGTTAATCCCCCTTTTACAGATGGGGTAACTGAGGCACAGAGAAGTGAAGTGACATGCCCACAGTCACACAGCTGCTAAGCGGCGGAGCTGGAATTCGAACCCATGACCTCTGACTCCCAAGCCCGGGCTCTTTCCACTGAGCCGCGCTGCTTCTCTATTTACCCCAGCATGAACGGGTTCCAATCCCGGCCCATCACTTGCTTGCCGTGTGGCCCTGGGCAAGTCACTTGACCTCCCTGTGCCTCAGTGACCTCATCTGTAAAGTGGGGATTAAGACTGTGAGCCCCACGTGGCACAGGGACTGTGTCCAACCCCATTTGCCTGTATCCACCCCAGCGTTTAATACAGTGCCTGGCACGCAGGACCCGCTTAACAGATACCATAATTATTTGCTAGACTGTGAGCCCGTTGTTGGGTAGGGATTGTCTCTATCCGTTCCTGAATCGTACTTTCCACGCGCTTAGTCCAGTGCTCTGCCCACACGGTAGGCGCTCAATAAATACGATCGAATGAATGAATGAAGGTAGTACAGTGCCCGGCGCATAGTAAGTGCAGAGCAAATAGCAGAAAAAAAGTCGATTATCAGGCTGCATTTAAGTGCCTGGGCTGGGTGTTAACCACTGGGGTGGGTGCTATTTGGTGGACACCCCTTTTGGAGAGGGAGGGGACCATCCCTGGCAGATGAAGCATGGCCCAGTGGCTAGAACCCAGGCCTGGAAATCAGAAGGACCTGGGTTCAGATCCCGGCTCTGCCACCTGTTTGCTGTGTGAGCCGTCTCCTCATTATATTCAAATTAATTTGAGCTGATTCCGTGGCGTTGTACTCTTCCAAGTGTTCGGCGCAGTGCTCTGCACAGAATAGTTGCTCAATAAATACCACTGATTGATTGACCTCGGGTAAGCTACTTCATTTCTCCGGGCCCTCAATCCTGTCATCTGTAAAATGGGGATTAAGACTGTGAGCCCCATGTGGGACATGGACTGCGTCCAACCTGTTAGGGTTGTATCACCCCGGCGCTCAGAACGGTGCCTGGCACGTAATAAGTGCTTAACAAATACCATGTTTTTTAAAAAAAAGACCATAAGAAGGGCAGACCACAGGGACGCACACGCTGCCCTCCCGGCCCGCTGGTCTCCCTGGCAACTGGTAAAGTTCTGGCTGGGAATTTGTTCATTAACCAGGCCCTCGAGAGGAGCCGGGCTCACACTTCGGATCGGGCGGACGGGGGGAGCGAGAGACGGGGAGAAAGCGAGAGGGAAAGAGAGAGAAGGAGAAAGCCAGAGGGAAAGAGAGAGGGAAGGTGAAAGCGAGAGGGAAAAAGAGAGAAGGTGAAAGAGACAGAAGGTGAAAGCGAGAGGGAAAGAGAGAGAAGGTGAAAGCGAGAGGGAGCGAGAAGGTGAAAGTGAGAGGAGAGAGAAGGTGAAAGTGACACAGAAAGAGAGAAAAGGTCAAAGTGAGAGGGAAAAAGAGAGAGGGTGAAAGCGAGAGGGAGAGAGAAGGTGAAAGTGAGAGGGAGAAAAGGAGAGAAAGGAGAGAGAGGGAGGGAGACAGGAGAATGTGAGGAGAGAGAAGGAGAAAGTGGGAGGGGGAGAGGAGAACGTGAGAAGGAGAAACTGAGAGGGAGAAAGTGAGAGGGTGGGAGAAAGTGAGAGGGAGAGAGGAGAAAATGAGAAAGGAGAAAGTGGGAGGGAGAGAGGAGAGAGAAGGAGGAATTTAGAGGGAAAAAGTGAGAGGGAGAGAGGAGAAAATGAGGAGAAAGGAGAAAGTGGGAGGGAGAGAGGAGAGAGGGAGAGGGGAGAGAGAAGGAGAGAGTGAGGAGAGAGGGAGAGTGAGTAGGTGTGTAAAAACCTGACCCCCAAAGGGCCGAGTCCAGTGAGGAAAACCTCTGGAGTCCTAAAACGAAGGCTCCCGCCTCTCTATAACTCAGGCCCAGAGAGGGCGAGCGACCAGCCGGAGGTCACACGGCAGGTCGGGAGCAGAGAAGGGGCCGGACACCTCTTCCTCCGTGCCCCCCGCCGGCCGGCGACTCCTCTGACCCAGGCCACGGCCGCTGGCCCTGGGCAGAGCCCAACTTGGCCCGGCATTGACCCGGGCAGCGGATGCCCGGATGGACGGCGGAAGGGAGGGACGTCAGGGTTGCCTTGGGGGGGTCGGGGGTCGGGAGGGTAAAAAACCCGACTTTTAACCCCACCCTCCCTGTCAATAAGTTACCACCGGTCAGCACAATCTCTCGGCTTTGCTTTTCTTATCTCTCTGCCACTGGGTCTATAATCTCTTCCTCTTTCCCTTTTTTTTTTTCGCTCTGGGCCCGTTGTTTCCTTATTTCCTCTCCCTGGCTCCAGGGCCTGGATGGCCCCGGCTCCGATCTGACCTTTGATCGGCCTCCCGGGGGTCAGGCGGGCAAACGGGACCCAGCTGGGGGTGGGGAACGACCCCGGCCGGGGGAGCAGGAGGGGAGAGGGGGGGGATCCGCTTTGCCCTGCCCACGGGAAACGATATTCCAGATCCCGTTGGCCGACTCTTCCCCGCTTTCTCGGAAGCTGGGCGGGAGGCAGGAGGATCAAGGCCCGGAGAGGTTCGGGCCTCACCCGGGGTCACCCAGCCCAGCCCCGCCCCAGTGGGTCTCTGCACTGACCGGTGCCATCCGTCGTTCGTTCAGTCGTATTTATTGAGCGCTTACTGGTACAGTGCCCTAAGAGCTTGGAAAGGCGATCCCTACCCAACAACGGGCTCTGGAAGGGGCAGACGGGCAACGAGACAAGTAGACCGGCATCGGGGGCGTGGCGTAGTGGATAGAGCCCGGCGCTGGGAGTCTGGAAGGTCATGGGTTCTAATCCCGGCTTTGCCACGCGTCCGCAGTGTGGCCTCGGGGGAGTCGCTTCTCTTCCCCGCGCCTCAGTTCCCTCATCTGTAAAATGGGGATGGAGACCGTGAGCCCCATGTGGGACGGGGACCGTGTCCGACCCGATTTGCTTGGATCCACCCCGGGCCTTACGGTGCCTGACGCGTAGTAAGCGCTTAACGGAGACCGTAATCATTATTATTATTTATTGGCCCAGTGGGGCTTGAAGGAGAGCCGGGAGGGAGACAGCCGAGGACAAGATTTGGCCGTGTCAGGTTCCCCCGCTCCCTCCCGCAAAGGGGGACGGAAGGGGCCCTCTCTGGGATCCTTAATCTCAGGCCAGAGAGTGAGAAGGTGGGCAATCAGAGATCTCTGTTGTCAGAGACAGAGGGAGGGTGGGGGTCTGTCCGAGCTGGGCGGTTTATCAGTCAGTCATCGTGTACTGGCTACCCAATATGGTCAGCTGCTATTATTTTCTCTGTTATTATTTTTTCTCTATCAGACTCTCTTCTCTTGTATACTCTCTTTTATATCCTCTTGTCTATTCTGTGTTCTCCATTATATTCTAAGTGCTTACTACAGTGCGCTCTATAAATACTATTGAATTCGTTGAGTGAATGCTTAATACAGTGCGCTCTATAAATACTATTGAATGAATTGAGTGAATGCTCCGCACCCAGTCAGCGCTCAATAAATACGATGGAAGCCCTAGTGTATTCTCCATCATATACGCGTAGTCCCTACGCGTCTTTGAGGCCAGGGATTGTGTGTACCGGGTCCGTTATATTCTCCCCGGTGTTCCGCGCAGTGCTCTGCATCCAGTAATAATTCAGATATTCGCTAAGCGCTCACTCTGTGCCAAGCGCCGGCCCCTAAGGTCCTCGGGGGAAGACCAACTTTACTCTTCCCAAGCGCTCGGTTTAGTATTTCGCACGCCGTAAGCCCTCGGTACGGTCGTCTTTGATTGTCGACTGCTGCGCGCTGTACTGGGCGCCTGGGAGGGTCCAACGGGGTCGGAGGACCAGCCACAGCCCCTGCCCTTAAGGGGTTTGCCGGAAGCCGAAACGAAGGCAAGAGGGGAAGATGTGTACCTACATCTCTGGACCGTAAGCTCCTTGTGGGCGGGGGGGGCGTGTCTGCCGACTCTGCGGTATTGTTCTCCCCCAGGCGCTTAGTACAGTTCTCTGCATCTAATAGGCGCTCAATAAATAGCGTTGAATCATCCGTGCAGGTGAATTAAATGCTGGGAGAGGTTAAGGCTTAGAAATCCTCAGGGGGCTCAGAGTCACAGGGAGCAACAGAACCTAATTCTATAGACTTGGGGGGGGGGGTGTAATGTCAACTGTCTATATCTTCATCACCCTATTTATTTTGTTTCATGAGCTGAACATCACCCTGATTCTCTTGATTTTGCCATTGTTTGCCATTGTTTTCACGAGACGTTCTTCCCCTTGACTCTATTTATTGCCATCGTTCTCGTCTGCCCGTCTCCCCCGATTAGACTGTAAGCCCGTCGGAGGGCAGGGCCTGTCTCTATCTGTTGCCGATTTGTACGTCCCAAGCGCTCAGTACAGTGCTCTGCACATAGTAAGCGCCCAATAAATACTATTGAATGAATAATCTCAGAACGCTTCCTGGAGGAGGCAGCGAATCGGTCTTTCCAGGCGAGGGGAGGGGTCCGGTTTTGGAAAGGCTCCCCATTTTCCGAAATAAAAAAATTTATTTTAGTTTCCGTTTCCCCCCTCTAAGACGGGAAACGTGACTGTCCGCTCTACCGTATTATCTCCTAAGCGCTCAATAAATACCGCTGATGGATAGCTGGAAGTCAAGCAGATCAAACAAGTCCCTGCCCTCTAGATTGTGAGCCCGTCGTGGGCGGGGAATGTGCGCGGCCAAATGGTGCGCGGGAGGTGTTTGTTTGAGGTTTCCCGTGAAGCCCTTACTATGTCCTAAACACTGGGGCGGGAGGGAGAACCGGTTCTGAATCCCCATTTTACAGTTGAGGAAACTGTGGCACAGAAGAGGGAAATGACTCGCCCAAGGTCACACAGCAGACCCGCGGCGGAGCCGGGATGAATAATGATAACGTTGGTATTTGTTAAACGCTTATTATGTGCAGAGCACTGTTCTAAGCGCTGGGGTCATCAGGTTGGCCCACAGTCTTCATCCCCATTTTACGGATGGGGTCACCAAGGCCCAGAGAAGTGAAGTGACTGGCCCAAAGTCACCCAGCTGACAAGCGGCGGAGCCGGGATTTGAACCCATGACCTCTGACTCCCCAGCCCGGGCTCTTTCCACTTGTCTGCTGTGTGACCTTGGGCAAGTCACTTAACTTCCCTGTACCTCAGTGACCTCATCTGTAAAAATGGGGATTAAAAAATGTGAGCCCCACGGGGGACAATCTGTTCACCCTGTATCTCCCCCAGCGCTTAGAACAGTGCTCGGCACATAGTAAGCGCTTAACAAATGCCAACATTATTATTATTATTGTATCTCCCCCAGAACTTAGAAAAGTTCTCTGCACATAGTAATTGCTTAATACCAACATTATTATTGTTATTGTATCTCCCCCAGCGCTTAGAACAGTTCTCTGCACATAGTAAGCACTTAACAAATACCACCATTATTATTATTGTATCTCCCCCAGCGCTTAGAACACTGCACATAGTAAGCGCTTAACAGACACCAACATTGTTATTAATGTTTTATCTCCCCCAGCGCTTAGAACAGTGCTCTGCACCTAGTAAGCGCTTAACAAACACCAATATTATTATTATTATTGTATCTCCCCCAGCGCTTAGAACAGTGCTCTGCGCCTAGTAAGCGCTTAACAAACACCAACATTATTATTGTATCTCCCCCTGGGCTTAGAACAGTGCTCTGCACCTAGTGAGCGCTTAACGGATACCAACGTCGTCGTTCTTATTGTATCTCCCCCAGCGCTTAGAACAGTGCTCTGCACCTAGTGAGCGCTTAACGGATACCAACGTCGTCGTCATTATTGTATCTCCCCCAGCGCTGGGCACCTCGTAAGCGCTTCACGACCGCGGACCTCATGAACGTCACGAGTAGATAGGCCCGATGGGTCCCGGTCGGGGCAGGGTCCCCCCCGGGGGGCCTCGGGACCCCCGCCCCACCTCGGCCCGGCCGCGAATGGGGGCCGGCAGCTGGGGGCCCTCGCTGGCCCCGGGCCGGGCAGGGGGAACAGGAGCCCCGTGTCTCGGGGGGCGGCCCGAGCTTCCCCCCGGCCACGGCCGCCCGCGACAGCTGCAGTGCCGTCCGGGTACATTCCTGTCTGCCGTCCCCCCCTGACCCCGTCCGCCCGGGGCCGGGGATCCCGGGAGCGGGGGCCCCGTCCTCCCTAAACCGGACAGGCCCCGTGGGGCCTAATAATAATAAGAAAGTTGGTATTTGTTAAGCGCTTCCTAGGTGCCGAGCACCGTTCTAAGCGCTGGGGGAGATCCGGGGTCATCAGGTGGTCCCACGGGAGGCTCCCGGTCTTCATCCCCGTTTGACAGAGGAGGGAAACTGAGGCCCAGAGAATAACGTTGGTATTTGTTAAGCGCTTACTATGTGCCGAGCACCGTTAATAATAATAATAATAATAATGTTGGTATTTGTTAAGCGCTTACTACGTGCCGAGCACCGTTCTAAGTGCTGGGGTAGACACGGGGGAATCAGGTCGTCCCACGTGGGGCTCACAGTCTTCATCCCCATTTTACAGATGAGGGAACGGAGGCACAGAGAAGTGAAGTGACTCGCCCACAGTCACCCAGCCGACAAGGGGCAGAGCTGGGATTCGAACTCATGAGCCCTGACTCCAAAGCCCGTGCTCTTTCCACTGAGCCACGCTGCTTCCAAGCGCTGGGGGTCGTCCCACGTGAGGCTCCCAGTTAATCCCCATTTGACAGGCGAGGTCACTGAGGCACAGAGAAATGAAGCGACTCGCCCACAGTCCCACGGCTGCCAAGTGGCACAGCCGGGATTCGAACCCATGACCTCTGACTCCCCAAGCCCGGGCTCTTGCCACTGAACCACGCCGCTTCTCTAGGGGAGCAGGCCGCAGCGAGGCAGTTTCCATTCCATCGCTCGGTTTTTTCCAAGTGATATTTAAGCGCTCGCTCCGGGCCGGACACCGTAACAATAATAATAATAATAATAATCATAATGATGGTATTTGCTAAGCGCCTGCTAGGGGCCAAGCACCGTTCCGAGCGCTGGGGAGGGGATACAAGATCATCGGGTTGTCCCACGTGGGGTCACGGTCTTCATCCCCATTTGACAGACGAGGGAACTGAGGCCCAGAGGAGCGAAGTGGTCTCCCAAGGTCACGCAGCAGACAAGCGGCGGAGGCGGGATTAGAACCCGCGACCTGTGACTCCCAGGCCCAGGCTCTTTCCACCGAGCCGCGCTGCTTCTCTAAGCGCCGGGGCTCGTCGTGGGCGGGGGATGTGTCCGTTTATCGTTCTGCTTGACCCTCCCGAGTGCTCAGTACAGCGCCCCGCACACTGCCAGCCCTCGGTAAGTGCCGTTGAATGAATGAACGAGGTTGAATGAATGAATGAGGTTGAGTGAATGAATGAGGTTGAATGAATGAATGAATGAGGTCGGACCCGGTCCCTGTCCCGCGTGGGGCTCGCTGCCTTCATCCCCGTTTTACAGATGGGGGAAACCGAGGCCTGGAGAAGTGAAGGGACTCGCCTGAGGTCACACAGCAGTCGAGTCAGGCGCTTAATACGGTCCTTAAGCGCTTAGTACAGTAAGCCCTCGATAAATCCCAGCTCTGCCACTTGTCAGCTGGGTGACCGTGGGCAGGTCACATCACTTCTCTGGGCCTCAGTTCCCGCATCTGTCAAATGGGGACGAAGGGCGGGAGCCTCACGTGGGACGACCCGATGACCCCGGATCTCCCCCAGCGCTTAGAACGGTGCTCTGCACGTAGTCAGCGCTTAACAAATACCGTCATTATTATTAATAAATACGACTGAATGAATGAATGGAGTGGCGGAGCCGGGTTGAAAGCCCGGGTTCTACCCACTAGACCACACTGCTTCCAGTCGGTCCATCCGGGAGCGAAGCGGCGCGGCCCAGCAGAAAGAGCACGGGCCTGGGAGTCCCGAGGCCCGGGTTCTAATCTCCACCCTGCCGCGGGACCTTGGGCAACTCACTTCACTTCTCTGGGCCTCAGTTTCCTCACCTGTAAAATGGGGATTCAATCCGCGGTCTCCCTTTCCTTTAAGATCGGGAGCTTCACGGGGGACGGGAACCGCGTCCGCCCCGATCACCTTCCCGGCACGTAGTAAGCGCCTACAGATACCGTCATCATCATTATTCTATCCGCCCCGGTGTCTAGCACACAGTAAGCACCTAACGGATCCCAACTGATTCTTATCGATGGTATTTATTGAGCACTTGCCACCTGAGGTGCGTTGCCGGTAGTAATGATAGTCGAGGTATTTAATAGTAATAATATTGTTGGGATTTGTTAAGCGCTTACTATGTGCAGAGCACCGCATTTGTGAGAGAAGCAGCGTGGCTCAGTGGAAAGAGCCCGGGCTGGGAAGTCAGAGGTCATGGGTTCAAATCCCGGCTCTGCCGCTTGTCAGCTGGGTGACCGTGGACGAGTCACTCCGCTTCTCTGGGCCTCAGTTCCCCCATCTGTCAAACGGGGATGAAGACCGGGAGCCTCACGAGGGGCAACCCGATGACCCCGTATCTCCCCCAGCGCTTAAAACAGTGCTCCGCACCTAGTAAGCGCTTAACAAATACCAACATCATTATTACCATCATTATTATTATTATCATATCTAATTTCTGGCTCATCGCGTCCGCCCCCCTAGAACTGACCCCCTGGTGTTAGTTGGTCAATCCGTGGTATTTATTGAGTGCTTACCGTGTGCAGAGCACTGTGCTAAGCGCTTGGGATAAATGGACACATTCCCTGGCCAGCTCCTGTCCCACACGGCGCTCCCAGTTGAAGAGCCGGGAGGGAAAACCAATATTTCATCCCCTTGGTACGGACGAAGCAGCGTGGGCTAGTGGGTAGAGCCCACTAAATATATACAACATAAATAACGCTGGGATCTATTAAGCGCCCACTACGTGCCGAGCGCCGTCCTAAGCGCCGGGGGAGATCCAGGGTCGTCGGGTGGTCCCGCGGGAGGCTCACGGTTCATCCCCGTTTTCCAGATGAGGGAACTGAGGCACAGAGAAGTGAAGCGACCTGCCCCCAGTCACACAGCTGACAGGTGGCAGAGCCGATAGGGGACCCGGGTTCTCATCCCGGCTCCGCCGGCCGCGCGACCTCGGACCAGTCACTCGAGGGAAGCAGCGTGGCTCGGTGGAAAGAGCCCGGGCCGGGGAGTCAGAGGTCATGGGTTCGATTCCCGGCTGCGCCGCCCGTCGGCTGGGCGACTGTGGGCGAGGCACTTCGCTTCTCCGGGCCTCAGTGACCTCATCTGGAAAATGGGGACGAGCCTCACGTGGGGCCGCCCGATGACCCCGGACCTCCCCCCGGTGCTCGGCACATGGGGAGCGCTTAACCAATACCGACGTTATCATTATTAACGGATATTATGAAAATAGAAAAAAGATGGGGAGTTTGGGGGCGGGAGGGTGGAGGGCTTCGCCTCCCCGGCCGCTTCTCCCCCCCCCCCCCGGCGCGTCCGGGGGGACAAGGGGGTCCCCGGATCCCACCCCCGGAGGGGCAGCGCCCCTCCCCCACAGCGCGGGCCGAGTGACCGGTGACACGAGGCCTGATTGATGGCAGTGAGATACAGGCGGCGCTGATTGACGCGGCCACATGGTCGGGGTGGGGGGTGAGGGCTGGGGGAGGGGGCGGGGGGCCGGGGCGGCCGGCGGTCCCCCCGGGGACGGCGCCCTCTGCGGGCCCTGGGAACCCCAGCCCTGCCGCTGGTAGCGGCGACTGTGCGCTAAGCGCTCGGGACCAGACTCTTGGAAGCAGCGTGGCCTAGTGGGTAGAGCCCGGGGAGTCCCGGGTCCGCGGCCCAGCTCCGCCGTGGGACCTCGGGGAAGTCACTTCACTTCTCCCGGGCCTCGGTCACCTCGCCTTGGGAAGAAGAAGAAGAATTGCCGTCTTGCCGGACGCTCGCTGGGTGCCCAGCACCGTACTGAGCGCTGGGATGGAGCCAGGCAACTCGGACTGGACCCGGTCCCCGTCCCCATTTTACAGAGGAGGGAAGCGAGGCCCGGAGAGGGGAAGCCACTCGCCCGAGCTCACGCGGCAGACCGGGGGCGGAGCCGGGATTGGAACCCGGGACCTCCTGCCTCCCGGCCCCGCGCCCTACCCACTACGTCGTGCCGCTTCTCTAAGAGCGGCAGCCCCGTGTGGGACGGGGACCGAGTTCCAACCCGATTCCTTTGTCCCTACCCCGGCGTTCAGTACGGTGCTCGGCACGTAGTGGGCTCCTAACCGGCACCGTAATAATGACGACTGTCGTTATTTAGACTGTAAGCTCGCGGGCAGGGCACGGATTTACTAATTCTGCCCTGCGGTACTCTCCCAAGCGCTCAGCAAAGTGCCCTGCACGCGGGAGGCGCTCGATAAATACCACCGATCGAGGCAGCGGCAACCCAAGGCGTCCACTCTACTGAGCGCCTAGTGTGTGTGCGAGTGCCGTACCGAGCGCCTGGAAGAGTACCGTCGGCGGTGGGCACGGTCCCTGCCCTGGAGGGGCCGGCAGTCTACTACGTGCGGAGGGCTGTAGCGAGCGCCCGGAAGAGTAGCTATAAAGCGAGCGGACACAATCCCTGCCCTCGAGGAGCTCACCGCCGTGCGGAACGCCGGACCGAGCGCCCGGAACGGGACCGGGGAGTTAAGAGACGCCGCCCTCCGCGAGCTGGCCGTCTGCCGTGCGCCGAGCACCGTGCCGACCGCTTGGGAGGGTGCGACGCGGGAGCGGCGTGGCTCGGCGGAAAGAGCCCGGGCTTTGGAGTCGGAGGTCATGGGTTCGAATCCCGGCTCGGCCACGCGTCAGCCGGGTGACCGCGGGCGAGTCACTTCACTCCTCGCTGCCTCAGTCCCCTCATCTGGAAAATGGGGATGAAGACTGCGAGCCCCACGGGGGACCACCCGATTCCCCTGTGTCCACCCCAGCGCGTAGAACGGCGCTCGGCACGTAGCGGGCGCTTAACAGATGCCGACGTCGTCATTATTATTCATTCCTTCGCCCCGTTGCGTTCATCGAGCGCTCACTGCGCGCCGAGCGCCGGTACCGAGCGCTTGGAAGCGGACGGCGGAGCATCCCCGCCCGGGGGCCGGTCGGCCACGTCTCCTCCGGCGGGGCGCCGGGGTCCGGGTGCCAGACGGTGACCCCGCGCCGGGGGACGGTCCCTGTGTTTCAGGCTGACGGGCAGCGAGCCGCTGGCCATCCTGCCGCTGAGCCCGGAGCTGGAGGAGGCGGCCCTGCGGGCGCACTACAAGCTGTGCGACAGGCTGAAGCTGGAGAAGAAGCAGCGGCGCCTCTGCCGCAGGGACCCCGGGGTCGCCGAGACCCTCATGGAGGCCGTCACCATGAGCGCCCTCGAGTGCCAGTACCAGTTCCGCTTCGAGCGCTGGAACTGCACCCTGGAGGGCCGCTACCGTGCCAGCCTGCTCCGCAGAGGTCAGAGGGGGCCGGGGGGCGGGGAGGAGCCCCCCGGAGGGCTACCGAGGGGGCACTGCCGGGCCGCCCTGCCCCGCGGAGGCCAGAGGTCGCGGGGCCTGGGGCAAGGGAGCGGGGTCCGGAGGCAGACGGGCCCGGCCCGGTGGCAAGGGGCACGGCCGCGGTGACACCGGGGCGTGCCCTGGGGACCGGGGGGGGGGGGGGGGGGGCGGGTCCCGGGGAGGAGCCTCCTGGAGGGCAGCTGAGGGGCGCTAGGGAAGCAGCGCGGCTCAGTGGAAAGAGCCCAGGCTGGGGAGTCGGAGGTCACGGGTACGGATCGCGGCTCCGCCACCTAATGACGTTGGTATTTGCTCAGCGCTTCCTACGTGCAGAGCACCGTTCTAAGCGCTGGGGGGAGATCCAGGGGCCTCGGGTTGTCCCACGCGAGGCTCACGGTCTTCATCCCCATTTTCCAGATGAGGGAACTGAGGCACCGAGAAGCCAAGTGCCTCGCCCGCCGTCCCCCAGCTGCCAGGTGGCAGAGCGGGGATTCGAACCCACGACCTCTGACTCCCAAGGCCGGGCTCTTGCCACTGAGCCGCGCCGCAGCCGTGTGACTGCGGGCCGGTCGCCTCACTTCTCTGGGCCTCAGTTCCCTCATCTGTGAAATGGGGGTGAAGACCGTGAGCCCCGCGTGGGACAGCCTGATCGGCCTGTGCGTCCCTCAGCGCTTAGAACAGTGCTCGGCACCTAGTGGGCGCTTAACGAGTTCCAACGTTGTTATCATCATTATTATTACCGTGCCAGCCTGCTCCGCGGAGGTCAGAGGGCGTGGGGCCCGGGGGCAAATGGACGGGGCCCGGGGGCGAGTGGGCGGGGCCCGGGGGCAAAGGGGGCAGGGGCCCGGTGACGGGGCTCAGTGGAGCCGACTGAATGAATGAACGAACGAATGAATGAATGAGAGGCGCTTGCACCATCTCCTCTGGACTGACCGCTCGCCGTGGGCAGGGAGCCTGTCTGTCCTTTCGTTGTCCTCTCCCAAGCGCTTGACACGGTGCCCTGCACACGGCGCTCAATAAATCCAATTGAGTGAGTGAACGAATGAATGGGAGGGGGCTCACACATCTCTTCCGGACCGGCAGCTCGTTGCGGGCAGGCAGCGCGTCTGTTTATTGTCGCATTGTCTCTCCCAAGCGCTCAGTACGGTGCTCTGCGCACGGCAAGCGCTCAGTAAGTACGGTCGAATGAATGACAGGGGATGAACGATCACATCCGGACCGTGAGCTCGTAGCGGGCGCGGAACGCCGCTATTTATAGAGAAGCAGCGGGGCTCAGCGGAAAGAGCCCGGGCTTGGGAGTCAGAGGTCATGGGTTCGAATCCCGGCTCCGCCCCTCGGCAGCCGGGTGACCGGGGCCCGGTCGCTTCGCTTCTCTGGGCCTCGGCGACCTCATCTGGAAAATGGGGATTGACCGTGAGCCTCACGGGGGACGACCCGATGACCCCGTACCTCCCCCGGCGCTTGGAACGGTGCTCGGCACGCAGTGAGCGCTTAACAGATACCGACATTAGGATCACGTTGCGTCCTACTTTCCCGAGCGCTTCGTACGGTGCTCTGCGCACGGCAAGCGCTCAGTAAATCCAATCGAATGAACGAACCGGGGGGGGGGGGGGGGTCAAGCATCTCTCCTGGACCGTCAGCCCGTGGCGGGCGGGGAACGCGTCCGTTCATCGTCGCGCCGTGCTCCCCCAGGCGTTTAGCCCAGCGCTCCGCACCCAGCGAGCGCTCGATAAATCCAGTCGAAGGAATGAAGGACTGAGAGGGTTCGAACCGCCTCCTCTGGACCGGCAGCCCATCGCGGGCGGGGAACGCGTCCGTTCGTTGTCACGTTGCGCTTTCCCGAGCGCTTAGCCCGGCGCCCTGCGCCCGTCGAATCGAACGAAGGAGAACGAGCGGCCGGGGAGGCGGGGGGTCGAACGACCCCCTCCGGACCGTCGGCTCGTCGTGTCGTCCGACCGGGCCCCCCCCAGCGCTTGGCCCGCGGCAAACGCTCAATAAAGTCATTCGGTCGCGCCCGCCGAGCGCCTGCTACGAGCGGGGCACCGTACCGAGCGCCTGGAACGGACGATCCGGCGGATGACGGTCCCGAGGGGGGAGGCGGAGAGCGAAAGGGAGGGAGAAATGAATCCGAGGGGACCCGGGCCGGGTCGCGGGGGGGATCGGGGGGCCCGGGGCGGGGGGTCCTCAGCGCCTTTCCCCTCCGCCCCGGCCCCGGGGCGCGGCAGGCTTCAAGGAGACGGCCTTCCTCTTCGCCATCTCGTCGGCGGGGCTGACCCACGCGCTGGCCAAGGCCTGCAGCGCCGGGCGTCTGGAGCGCTGCACCTGCGACGAAGCCCCCGACCTGGAGAACCGCGAGGCCTGGCAGTGGGGCGGCTGCGGCGACAACCTCAAGTACGGCGCCAAGTTCGTCAAGGACTTCCTGGGGAAGAAGGCCAACAAGGACCTGCGCGCCCGCGTCGACTTCCACAACAACCTCGTGGGCATGAAGGTCAGGCCCCGGGACCCCGGCCGGGGAGGGGAGGGGGCGTCCGCCGGGCGCCGTACGGGGAAGCCGCGTGGCCCGGCGGCGGGAGCGCGGGCCCGGGGGGGGGGGGGATGCGGGTTCCAATCCCGGCCCCGCCGCCCGTCCGCCGGGCGACCTCGGGCGAGCCGCTTCCCGGCTCGGGGCCCCGTCTGTCGGACGAGGATTGAGACGGCGGACCGGCCGATGACCTCGGGTCTCCCCCGGCGCCCGGCACGGTGCTCGGCACATCGTCGGCCCCTACCGAATGCCGGCACCGTTCCCGAGCTGGGTGAGGAGCGCTGTGCCGGATGTCTGCCGACAGGGCGCCCGCTGTGCGAAGGGCACCGTACCGGATGCCCGCTGGGGGTGGGACCCCGGGCCGCCGGCCGGATGCGGGGCACGGTAGAGCGCTGGGCGAAGAGTGCTCTCCTTACTAGAGCGCGGCTCGGTGGAAAGAGCCCGGGCTGGGGAGTCCGAGGTCATGGGTTCGAATCCCCGGCAGCTGGGTGACCGTGGGCGAGTCGCTTCGCTTCGCTGGGCCTCAGTTCCCTCGTCCGGAAAATGGGGGTGAAGGCTGTGAGTCTCACGTGGGCCAACCCGACGAGCCTGTATCCCCCCCCCCCGGCGCTCAGAACGGTGCGCGGCGCACAGTCAGCGCTTAACAGATACCGACATCATTATTACCGGGTGTCTGCTGACAGAGTGCTCTGCTGGTTGCCCGCTTGGGAAGAGCACCGTACTGGATGTCAGCTGACGGGCCGCTGATCTGGGTGCCCACTGGGCGCGGAGCGCCGTACTGAATGCCCGCCGGGTGGGGGGCACTGTATCGGGCGGCCGCCGGGCGCGGGGCACAGCGGAGCGCTGTTTGAAGAGTGCCGGATTGGGTGCCCGCTCTGTGCGGGAGGCTACTCGGCGAAGGGCGCTCTGCTGCGGGCGGAGCGCTGTACTGGACGGGAGCAGGGGGCGTGGGAAAACCCACTTCAGCTGGCCAAGGTAATGGTCCCCTAACCCCCACCTGCTGTGGATTTCTGAGCCAGGATGAATAATAATAATAATAATAGCGGTATTTGCTAAGCACTTACTCCGTGCCAGACACTTTACTAAGCGCCGGGGTGGAGACGAGCGCGTGGAACCGGCTACAGCTCCCCTCCCTCGTGGGGCTCTCGGTCTCCATCCCCATTTTCAGAAGAGGTCACCGAGGCCCGGAGAAGCGAAGTGACCCGCCCAAGGTCCCGCAGCGGACGAGCGCAGAGCCGGGATTAGAACCCAGGTCCTCCTGCCTCCCGGGCCCCGGGCTCCACCCGCCAGGCCGCACTCCTTCGGGGCTGGAGGGAGGCCCTCCCTCAGTGGAGTTAGTAATAGTAACGTTGGTATCTGTTAAGCGCTTGCTATGTGCCGAGCACCGTTCTAAGCGCTGGGGGAGATGGAGGGTCATCGGGTCGTCCCACGCGAGGCTCCCAGTTAATCCCCGTTTTACAGATGAGGTCCCTGAGGCCCCGAGAAGTGAAGTGACTCGCCCACAGTCGCACGGCTGACAAGCGGCAGAGCCGGGAGTTCTCACCCAAGGCGGCGCTCTGCGCACAGTGAGCGCTCAATAAATACCACCGGCTGCCGAGGCAGGCCCGGCCCGGGGCCCCGGCGGAGGAGAACTGGCCGGCGGGGGGGCTCCGGGGGGGAGGGGGCGGCCCGGCCCACCCCCCGCGGACGCTTCCTCTATGACCTCAACCCGCTAGGAAAAGGGAGAGTTTGTCTGGCACCGGGTTGAGGTCATCGGCGTCCTCCGCCGAAGAAGCCCGAGGCCCGAGATGCCGTTGGTTTTTGAAAAGATCCAATCCCCACCGGGTCCGAGGCGCCCCTGCCGGGCCGGGGGCCGGGAGGGGGGCCCCGATCCTTAAATCCCGCGGCCTCCGAGCTCCCATCAAAGAGCGGAGGAAGCCCCCCGCTCCCCCCCTTCCCCTCTCCCCCAGCCCCTTTTGTCCCCGATAATGAAAAGTCAGAACGTCAAAGCCCCCGAAGGGTTCCGGGGGTCCCGGCGAGCGATGTTTTAATTAAACCGGTCCCCGTTTCTGGGCGGAGCGCCGCGTTAGACGTGCGACTCTCCCTCTCGCCCTAATCCTCGCCCACCCACCGCCCGCCCCCCCGGGGGCTGAGGTCATCGTCGAGCGCTTGTGTGGTCAAACGCCGGCTCCCTAGCGGCGGGGGCTGGGCCGGGGGAGCCGGGAAGACCCCCCGCTTTCCCGGGTGTCCGCCCCCTCCGTCCGCGCCGAAGCCGGGCCCGCCTCTCGGCTTCCGATCCGGGCTCCGCCACGTGCCCGCGGCCTGACCTCGGGCCAGCCGCTCCACCCCTCCGGGCCTCGGTCCCCTCGGCCGCGAGATGGGGATGAAGCCCGCCAGCCCCGCGTGGGACGGGGACGGTGCCCGACCCGACGGGCTCGCATCTGCCGCAGCGCTCCGCGCGGCGCCCGGCACGTCGGAAGCTACCGTGGCCAAAAAGAGCCAAAATCGATCCGCGGGGCCAGGGCCGCGGCCGCTTCCCTTGCGCTCTCCCCAGCGTTCCCCGCCCGTCCGACGCCCGTCCCCTCCCCGCGCTGCCCCCGGCCTTCCCGGCCGGGGGGCTCGGGTCCCTCCCCTCCCCCGCGGGAAGAGGCGCTCCCTGACCCGGGCCCTCCCTCCCTCCCTCCCTCCCAGGTGATCAAGGCCGGCGTGGAGACCACCTGCAAGTGCCACGGGGTCTCCGGGTCCTGCACCGTCCGCACGTGCTGGCGCCAGCTGGCCCCCTTCCACGAGATCGGCAAGGTGCTCAAGCAGCGCTACGAGATGTCGCTGAAGGTGGGCAGCGCCACCAACGAGGCCGCGGGCGAGGAGGACCTGGCCCCGTCCCGGAAGGCGGCCGCCGGCCACGGCGACCAGATCCCCCGGACCACGGACCTCGTCTACCTGGACGACTCGCCCAGCTTCTGCGCGGCGGGCCGCTTCTCGCCCGGGACGGCCGGCCGCAAGTGCTACAAGGACAAGAACTGCGAGAGCATCTGCTGCGGGCGGGGGCACAACACGCAGAGCCGCGTGGTCACCCGCCCCTGCCAATGCCAGGTCCGCTGGTGCTGCTACGTGGAATGCAAGCAGTGTACGCAGCGCGAGGAGGTCTACACGTGCAAGGACTAGGCCGCCGACCTCCCCTCCCCCGGGGAGGCCGCCGGGGCCCGCGCGCGGCGGGCCCCTCCGGCCGTCGACGTGGACGAAGGAAGCACTTTGGTCGAAGAGTACGGGCGAGCCGGCTGCGTCGCTGTACGTATTGTCGTTTGGGATTTCGTCTCTCTCTTCCCCCTCCACCCCACCTCCCCGCCCCCGGGGGCAGCCCGGCGCCCCTCCGCCCGGAGGCCGCCCCCCGCCCCGGGGGGGCTCGCGACAGGCCGCCGCCTTTCCTCCTCTCCCTCGACTCTGGCGTCACCCGCGCGGGGGCCAGGAAAATACGTTCGATTTCTTAGTGACTCGGGGGCCGGGTGGCGTCGGGGGGGGCGGGGGGTGGTCCCTCTCTGGACCACCCCCTCCTCCCCCCCGACCCCCGCCAGCAAAACCCCCAAAGGGGCCGGGCTGCCCCCATCCCCCCACCCCCCACCCCAGTTTGAGCACTAGCACTGTCTTAGAAACCAAAACCACTAAGGGGCCTTGACTTTATTGTATTTCTCCGGTCGGGGCCCAGCAGACCCCCCCGCCCCCTCCCGCGACCCTCCCCCCCCCGTCCGGGTTCGAGGGTCTCTCCCCCCGTGGGCGCCGTCCCCCCGGGGATCCCGCGGGCCCGCCCCGCCTGCCCCTCTCTCTTTGGAAAACCACTAGATGGAGACGCACGGTCGGCGTGTCTTTTTGTGTTTGTATTAATTATTATTATTATTATTATTAATTATTATTATTGTTATTATTATTATTCGCTTTGGAAACTGTTACCGGCCGAGCCCTGGGGGCTTCGGCCACCTCGGCCACGTGGCCGCCCTTTCCCGGGCCCGAGCCGACGGTGGGCCCCGCCCTTCTTCCCTGGGCCATGCCCCTTTCCCCGGGTCACGCCCTCGGACATCCGGAAGACCCCCCACCTCCTCCGACGCAGACCCGGGGGGGCCCCGCGGGCGTGGGGGGGTTCCGGGCATCCCCTCGGCGTCGACGTGTCGGGCGTCGCCGTCGGGCAGGCATCCTCCCTCCCCACCCCCACCCCCGGAGCATCTGGAGGCGGGGGGTCCCCCCCGCGTCGTGAGGGTCCTTGTATTTTCTTGGGTGACCCTCCCCGTCCCGCCATCCGTCCGTCCGTCCGTCCCCGGGGGGGCTGGACCGACGGGGAGGGCGGGGAACGTGTCCCTTCGAGACTACTGGACCCTCCCAAGCGCCCAGTACCGCGCCCCGCACGAGGTAGGCGCCCAACAGATACGACGGACTGACCGACTGACCCTCCGGACCGTAAACCCGTGGTGGGCGGGGAATGTGTCTGCTTATTCTTCCACTGTCCTCACCCAAGCGCTTCGTGCAGTGCTCCGCACACGGCGAGCGCTCAATAAATACCATTAAATGAATCGATGAATGAGGGCCCGGCCCCCGGCCCCACCGACCCGAGGAGGGGGGGCCGGGGGACGGTCCGCTAGGGACGGATAGCGACGTCGGAAGGAACTACTGAGGCTCAAAGACCCGACCCCCCCCCCCCCCCGACCCCCAGCTCCCGGCGCCCGCACCGAAGCCTGGTAGCGAGACGTATTTAAAGAAAAGACGGCGAGCCGGGGGGAAGAAGAAGAGATGTATTTATGAGACGCGTGCGGATCTAGTCCTCGTCCGTTCGACGCTGATGTAAATAGTGAGGGTCAGTTCACCTGTGGTTAAGGGGAGACGCCGGGGGGGGGCGGGAGGGGGGCGGGGGGGGGCGGAGGGGCATCGCCTCTCCCCCCGGGCCGCCCCTCCGCCCCGGGAAGGGACCCCCTCCCCATCTGACAAAGGAAAAGCTCAGCTTGGCCAGCACACGGTAGCCCATCCGGCCGGGAGAGGGGTGGGATTCCGGGGCGATCCCCCTCCCCAACTCCAATCCCCCGAAGGGGCGGGGAGGGGGCCCGCGCCAGACCCTCCGACCGGCCCGGCGGACAAGCCGCCGTTCCCCGTACGCCTTTTTAACCGGAGCGGGCCGGGAAGCGAGGGTTTCTTATTTTTCTTTTCTTAATCCAATATCGCATTTAGCTACGTCAGAACTATTAAGAGAAGTGTAATATTTTTATTTTCCAAACAAGGCGGACTGAAAACGTTCGCTGTTTTATGTTAGAGTGTGTCTGTCCGACTGGGGACGGGGGCGGGCGCTCCCCCGGACGCTTATTTGCCGTGTTTCGGCGGCGGGGCTGGGGGACGGGGTTCTCCCCCCCCCCCCCCCAAGCCCCGGCCCGCCTCGACCACCCACCCCCGGCCCCGTCCCCCGGCAGGGCGGGGCTGGAGGTCCCGGGCCGTCGGGGCCCACCTAATGGGGAAAACAGAGTTGGGAGACGCGAGGCCTAGTCGGGTTCCAAGCCACCAGCCCACCCACCCGCCCCCGTCCCCTTGCCAAAAGCGGGACGGAGCCGGGGTAGAGGAGGAAGTGTGTGGGAGGGGCCGGGGGGCGAGGGAGGGGGAGGTGGAATAGCGGGGAGGGGGCTGGAACACCACCCTCCTTTCCCCCCGTTGGCAGAGCCGCCCCCCGACCCGGGCCTTCCCTCCTCGTGGGGCCGCGGTCCCCTTGCGGGGGCTTCCGGAGGGTCTGTCGGCCGGGCCGGGGGATGCCCCCTCCCCACTCTCCGTGGGGTCCCCAGAGGCCACGGGCGGGTGGGGGTCCCCCCCGCCCCGGGTCGGGGCTAGCGTGTCGCCGGCCCCCCGCGCGCTCGGGGCGATGCCCCGTCCTCCTCACAGTGCAATTCAACCCCCCTAAAGTCCAGGGGTCATCTCGGCCATTCCCCTGCCTCCCTCCCCGGCCCGCCGCCTTTTCCTGACCGGACGAGGCCCGAGGGGGCACGTCCGGCGGCGGGCCGGGCGTGTCCGGGGTCGGAGGGGTCTTCCGTGCGACCCCCGCCCTGACCTCCCTCCAGGGCGACCCCGGGAACGACCTCAGACCCTCTCGGTCGGAGCTGCTGACCGTTTCGGACGCCCCCCGCCCCGGGTCGACGGCCAGTATCCGGCCCCGCTTAGACTGCGTCTTCCCGGCCGGGGGTCCCGGGGGGGACCCCCGAGGGGGGGGGTGGGGGCCCGAAGCTGGAGCGGCCGGCCTGGGTGGAGACGGAGGGGTGCCCGCCTAGCTCGGGGGTCCCGCCGGGGACCGGTCGCCGCCGGTCGTCCCGTCCCCTTCCCCCGCCCCCTCCCCGGGCCCGAATGTGGACTTGAGGGCTTATTTTCTGCACTCGAAACCGATTTCTTTTGGGGGGGCCGGGGGTGGGGAGGGAGGGGGCCGGCGGGGGCGGGCGGAAGCCGGGGAAGGCGAACACGGACATATGAAGGAAGGATTTGTATGTTCTCCCGTTTTTTTTTTTTTTTGTTTGTTTTCCAATGTTGCAGGATCCTAAATTATTTTTCTCTACCTCACATGTACAGCTCGTAGGTATAAATCTGATTCCGAGTGATCGTTAAGAATGTATTTAAGTTATTTAACATCTTTGTATAACACAAACCAAGAACAAATGAAGCAATAAATGTATTTTAAATTAGCCAGGCCTGCCGGTCATTCTCTAATGGGGGCCAGCCCGGGTTGGGGGAGAGGAAGGGGGTCTGGGGGCTCTGACCTCCGGCTTTCGGGGGTCGGGGGGCGGCGGGGCGGGGAGAAGGGAAGGGTCATCGGCTCGTCGCGGGCAGGGAAGCGGCGCGGCTCGGTGGCCGGAACCCGGGCTCGGGAGTCAGGGGTCGTGGGTTCTAATCCCGCCTCCGCCGCTCATCAGCTGTGTGAGTTCAGGCGAGTCGCTTCACTCCTCCGTGCCTCGGTTCCCTCATCCGGATGGAGTCCGTGAGCCCCACGTGGGACAACCTGCTGACCTCGTATCTACCCCGGCGCTTAGAACGGTGCTTGGCACATAGTGAGCGCTTAACCAAAGCCATCGTCGTCATTATTGTCATACGGCCGTCATATCGTCGTGCCGTCTCCCCCGCAGGCGCTTAGCACAGTGCCCTGCGCCCGGTCGGCGCTCGATCGATACGGTCGATCGACCGACGGATCGACTGCCCGCGTCGTTCCGGCTCTGAGGTTCGGCGGGATCCAGGCAGGGTCTCCTGGGGTTTGACCTTGGACCGGTCCCTTCCCTCTCTGACCTTCCGGATCAGTTCCCTCATCTGTAAGATGGGGACGGAGACCGCGAGCCCCACGTGGGGCGGGGACTGTGTCCAAACCGATCTACTTGTAACCACCCCGGCGCTTGGTACGGTGCCCGGCACATAATAAGCGCTCGACGGATGCCACGGTGAGCATTATTAGCATCGGGAGGTAAAGGAGAAGAGCTGGAAGACCCTCTCGTCCCGCAGCCGCCGGCCTCAGATCCCCGCCCCGTGTACAACACCCGCACGGGCGGCGTCCATACGCGCACCAACACACAGACGCCCGCGCTCTGCAGACACCGCTCTCCCGTCTTGGACCCCCGGAGCCAACTTTCCGGTTTTGCCGCTTCGCTGGCTCCCCGGGGCGGGCGCGGCCGAGCCGGGCGCGAGTGACGCCGGGGCCCGGATCCCCCGGCCGCGCCCACGGGCCCCTCGGGCGGGCGGCAGAGGAGGCCCGGCCTCTGGCCAGCGGCCAAACCCGAGCTCCCGGCGCCGGCCTGCTGGGTGACCCTGGCCAAGACTTGGGCCTTTCCTCTGTACCTCACTGACCTCATCTGTAAAATGGGGATGGAGATCCTGAACCCCGGGCGGGCCTGATTTGCTTGTTCCGCCCCAGCGTTTAGTACAGTGCCCGGCGTGTAGTAAGCGCTGAACACCGGGCACCTCCTGCGAGGAATTCTGGGAGTGGCCCTCTAGACTGTAAACTCGCTGTGGGCAGGAAAGGCGTCTATCCCAAGCGCCCAGTACGGCGCTCATTAAATACGATCGAATGAATGAATGCCCTGAGCCCAGCAAGCGCTCAATAGATAACGATCGCCTGCCTGACTCCTCCGAGCTCGGTAAGCGCTCAGTAAATACGACTGACTGATGGAGAAGCAGCATGGCCTAGTGGATAGGACACGGGCCCGGGAGTCGGAAGGTCGTGGGTTCTAATCCCGGCTCCGCCACTCGTCTGCTGAGTGACCTCGTGGAAGGCTCTTAATAATAATGTTGATATTTGTTAAGCGCTTACTATGCGCGGGGCACTGTTCTAAGCACTGGGGGAGATCCAGGCTCATCGGGTTGTCCCACGTGGGGCTCACGCTTTTCATCCCCATCTGACAGATGAGGTCACTGAGGCCCAGAGAAGTGAAGTGACTCGCTCTGTGCCTCAGTTCCCTCATCTGCAAAATGGGGACGGAGACCGTGAGCCCCGTGTGAGACGGGGACTGTGTCCAACCCGATCCGCTTGGCTCCACCCCGGCGCTTACGACAGTGCCGGGCACCTAATAAGTGCTTACCAAATGCCAAAAAGGTTATTATTTTTAATAAGGGCTTAACAAATGCCACTGAAGATATACCTCGTATCTTCCCCAGAACTCGGCAGAGTGCCTGGCACACAGTGAGCGCTTAAGAAATGCCGTTCAAAAAATCTAATATCTACCCCGGTGTTTGGCACAGAAGAAGCGCTTATCCCACGCCCTAAATGTTATCCTCGCGTCCCCGGAGGATTATCTCTCTGCTGCTGAGAGCTGTCTCTGTCTCTGCCTTTGGGGGGGGGGGGTCCCCGTCCCTGTGCCCCCGTTTCTCCGCCTCCCTCTCGCTGTCTCTGTACGTCTCCCCCCATCTCCGTCCCTCTCTCTGTCTCTGGCCCTCCCTCTCCCGTCCTCCCAAGGGGCGGGGGGCTCCTGGGGCCGGGCGGGGGGCTGCGGATTAGGCCGCGGACGGGTCGTCGTGTCGGTTCCCGGGGTCGGCCCGGGCCCGGGCCGTGGTGGAGGAGAGGGCTTAGGCCTCCCCCCCGGCCGGCCCCCCCCCGGCCCACCGTGCCCCCCGCCCCGCCGGGCACTAATCCAGCCGGACCATGCAGGCCTGTGTCCAGCTGGTTCCCAGGGAAGCTTTGTGTGGGGATGTTTGTGCTCTGAATTAGAAGAGCCAGGGGTGGAGGGTAGGGGGGCCTGAGCCGGGCCTCCCAGTAGGCAGAGAAAAGAGAGATCGCCCCCCGCCTCGGCCCTCTCCGTCCTCCGAGCCCCCGAAGGCTACTCGATGGGGTGGGGTGACCTGGGCCTGGGGGAAGGGGAGGCTCGGACCGCCGGCCGGGGGCCGCAGGAGAGGAGGGGAAGGCGCGGGGAGGGGGCGTCCCGGGGGGCCGGGCTGGCTGAGCCGGGGCGAGGCCGGCTCCGGGGGTCCCCTGGTCCAACCCCCCGTCTCCCAACCCTAAGACGGGGCCTTCCTGCCCGGGCGGGCGTGTGAACTGACTGGAGGGGGGTCTTGGATCCCCGGCCAATAGTAATAACGAATAATTACGGTACTCGTTAAGCGCTTATCACGTGCCCAACGCTCTACTGAGCGCTGGGGAAGATACGGGGCAATCAGGTTGGACACGGGCCCCGTCCCACAAGGGTCGCACGGCCCTCATCCCCGCTTGACAGACGAGGTCACTGAGGCACAGAGGTGTGAAGCGACTCGCCCCGGGTCGCACAGCAGACGGGTGGCCGAGGTGGGATCAGAACCCGGGTCCTTCCGACTCCCAGACCCTAGACACGGAGCCACACTGCCTCTCTTCTCATTCTCTCTCTGTCCCGTCTCAGCCTCTCTCTGTCTCTCTTTCCATCTCTCCCTGGGTCTGTCTCTCGTGTTTTTCTACGTCTCTCAGCCCCATCCTATCTCTCCGCGTCTCCGCCGTTCTCTCTTTCTCTGCCTCCGTGTCTCTGAGCCCACTGTCCTTGCCTGTCTCTCTGTCCCGTCCCCCCCCATCTCTCTCTCGCCTCTGTCTCCCGACGTCTCTCCCTGGGACTCTGTCTCTCGGCGTCAGGTCTCCGTCCCCCTGGGCTCCCTCAGCTCGGTGGGCGACCGGTGCCGGGTGGGGAGGTGGGGAGGCCGAATGGAGCCGGGAGTCAGAGGATGTGGGTTCGAATCCCGACTCCGTCCCCCGTCTGCTGCGCGACCTGGGGCGAGTCACCTCGCTTCGCCGGGCCTCGGTTCCCTCTTCTGGAAAACGGGCCGAAGACGGTGAGCCCCGCCACGGGCCGGGGACCGGGGCCACCCCGGGGCTCGGTCCGGTGCCCGGCACATGGTAAGCGCTCAACAAATACCACAGTCATTATTCTTAGCCTCCAACCCTCCCTTCGCCCCCACCCCGGGCTCGACGCCCCGCCTGCTGTCGGACGTCTGAGCGTGTCCCCGGCTCCGGCCTCCCCGGACAAGGGGCGGGGGCGGCGGACACGCCGGGATCGGGTGTCCCCCGCTGAGGGTCTACGGTTTCCCTGCCGGCCAGAAGAATGGCCCCATTCATGCCCCCTCCCCACCCCCGGGCAGCCCCCGGGGCCGTGCCAGGCAGCTTGGATTTTGGGGGGTTGGGGCAGGATGGGCAGCCCCGCAGCTGTCTTTCATCAGCTGACCCTCTCTGACCTTCCCTCTCGTTCATTCATCCGTTCGAGCGTATGTATGGAGCGCTCCCTGGGTGCGGAGCCCCGTTCCAAGCGCTCGGGAGAGGGCAGCGGAACGATCGGCAGACACGTTCCCTGCCCGCGAAGAGCTTCCGGTCCAGAGGGGGACGTGAATGGAAATCAATAAAGGACAGCTTTCTCCTCTGGCCCAGATCTTGGTCCGTGGCGGGACTGGGGCCCTCTGAGCCGATTGCCGGGATTTAGCCCGGTCGGTGCCTCGGGTGCTTGGCACTGAACAGACCTGGGAGTGTGCCCCGGGCCCAGTACACCCCAGTACCACCCAGCGCCCGCCCAGCACCACTCGGCGCCACTCGGGGGGGCACCTGCCTGGCCGATGGGGATGGGGACACCACGGGTGAGACTCTTCTCGGACCATCCGGCCGATGGCAACTGCCAGATCCGGCCCGTGCCACTCATTATTAACAATAATAATAATAATAATAATAATGGTGACATTTGCTAAGCGCTTACTGTGTGCCAAGCACTATTCTAAGCGCTGGGGGAGATACAGGCCAATCGGGTCGTCCCCCGTGGGGCTCACGGTCTTCCCATTTTCCAGATGAGGGAACTGAGGCCCAGAGAAGCCAAGTGACTCGCCCAAAGTCACACAGCTGACGAGCGGCAGAGCCGGGACTGGAACCCACAACTCCGACTCCCAAGCCCGGGCGCTTTCCACCGAGCCACGCCGATTCTGGTATTGGTTAAGCGTTTACCGTGTGCCAGACCCCGTACTGAGCGCCGCGGTGGATACGAGCAAATCGGGTTGGACCCCATCCCTGTCCCGCGTGGGACTCACGGTCTCCGACCCCATTTTCCGGATGAGGTCACCGAGGCGCAGAGAAGCGACCGGCCCAAGGTCACACAGCGGACAAGAGGCGATTAGAACCCAGGTCCTTCTGACTCCTAGGCCCGGGCTCCACCCACTACGCCGGGCTGCTTCATCCATCCTCTCGCCCCTCTCGCCCACTGAACCCAGAGTTGGGGGGGGGTATGAGTTGGGGGGCTTGGGAAGGTCATGATAATAATAATTCTGAGTCCCCTCCCCTCTCCCAGAATAAGCGGTGGAGCGGGGGGCGGGGAGGGTCTCCCCGGGATTGGGAAATGGAGGGGAACGGCCGGGGGGGAGGCGGGGGACCCATCTCTGCCTCAGTTTCATCGAATGTCCTGACACGGAGGGGGACGGGAAGGGGGCTCTCTCGGCGTGGGGGACCCCAGGCGGGGGGAGGGGATAGACGAGGCGAGCGGGGAGACCCTCCTGGGGTCGGTTGGGACGGACCAGACCAGAGGCAGGGGGCTGGACGACATGACCCGGGAGTCCCAGACTCTCCCAGGCCTTAGGCCTTCGCCTTGTCCAGGGCGGCGGGGAGTGGTCCTCCGTTGCTGGGGCAACCAAACAAACAGGGCATCCCGTCCCCCCACCCCAGCCTCCCGTGTCCCCCCACCCCCAGGCCAGGTTGGGGGGCGGGGGCGGGGGGGAGAAGACGAGTGCGAATGTGTGTGTCTATGTGGGGGGGGGGCGGTGTCTGTGGATGGGGAGGAGGGGTCAGTGGGCCAGCCGGCGGGCGGGTGGGCGATGGTCCCGTGTTTGTTTTCGCCGCTTTCCATGGTGACCAGCGGGCCGCCGGCTGCGGAGCTGGGGTTTTTTGAGCCCGCACGGGGGTTCACACCCGGGGAGGGGGGCACCGGGGTAGGGCTGCCGCCCCCGAGGCTGCGTGCGCCCGGTGAGTGTCCACGCGAGGGTGCGGGCCTGCCCGTGGGCCTCTGGACAAGCAGCACCGAGCGCCAGGTCCTTTCCGTGCATGCTTTTTTAAAACCACTCATTCGTTCAATAGTATTTGTTGAGCGCTTACTCTGTGCCGAGCACTGTCCCGAGCGCTTGGAATGGACAGTTCGGCCACAGATAGAGACGATTCATTCAACTGGATTCATCGAGCGCTCGCTGTGGGGATAGTCCAGCTCCGCCATAGAGAGGGACGATCCCCGCCCACGTGGGGCTTCGTATTTGTTAAGCACTTACCGTGGGCCAGGCAGCGTACTAAGCGCTGGGGTAGGAAGCAGCGTGGTTCGGTGGAAAGAGCCCGGGCTTCAGAGTCGGAGGTCGTGGGTTCGACTCCCGGCTCTGCCACTCGTCAGCTGTGTGACTGTGGGCGAGTCGCTTCACTTCTCTGGGCCTCAGTTCCCGCATCTGTAAAATGGGGATGAAGACGGCGAGCCTCACGTGGGACAAGCCGATGACCCCGTATCTCCCCCAGCGCTTAGAACGGTGCTCCGCACATAGTAAGCGCTTAAAGACCAACATTATTACAAGATCAGCGGGTTGGGCGTGGCCCGTATGGGGCTTCACAGGTGAGGAAACTGAGGCCCAGAGAAGCGAAGTGACTCGCCCGTAGAAGCAGCGTGGCTCAGTGGAAAGAGCACGGGCTCTGGAGTCTGGGCTCATGAGTTCGAATCCCGGCTCTGCCACTTGTCGGCTGTGGGACTGTGGGCGAGTCACTTCGCTTCTCCGGGCCTCGGTTCCCTCATCTGTAAAATGGGGATGAAGACTGTGAGCCCCACGTGGGACGACCTGATTCCCCTATGTCTACCCCAGCGCTTAGAACAGTGCTCTGCACATAGTAGGCGCTTAACAAATACCAACACTATTCGCGCCCGCGCTTGGGAGTCGGAGGACGTGGGTTCTAATCCCGGCTCCGCCCGTGGTCTGCTCTGTGTGATCTCGGGTAAGTCGCTTCCCTTCTCTGGCCCTCAGTTGCCTCATCTGTAAAATGGGGCTGGAGACAGCGAGCCCCATGGGGGACAGGGACCGTGTCCGGTCTGATACCCTCGTGTCTAGAACAGTGCTTAGAGCATAGTAAGTGCTTAACTCTTTGTGGGCAGGGAATGGGTCGGTTTACTGTTCCATCGTCCTCTCCCAAGCGCTCAGTATAGTGCTCTGCACACAGGAAGCGCTCAATGCTACTAATCATAACGATGGTATTGGTTAAGCGCTTATTATGTGCCAAGCACTGCTCTAAGCGCTGGGGGAGATACAAGGTCATCAGGTTGTCCCACGTGGGGCTCACGGTCTTCATCCCCATTTGACAGATGGGGGAACTGAGGCCCAGAGAAGTGAAGTGACATGACCAAGGTCACCCCGCTGACAAGAGGCAGGATTAGAACCCACGACCTCTGACTCCCAAGCCCGGGCTCTTTCCACTAAACCACGCTGCTTCTCCAGTAAATCCCGGCTCTGCCACTTGTCAGCTGTGTGACTGCGGGCAAGTCACTTCACTTCTCTGGGCCTCAGTGACCTCATCTGTCAAATGGGGATGAAGACTGGGAGCCTCACGGGGTCCAACCCGACGACCCCGTATCTCCCCCAGCGCTTAGAACCGTGCTCTGCACATAGTGAGCGCTTAACAAATACCAACATTATTATTATTATTAATAAATACGACTGAGTGAATGAATGAACGAATGAACAGATACCCTCACTTTTTAATCTATTTTGGTTTTTTTTTCCCACGGTCACCCAGCAGACGAGCGGTGGATCCGGGATAATAATAACAATATTTATTATCCTGCAGGCAGTAAGCGCTCAGTAAGTAGGACTGAATGAAAGAATGAGTGATCAGAGCGGCCGGGGGCTCTGGCTCCCTCTCCGAGGGGCCGGAACCAGCTCCAGTCGGGGGGTGCCAGCTCAGGGCACGGGGGTCCCAGCGGGAGAGGCCTGTTGATGGGGAGGGGGCGTCTCCCCCGTGTCCGGCTGCTCTGAACCCCCCCCCGGGGGCTCATGTCCGCCTCATTAGGGGGATTAGAGCCCCATTAGGGGGATTAGGGGGCGGGGGGCGGCAGGGGGCCGAGGGCTTGGCTGGGCCGGAGACCGTTTCCTGCCCCGCCGCTGACCCCGGCTGCCCACCCATGGACGGACCCGGCCGTGTTCCCTAGTGACAGTAATAATAATATTAATAATAACCAAGCTGATATCCGTTAAGCCCTTACTATGTGCCGAGCACTGTTCTAAGCGCTGAGAATGTTGGTATCTGTTAAGCGCTTACTGTCCGCAGAGCACTGTACTAATGAATGAATGTTGGTATTTGTTAAGCGCTTACTATGTGCAGAGCACCGTTCTGAGCGCTGGAGGAGATACAGGGTCATCAGGTTGTCCCACGTGAGGGCTCCCGGTCTTCATCCCCGTTTGACAGATGAGGTCACCGAGGCCCAGAGAAGCGAAGTGACTCGCCCCCGGTCACCCAGCTGACAAGGGGCAGAGCGGGGATTCGAACCCATGACCTCTGACTCCCCAGCCCGGGCTCTTTCCACTGAGCCACGCTGCTTCCCGAGGACAGATGAACTGTACCGGGCATTGTAAAGATGAAGAGCGCGAGCCCCGCGGGGGGACAAGCTGATGACCTTGTAACTCCCCCGGTGCTTAGGACGGTGCCGGGCACCTAGGAAGCGCTTACCAAATAGCAGCATCATGATGAAGACGATCGGAGCGTGCCGACAGCCGGGTGGCCAGCGCGACCCCTCCTCTCCGGTCCCAGGGAGCCGGACACGATGACCTCAACGGGGCCTGCCTTCCCAGGTCGGGGGGCGTGGGTGTCCGTGACGCCATCGAAGATCGCGGCCTGGTTTCCTCCCCGCCCAAGGCCCCCACCCCAACGCTCTTCCCCGGCCAATCTCTCCCGGGCCGGGCCGGGCCGGGCCGTGAGAACTTGGTGGACGGACAAAAATCCCCCCTCCCTCCCACTCCCCTCCCTCCGCCGGCCTCCTCCTTCCTCCCTCTTCCCTCCCCGGCCCTGCGGATCGGTTTCCTCCGCCCGGCCTGGACCACCACGGTCATCCCTGCCTTATCGTAATAATAATAATAATAATGTTGGTATCTGTTAAGCGCTTACTATGTGTGCCGAGCACTGTTCTAAGCGCCCGGGGAGATACAGGGTCATCGGGTCGCCCCCCGTGAGGCTCACAGTTAATCCCCATTTTCCAGAGGAGGGAACTGAGGCCCAGAGAAGTGAAGCGACTCGCCCACAGTCACCCGGCTGACAAGCGGCAGAGCCGGGAGTCGAACTCATGACCTCTGACTCCGAAGCCCAGGCTCTTTTCCACTGAGCCGCGCTGCTTGGGGGAGTAATGCTAATTAGAGAAGCAGCGCGGCTCAGCGGAAAGAGGCCGGGCTGGGGAGTCAGAGGTCATGGGTTCGAATCCCCCATTAGACTATAAGCCCATCAAAGGGCGGGGACTTTCTCTATCTGTTACCGAGTTGTCCATTCCAAGCGCTTAGTACAGTGCTCTGCACCTAGTAAGCGCTCAATAAATACGAATGAATGAATGAATGAATGAATGAATGAATCCCGACTAGGCCACTCGTCAGCTGGGTGACCGTGGGCGAGTCGCTTCACTTCTCTGCGCCTCAGTTCCCTCATCTGTCAAATGGGGATGAACTGTGAGCCTCACGTGGGACAATGCGATGACCCTGGTTCTCCCCCAGCGCTTAGAACGGTGCTCTGCACATAGTAAGCGCTTAACAAATAACATTATTATTATTATGGCATTTATTCATTTATTCAATGGTATGTATTGAGCGCTTACTATGTGCAGAGCACTGGACTGAGCGCTCGGAATGGACAATTTGGCAGCAGATGGAGACCGTCCCTGCCCAGTGACGGGCTCACGGTCTAATCGGGGGAGAGCAGAACAGAAAGCGCTCACTAGGTGCCAAGCACCGTTCTAAGCCTTGGGGGAGATAATGTTGGTATTTGTTAAGCGCTTACTCTGTGCAGAGCACTGTTCTGAGCGCTGGGGGAGATACAGGATCATCAGATTGCCCCATGTGGGGCTCCCAGTCTTCATCCCCATTTGACAGATGCGGTAACTGAGGCCCAGAGAAGTGAAGCGGCTTGCCCAAAGACGCGGGGAGGAGCCGGGATTAGAACCCAGGTCCTTCTGGCACCCGGGCCCGGGCTTCGTCCGCTAGGCCCGTACTGCTTCTCTGCTTGTTTAGAAGCGCCTCCTCGTGCCGAGCACTGTGCTGAGTCCTGGGAGAGGCGCAGGCTAATCGGGCGGGACGCGGTCCCCGTCGATCGACCCACCAGTCGAATTTATTTGAGTATTTACGGTGGGCAGAGCACTGTGCGATTAATCATTCGATCGTATTTATAGAGCGCTTATTGAGTGCGGAATACTGTGCTAAGCGCTTGGGAGGGTACAATATAACAATATGTCAGAATTGACACGATCCTAAGCGCCTGGGGGAGCATAGAGCAAGAGTTGGTTGACGCTTAGCGCTTAGAACGGCGCTTGGAACAGTGCCAGGGCTTAGAACAGTGCTCGGCACTAGTATGCGCTTAACAAATACCACAGTTACTTGATTAGTTCCTTAATTAGACACATTCCCTGCCCACAGTGAGCTTACAGCCTAGAGAAGCCGCGTGGTCTAGTGGGTAGAGCCCGGGCCTGGGAGTCAGAAGGTCATGGGTTCTAATCCCGGCCCTGCCGCGAGTCGACCGCGTGACCTCGGGCAAGTCACTTCACTTCTCTGGGCCTCTGTTACCTCATCCGGAAAAAAGTGGGGATTAAGACTGTGAGCCCAATGCGGGACGGGGACCGAGTGGCTCGTATCTCCCCCAGCGCTTAGAACAGGGCGCGGGCACATACTAAGCGCCTGCCGGAAACCACCAGCGTTATTATTATTAGAGCGGGGGACGGATATTAATATAAACAATTAAATTACAGATTCGGACGTAAGCGCCGAGGGAGGGGTGATCGAAGGGCGCGAACCCGAGTGCCGGGGCGAGGCAGAAGGGAGCGGGAGAGGAGGAAAGCGGGGCTTAGTCCGGGAAGGCCTTCTGGAGGAGGTGGGCCTTCGATAAGGCTTTGAAAGGGGGAAGGGTCATTGTCTGTCAAGATGGTATTTATGGAGCGCCTGCTCTGCGCGGAGCACTGTCCTAAACGCTCGGGAGAGGCCTAGGCGTCGGATTTAGCTGGCGCGTTCCCCGTCAGGAAGAGGGAGGGAGATGGGCACTTTTCCGGGTGACCTCGGCCCGGTGGCCCACCCCGCGCCGGGCCTCAGTTTCCTTCCCTCGAGAAGGGAGGCAGGGGGCTGGACCGGATGACCTCCGGAGGTCACCTCCAGCCTGGCCGGTGGCCTGGCCTCAGCCGGTGGAACTGGGGGGCGTCTCTCTAGCCCGGCGGGCTCTGGAAGGTGGGCAGAGCGGGCAGAGGGAGGGCCGGCCGAGGAGGAGGTCACCGCCGGGGCACCGATCTCGCCCTTCCTCTCATCTGCCGTCTCCCTGTCGTCTCCCCCTCCGCCCTTTCCTCTCTCCGCGGGCTTCCTGCCCTGCCGGGGCAGATGCCCACGCCCAGGGACCAGCCAGATAGGAGGGGGCAGGATGGGAAGCTCGTTTGCCAGGAGCCCCTCCCTCAGCTGCCCCTCTGCCCCCTCCCCAGGCCCCGGGGGGGCTCCGCCACCTCTGGGGAGGAGGTCAGGGAAAGGGGAAGGGGAGGAAGAGGGAGGGCGAAGCGGGGCGGCCTAGAACCCGGAACCTGGGAGTCAGAAGGACCGAATCCCGGCTCTGCCACTCTGCTGGGTGACCCTGGGCGAGTCGCTTCACCTCTCTGGGCCTCCCTTTCTAAGCCCTCCTTTCCTCTTCTCCCTCCCAGTCCCGCGTGGCTCAGTGGAAAGAGCCCAGGCTTGGGAGGCAGAGGTCATGGGTTCGAATCCAGGCACTTGTCAACTGTGTGACCTCGGGCGGGTCACTTAACTTCTCTGGGCCGAGTTCCCTCATCTGTAAAATGGGGATGAAGACTGGGAGCCTCAGGTGGGACAACCTCATTACCTTATTATAATAACGTTGGTATTTGTTAAGCGCTTACTAGGTGCCGAGCCCTGTTCTAAGCGCTGGGGGAGATACGGGGTCATCGGGTGGTCCCACGTGAGGCTCACGGCCTTCATCCCCATTTTAATAATGATAATAATAATAAGGGGGGGGGTTGTTAAGCGCTTACTAGGTGCCAAGCACTGTTCTAAGCGCTGGGGGGGAGACAAGGTCATCGGGTTGTCCCACGCGGGGCTCACGGTCTTCATCCCCATCTGACAGATGAGGCCACTGAGGCCCAGAGAAGGAAAGTGACTCCCCCAAAGTCACTCAGATGACAGGTGGCGGAGGCGGCATTAGAACCCACGACCTCTGATTCCCAAGCCTGGGCTCTTGCCACTGAGCCACACTGCCTCTCATGTCCATACCCTTAATTTATTGATTGGTATTGATGTCCGTCCCCCCCTCTAGAGGGTCAGCTCGTTGTGGGCAAGGACTGTGCCTCTTTTTGTTGCTCTTTGGCCCTCTCCCATGCGCTTAGCACAGAGCTCTGCGCCCAGTAAGCGCTCAATAAATACCACTGGCTGCTTCAGTTCCCTCAACTGGAAAAGGGGGATAAAGACCGGGAGCCCCATGTGGGCCAGGACCGTGTCCAACCCGATTAGCTTGTACCTACCCCAGCGTCTAGCACAGTGCCTGGCACTGGGGACACGGCTCCGTGCAGAGTAAGCGCTCAATAAATATGATCGAATGAATGAATGCCTGGCACATAGTAAGCGCTTAACAAATTTTTAAATAAAAGGAAGGGAGGAAGAGGAGGGGGAGGAAGAGGAGACAGTTGGGGAGTCGAGGGGGATTGGACTCATAAGAGAAGCAGCGTGGCTCAGTGGAAAGAGCCGGGGCTTGGGAGTCAGAGGTCATGGGTTCGAATCCCGCCTCTGCCACTTGTCAACTGGATGACTGGGGGCAAGTCCCTTCACTTCTCTGGCCTCAGTGACCTCACCTGGAAAATGGGGATGAAGACTGGGAGCCCCACGTGGGACAACCTGATCACCTTGGATCCTCCCCAACGCTTAGAACAGTGCTTGGCACATAATAAGCGCTTAACAAATACCATTATCAGTGTTAATGCAACAATAGAACAGATACATTCCCTGCCCACAGTCAACTCACAGTCCGGAAGGACTAGAGATAATAAAATCGGCAAATTACAGGGATAGACATTAATATAAATAAATTAATTACGGACATAATATTAATAAGTGTACTACAGGTGTGTTATAAATAAATTACAGCTATAATATTCATAAATGAATTACAGATACAATGTAAATGAAAGTACAGATGTGATATAAATAAATGACAGATACAAATAAATACATCACAGACATAATATGAATAAATGCATTACGGATGTAAAGCAGATAAATGAATTACGGGTGTAATGGAAAGAAATCAGATGTGATATAGATAAATGACAGGTATAAATAAATACATTACAGATATAATATGAATAAATAACTTACGGATGTAATGTAAATAAATTACAGATGAAATGTAAATAAATTACAGGTATAATATAAATAAATTACAGCTGTGATATAGACAAATGACAGATATAAATTGCAGATATAATATAAATAAATAAACTGCAGGCATAATATAAATAAATACATTACAGATGTAAACAAATAAATTACAGATGACAGATGACAGATGAGATATAAATAAATTACAGATATAAACAAGTAAATCACAGATATAATATAAATAAATGACAGATGTGATATAAATAAATTACAGCTATAAACAAATTGCAGATACAATACAGATACGATATAAATAAACAAATTACAGCTACAATATAAATAAATAAATTACAGGTGTAATGTAAATAAATCAATCCCATTTAATATAAATTAATGAATTACAGATATAATGTAAATAAATCAATGACATTTAATATAAATTGATTACAGATAGAATGTAAGTAAATCAGTGGCTGATTCAATAGAAATGGATTGATTGCAGATATAATGTGAGTAAATCAATGACTGATTTAATAGAAATGGACTGATTGCAGATATAATGAAAGTAAATCAATAACTGATTTAATAGAAATGGATTGATTACAGATAGAACCTAAGTAAGTCGATGATTGATTTAATAGAAATGGATATAATGTAAGTGAATCAATGACTGATGTAATAGAAATGAAACTGATGTGACAGAATTTACTGGCACATAGAATGTAAGTAAATCACTGACTGAATAGAAATGGACTGACGGCAGAGAGAATGCAAGTAAATCAATGACTGATTTAATAGGCGTGAATCGATTACAGATAGAATGTAAGTCAATCCATGAATGATGTACTAGAAATGGATCGATGGCAGACACGTGTCCTCCCGGGCCGCCCTGCCCGGGGTTGGGAGAGCCAAGGCCCGTCTGGGTTTGGCTGTGGTCATGAAGACGCCAACCGCCTGGCTTTCTTTCCCTAATTCCGGTGGTGCCCGCCCGTGCCCGCCGACCCCCGGGTAGAGGGTGGAGGCCCCCGGGGTGCCCGCGGCCTTCCGGCCCCTCTGCCCTCACTGAAGGGGCACCGGGCCAACGGCTTCGGTCCGCCCACGAGGCCTTCCGGGCCTAACTTTCGGTAGCTCCCGGCTCTCGGGCCCGAGACCCCCGACGACCCCCGGGGTCGGACGGTGGGGGACCCCAGGAGCGGGGAGGGCTCCCCGGGGGAGGTGGCCTGGATCCCAGGCCAGCCCCCCGTCCCCTCGGTCCCCTCACGGGCCCCCGAAGGCCGCCGGGCCTCTGTTTGGTCTGTCAATAAAGGAGCCGGCTGCGGTGCGGGCGGTGATTTTTATGACGGACATCCTTCCCCATCCACAGCCGCCCCACATCACACGGAGTGACCCCGGCCAGCCCCGGCCCGGATACTCTCCCTCCGGCCACCCCGGCTCACCCCGGGCACCGAGCTGCCGGGCCGACCGCTCCGGCCGGCCCGTGGGTCGGCCTCCTCCCCGGGTGGGCACCCGCGGCCGGACGCCGGCCCCCGTGCCGGGGGTGCAGCCCCTCCGTGACTCTGAGGCCGAGGCGATGTGGAGAAGGACGGCGGGTGCTCGATAAACGCGATGGACTTGGACAAGTCACTCCACTCCTCTGCCTCAGTTCCCTCATCTGTAAAAGGGGGGTTAAGGCCGTGAGCCCCAGGTGGGACAGGGACTGGGTTCAACCTGATTAATTTGCATCTATCCCAGCGCTTAGAACAGTGCCTGGCACAGAGTAAGCGCTTAACAAAAAAATAAGCCGTACTGGCCTCTGCCGTGAGCAGAGCGCTGTAATGGACTCCTACTGCGGGCCGGGCGTCTGCTGGGCCAGAACTGTCTGGGCTTCAAATGGACTGTAAAATAAAGGCGAAGACCGTGAGCCCCATGTGGGACAGGGACCGGGTCCAACCTGATCAGCTTGGGTCAACCCCAGCGCTTAATACAGTGCCTGGCACGTAGTAAACACTCAACACCTACCATAAAAAAGAGGGATTAGAAAGAGGGCAGCGAGGTAGAGTGAAAGTCCAGGGCTCATTCGTTCATTCAGCGGTATTTATTGAGCGCTCACTGTGTGCGGACCACTGTACTAGGCACTTGGAAATTAAAATTCGGGTGACCCTGGACAAGTCACAGTCTAGAGGAGCGGAGGCAGACAGCCAGACGAGTAAAGGGGACATCGGTGGCATCAATACAAATAAATCGAATTATAGATCGATACACAGCATTAATCAAATAAATAGATTAGTGTTGGTCAGGGAGCCGGGCCCCTCCCTCCCGACGGCAGAGGGTGGACCCCGTTGACCCCGGATGAGGAAACCCCCGAGTGGCACCTGGGGTGGGAGCGGGCAGGAGAGAGGCCTCCTCAAGCTCGGGAGGAATCTACTACCGACTGGGAGCCCGTCGTTGGGTAGGGATCGACTCTATCTGTGGCCCAGTTGTCCATTCTAACCGCTTAGTAGAGTGCTCTGCACACAATAAGCGCTCAGTAAATACCCCTGAATGAATAAACGAATGCCGTTGGGTTGGGGGGAATCCCCTGGGTGGGGGGGGGGGGGTCATCTCGTCCATCCCTCTGCCTCTGGCCCCATTTCTGGTTAGGGAAGACACGGGTACCTCTGGAAAGTCCCTGCTGGGACCCACGAAGGGGCCCAGAGATTCCTGCTCATTGAAATAGCCGTTGGTTCAGCGCTTCCTCTGTGCCAAGCACTGCAGTAATAATAATAATAATAATGTTGGTATTTGTTAAGCGCTTACTATGTGCAGAGCACCGTTCTAAGCGCGGGGGGAGATCCAGGGTCATCAGGTCGTCCCACGTGAGGCTCCCAGTCTTCATCCCCATTTGACAGAGGAGGTCACTGAGGCCCAGGGAAATCAAGTGACTTGCCCACAGTCACCCGGCTGACAAGTGGCGGAGCCAGGATTCGAACCCATGACCTCTGACTCCCCAGCCCGGGCTCTTTCCACTGAGCCACGCTGCTTCTCTGTAAGCACTCGGGGGAGATTAGGAGCTAATCAGTCGGTGTCCCACCCCAGCCGGGGCCGCGGTCTCCCCTCTCGGGCCTGGAGGAAGCGGCTCGGGAGATAGGTAGGGCCGGGCGGCCCTGACCTCCGGCAGAGCCGGACGGATGCGGCCTTCCCGGCGGGCCCCAGTGACCCCGAGGCGGGAGCCGGCAGGAAAGGCAGAAGGAGAAGGAGGAGAAGGAGGAGGAGGAGGAGGAGGAGGAGGAGGAGGAGGAGGAAGAGAAGTCCTCCTGCCTGATCCCTCCCCTATCAGATCTGGCCCGGCCAGCGGTATGTCAGCAATGAGAGGCCTGCGGGGGCACGGGAGGCCGAGGGGGAGTCGGGGACGGCCTTCGAAACCCCGGGACAAACCCGGCCTCTCCCAAATCGCACGCACAGGCGTGCAAGAATAATGATGGCATTTCTTCAGCGCTCACTTTGTGCCAGGCACTGTTCCAAGCCCTGGGGAGGCTCCAAGGTCATCGGGTTGTCCCCCGTGGGGCTGACGGTCTTCATCCCCCTTGTACGGATGAGGGAACTGAGGCCCGGAGAAGTGAAGTGGCTGGCTCAGTTACCCAGCTGACAGGCGGCGGGGCCGGGATTTGAACCCATGACCTCTGACTCCCCGGCCCGGGCTCTTTCCACTGAGCCACGCTGCTTCTCCAACTCGGCGCTCAACGCCCGCCCGTCCAGGGGGACGAAGGAGAGGAGGATGACGACGAAGGGGAAGAGGTGGAGAGCAGGAAGAGGAGAAGTAAGAGGCGGGGGGCGGGGAGAGGAGAAATGAGAAGCGGGGTGGCCTAGTGGGTAGAGTCCGGGCCTGAGAGGCAGAAGGGCCTGGGTTCTAATCCCCCGCTCCACCACTTGTCTGCTGTGTGACCTGGGGCAAGTCGCTTCACGGCTCTGGGCCTCATCTGGAAAATGGGGATGGAGACCGTGAGCCCCACGCGGGACAGGCAACGTGTCCCACCTGACTGCCTCGCGTCTACCTCAGCGCTTAGAACAGTGCTTGGTACATAGTAAGCCCTTAACAAATAGCACAATTATTACTGCTATCACAGGCAACCCCATCACCCTCCCTATCTCTCAAGTTTCCAACACTCCTCTGGGCCTCAGTTCCCTCATCTGGAAAACGGGGATAAAGACTGTGAGCCCTCTGTGGGACAGGGACGGTGTCCGATCTGATTCCCTTCTATCTACCCCAGCGCTCAGTACAGCGCCTGGCACATTGTGATCGCTTAACAAATACCACAATTATGATTAACTATCAACCCCACCCTCATCCTTGTTTCGACTCCCAAATTCAGTCTGTCTCCGAATCCTGCCGGTTCTTTCTTCACAACGTGGCGGGCATCCGGCCCTTCCCCTTCCACTGCCGTGCCGTGCTGGTCATTCATTCTTTCGTTCATTCGGTCGCATTTATTGAGCACTGTACTAAGCGCTTGGGTGAGGACAGTTTAACAATCACCAGACACATTCCCTGCCCACAGCGAGCTTACCGTCTAGAGGACGAGGTTACAGCAGCTCTTGTTACATGCTTCGGGCTCCCCGCTGACCTCCCCCGCCTCCCCCGTCTCCAGTCCACGTTTCCCTCCCTTGGTCGTTTTTCTAAACAAATCATTCCTACGCACCACCCTCAGCTCCTCAAAATCCCCCAGCATCTGCCCGCCCCTCGCTTCATCAGGCAGACGGTCCTCACCGCCAGCTTCAGGATACTCGAGCGGCTCTCATCCGCACCCCTCTCCCACCACACCCCGGCTCAGACTCTTTTTTCCCTCCAGCCAACCTCCTCCTCCTCCTCCTCACCCACCTGGAGCTTCACATGCGGCCGACCACCGCTCTCCCGATCCTCAAGGCCCTGGCGAGAGCTCACCTCCTCCGGGAGGCCTTCCCCGATTAATGTCCCGTCCCCTCACCCTGTCTCCCCCCCACTCCCACTTCGACACTTCTGCGTCCCCCAAAAACTCGTATCGTCTTTGCGCTAAGCGATGAGGTCCAGATCTTTGAACTCTGCTGCTTTTCCTCCTCCCGGGAATTTATTTTAGGGTCCGACTCCCCTGCTAGACTGACACATCCTGAAGGGCAGGGATTTTGTCTACTAATCTTTGTCCTCTCCTAAGCGCTCACTACAGTGTTCTGCACACAGTAGACTGGAGGTCCTTGAGGGCAGGGATCCCGTCTACTGATCTATTGTCTTCTCCCACCTGGAAGCTCTCTGAGGGCAGGGATTGTATCTACTACATCAGTTGTACTCTGTTAGGCGCTCAGTACGTAGCAGGTACTCAATTATGGTGAGGGACTGAGACAACAAATACGACTGAATGAATGGCTCGCACTCTCAGAGCAGCCCCGTCTCCCTCTTCGATTCCGGCCAGCCGCTGTCTGCTCTTCAGCAGGCTGGCGGAAGGTGGGGGAGAGGGAGAGAGACAGGGAGAGATGGAGAAGTGGAGAGAGATAAAGAGATGGAGAGAGATAGAGAGGTGGAGAAAAATGCAGAGAGGTCAACAGGTGGAGAGAGACGGAGACGGAGAGAGGGAGAGAGACAAAGAGATGGGGAGAGATGGAGACAGAGAGATGAGGAGAGACAAAGGGATGGAAAGAGGCCAACAAATGGAGAGAGCTGGAGACTGAGATGGAGAGAGACAAAGAGATGGAGAGAGAGAGATGGAGAGAGACAAAGAGATGGAGAGAGAGATGGAGAGAGACAAAGAGATGGGGAGAGATGGAGACGGAGATGAGGAGAGACAAAGGGATGGAAAGAGGCCAACAAATGGAGAGAGCTGGAGACTGAGAGACGGAGAGAGACAAAAGGATGGAAAGAGAGAGATGAAGAGAGACAAAGAGATGGAGAGGATCGAGAGAGACAAAGAGGAGGCGAGATAGAGGTGGAGAGAGACAAAGAGATGGAGAGAGAGATGGAGAGAGACAAGGGGTGGAGAGAGGTGGAGATTGAGAGAAAGATGGAGAGAGAGAAAGAGACACAGAGATACAGAGATGAAAAGGGCCTGAGAGATGGCGACAGAGAGAAGAAGAGATGAAGACAGAAAGCCGGAGAGAGACAAAGAGATGGACAGAGACAGAGGTGGAGAAAGAGAGATGGAGGGAGCCAAAGAGATAGAGAGAGACAAAGAGCTTGAGACAGAGACATGGAGAGAGACAGGGAGAGGGAGAAAGAGAGGGAGAGATTTATCTGCTGCACCATCTCTGGCATTTTCTTGGTGAACTTTAGAAAAATAAACCTGTCCTCTCGGGGAAAAGAGCATTTGCAGAGTGGAATTTCTCTGGACGACAACAGAACTTTTTTTTTCCAAAATTTTTTTTTTCTTCTCAGGGAGAAACAGATATCTGAGAGGGGAAAAGCGGCTTGTTTGGACTCGGGTTGAATTATGGGCCATTTCCTTTGAAGTTCTGCTGACTCTGTTTCTCCGCGGTCGCCTCTCCTGGCTCCGCCGGCTTCCCCACGACTCCCTCGGCCTTCCAGACGCACACCCAAACACACACACGCTCTCCCGAACACACGCCCACACGCACATCACACACACATCACACATCACACTCACATCACACACCACACACATCACACACACACACACAACTGGGAATTTTCTGAATCTTGGTTCTTTTGCCCTTATTGCCTGTGAGCTCGGTACGGGCAGGGAACGTGCCGGCTAATTCTGTCGCGCTTAGTCCAGTGCTCTGCACCCAGTAAGCGCTCAATAAGTACCACTCGTTGATTGCTATTGGACTCAGTCCATGGCTGTCTACTTGTTTTGTTCTGCTGTCCGTCTCCCCCTTCTAGGCCGTGAGCCCGTTGTTGGGGAGAGACTGTCTCTACCTGTTGCCCGATCGTATATTCCAAGCGCTTACGACAGTGCTCTGCACACAGTCAGCGCTCAATAAGTACCGTTGAGTGAATTGGACTCCCCCAAATCTTCAGTCCAGCGCTCTGCACCTTGTAAGCGCTCACTAAGTACCGCTGATTGCTATCGGACTCTCCCAAGCGCTTAGTCCAGTGTTCTGCACCTAGCAAGCGCTCAATAAGTACCACTGATTGCTACTGGACTCTCCCAAGCGCTTAGTCCAGTGTTCTGCACCTAGCAAGCGCTCAATAAGTACCACTGATTGCTACTGGACTCTCCCAAGCGCTTAGTCCAGCACTCTGCACCTACTAAGTGCTCAATAAGTACCACTGATTGCTATTGGACTCTCCCAAGCGCTTAGTCCAGCATTCTGCACCTAGTAAGCGCTCAATAAGTACCACCGATTACTAATGGACTCTCCCAAGCGCTTAATCCAGTGCTGTGACACAGTGGACGGCCTGTCTGCCCACCTCGGTGTGGGTCAGGGGGCTTCCCCGGAGTCCGGGGGAGGGGACGGGGGTGGGCAGGATGAGGGAGGGGGACGGGGAGAGGGGGCGGCTCAGGGGAGGGTCTGGTTTCCATCCCGGCCTCGGTCGGGACACCCTGACCTACAGGGACGACGATGGTGACCGCAGGCCCCTGGTGGGAGGGGAGGGGGTGAGGTGGGGGGTGTTGAACCACCTCGGGGAAACTGAGGAAGGGAGGGAGGACCTGCCCGACCCTCTCCCCCCATCCCCCAATTGCCCTGTGCCCCTCTCCCCCCATCCCTGGCCCCCGTCCTGCCTCTAGCCGGGAACGCCCTCCCTCCTCAAATCCCCCAGACAAATCCCTCACATCTCCCCCTTTTCAAAGCCTCACCGAAGGCCCACCTCCTCCAAGAGGCCTGCCCCGACTAAACCTCCCTTTTCCTCAGTTTCTTCTCCCTCCCGCGTCGCCCCGACCTGCTGTCTTTGCTTCTCCCGGCCCCACACCGCTTATCTATGTCTCTTTAATTTATTTGTGTTTTCCTTCGGTCGATCGTATTTACTGAGTGCTTATAATAATAATGTTGGTATTTGTTAAGCGCTGACTACGTGCAGAGCACTGTTCTAAGCGCCGGGGGAGATCCAGGGTCATCAGGTCGTCCCACGTGAGGCTCCCAGTTAATCCCCATTTTACAGATGAGGTAACTGAGGCCCAGAGAAGTGAAGTGACTCGCCCACCGTCACACAGCTGACGAGTGGCAGAGCTGGGACTCGAACCCATGACCTCTGACTCTGAAGCCCAGGTTCTTTCCACCGAGCCACGCGGACATGTCTATCTCTCCCAGCCTGAAATCTCGCTGTGGGCAGGGGATGTGTCTGTTTATTCCTTCATTCGGTCGTATTTATTGAGCGCTTACTGTGTGCAGAGCACTGTCCTAAGCGCTTGGAGGGTACAGTGGGGCAACAGGGAGAGGGACAGTCCCTACCCAACGACGGGCTCACCGTCTAGAAGCGGGGAGACAGACGCCAGAACGAAACAAAACGACAGGCGTCAATAGCATCAAAATAGATAAATAGAATTATAGATATGTGCACAGCATTAATAAAATAAATAGAATAATAAATAGGCACATATATAGACACAAGTGCTGTGGCGAGGGGAGGGGGGTAAAGCACATGGAGGGAGTTGGGGCGATGGGGAGGGAAGGGGGAGCAGAGGGAAAGGGGGGCTCAGGCTGGGAAGGCCTCCTGGAGGAGGTGAGCTCTCAGTCGCGCTTTGAAGGGGGAAGAGAGCTAGTTTGACGCACTGTCCTCTCCCAAGCGCTTAGTACAGTGCTCTGCACACAGAAAGCGCTCAATAAATACCACTGATGGATTGCTGCCTCTCTTTGGCCTTCAGGAACGTCTAGTGCCCTCCAGGACAAGTGACCCAAAGGACCAGTTTCTGCCTTTGCCGTTCTGTTGCCGACCTGTTCATCCCAAGCGCTTAGTACAGTGCTCTGCACATAGTAAGCGCTCAATAAATACTATTGAATGAATGAATGAATGCCTCCACTATCCCCTGTTGGAACCTCAGGAGCCGGGAGAAGTGGTGCAGTGACACTAATAAATAATAATAATACTTTAAAGCACTTATTATGTGCTAAGCTGGGTATCATAATAATACTTTAAAGCACGTATGTGCCAAGCAGTGTATCGTAATAATAATGATAGTACTTGAAAGCACTTATTATGTGCGAAGCAGTGTATTGTAATAATAATAACACTTTAAAGCACTGATTATGTCAGACACTGTACTAAGCGCTGGGGCAGAGATAAGATAATCAGGTCAGATGCAGTCCCTGTCCGACGTGGGCCTCACAGTCTAGGTAGGAGGGAGAGGGATTTAATCCCCATTTTACAGATGAGGAGACTGAGGCCCGGAGAAACGAAGCTCCTTGCTCAGGAGTGGCAGGTCATCGTCGCGTGTCTGCGGTGTGCCCTTGGACAAGTCACCTAATTACTCTGTGCCTCAGTTCCCTCATCTGTAAAATGGGGGTGAAGACTGTGAGCCCCGTTTGGGACCGGGACCGTGTCCGACCTGATTAGCTTGGATCTACCCCAGCGCTTAGTACAGTGCCTGACACATAGTAAGTGCTTAATAAATACCATTAAAAAAAAAATCAAGGGGCAGATTCTGGGGGTCTTGGCAAGTTCAGGGGGGCCAAGGGGCAGATGCAGGGGGACCTGGGGCAGATCTAGATGGTCAAAGCCCCGATCTAGACTCCCCTCTATCTCCCTGCTTCCCTGTTCCTCGGTAATAATAATAATGACGGTACTTGTTAAGCGCTTGCCATGTGCCAGGCACTGTCCTAAGCGTTGGGGCGGATACAAGCAGATAGAGTTGGACACGTGTCTCTGTCCCATGTGGGGCTCACAGTCTCAATCCCCAGTTTTCAGATGAGGGAACCGAGGCCCAGAGAAGTGAAGTGACTCGACCGAGGTCACACAGCAGACAAGGGGTGGAGCCGGGGATTAGAACCCAGGTCCTTCTGACTCCCAGGTGCCGGGCTCTACCCCCTAGGCCACCCTGCTTCTCTAGCTTCACTCCCTTTGCTCTACCCACCCCCTCCCTGCCCCACGGCACTTATCTGTATGTATAGATCTGTAATTCTATTTATTCGTCTAGGTGCTTGTTTACTTGTTTTGATGTGTATAGATCTATAATCCTATTTATTTATATCGATGCCTGTTTACTTGTTTTGATTGCCCCTTCCCCCCATTCTAGACTGTAAACCCGGTGTGGGCAGGGATTGTCTCTACTGCTGAATTCATTCAATCGTATTTATTGACTGGTACTTTCCCAAGCACTTAGTGCAGTACCCTGCAGACAATAGGCGCTCAATAAATACCACTGAATGAATGAATCGAGCAGGTGAGAGATTGGGGCCCAGTTAAAGGCTCGGCGCTGAGGCGGTGGTTTAGAAGCCGCGTGGCTCCCGGGCTTGGGAGTCGGAGGACGTGGGTTCTAATCCCGCCTCTGCCGCCTGCCGGCTGTGTGACCTTGGGCCAGTCACTTCACTTTTCTGGGCCTCAGTGACCTCATCTGGAAAATGGGGATGAAGACCGGGAGCCCCACCCGGGACAACCTGATTGCCCTGTATCTCCCCCAGGGCTCAGAACGGTGCTCGGCCCATAGTAAGCGCTTAACCAATACGACAATTATTATTATTATTAGGAGGAGGAGGTCGATCAGGGGAGGCTTCGTGGAGGAGGTGCTGAAATGCCCTCTCCCTCCTCTCTGGGGCCAGAATGTATTCCCCGTCCCCCTCCCCCAGTCCTTCTCCCATCCCTCCCCTCCCCACTCCAGAAGGGCCTGGCCTACTCGTAAATGCCAGGAGGGGGAAAAAATATTCTCCTCCTCCCCAAGAATAACCTAGTAAAAATTTTTAAAAGAGCACTGTAGCTAGGAGGGACCCCAGAAGCACTTGGTTTCGAGGTTTTATGTGTATGTTCTCTGGGTCCCGCCCGGAAGTCATATATTTTTTTTTTAAGAGCGCATGAAATAATTTTGCAAGGAACCTGGCCTCCTCGCCGAGCTGGGGCTTGGACTCAGAGGGAGGCTGATTTTTAGACTGACGGTGAAGAGGCTGGAGGCATCAACCAAGCAGTCGAAAGCGGAATTTACCGAGCGCTTACTGTGTGCGCAGCACGTACTAAGAGCCTGGGAGGGGTGTAGACTGTAACAGAGTCGGTGGACACACTCCCTGTCCACAAGGTCGAGAGGGAGAGGCAGACGTCGTAAGCCCGTCATTGGGCAGGGATGGTCTCTATCTGTCGCCGAATTGTCCATTCCGAGCGCTTAGTACAGTGCTCCGCACGTAGTAAGCGCTCAATAGATACTATTGAATATAAGGCAGTAGATTACGGATATGGACGCAAATCCCTCTAGACTGTAAACTCGTTGTTGGCAGGGAATGCGTCTGTTGTTCAGATTGTCCTCTCCCAAGCGCTTAGTACAGGGCTCTGCACGCAGTAAGGGCTCAATAAATAGGATTGAATGATTGAAGTGCTGAGGGTGGAGTGCAAAGAGGATGGAAATCCACGCGCAAGCGAGACGCAGAAGGGAAGATAGGAGGAGGAGGAGGGCTCCACTGGAATCCATTTTATTCCCATTTAATAATGTTGGTATTTGTTAAGCGCTTACTATGTGCAGAGCACCGTTCTAAGCGCTGGGGGAGATACAGGGTCATCAGGTTGGCCCACGGGAGGCTCAGTCTTCATCCCCATTTTACAGATGAGGGAACTGAGGCACAGAGAAATGAAGTGACTTGCCCACGGTCACACAGCTGACAAGTGGCAGAGCCGGGATTCGAACTCATCACCTCTGACTCCCAAGCCCAGGCTCTTAAACTCCTTGGGGAGCAGGAAAACTCCTTCTTCCTTATTCTCCCAAGAGCTCAGGATGGAGCTGGGGACAGGAACCGTGTCCAACCTGACTACCCCCGTGTTTGGCACATAGTAAGCACTTAATGAATACCACAGTTACCATTATCATTATCTACTTTCCCCTCTAGACCGAAAGCTCGTTGTGGGCAGGGAACGTGTATATTGACTGTTGTATTGGACTCCCCCAATGCTTACTGTTCATTCATTCATTCATTGTCAGTCAGTCAGTCAGTCAGTCCACATCCCGCCCCCGGCCTGGACCGCCCTCCCTCCTCAAATCCGACAGAAAACCACTCTTCCCCATCCTTTCAAAGCCTTACTGAAGGCCCATCTCCTCCCCCGAGAGGCCTTCCCTGATTGCACCCTCCTCTCCTCTTCCCCGGCTCCCTTCCGCGCCGCCCCGACTCGCTCCCTTTCTTCATCCCCCCCCCTTCCCAGCCCCGCACCGCTTCTGTCCTCATCTGCCATTTATTTATTTGTACTGATGTCTGCCTCCCTCCGCTCTAGAGTGTAAGCTCATCGTGGGCAGGGAATGTGTCTGTTTAGCGTCGTGTTGTCCTCTCCCAACCGCTTAGCACGGTGCTCTGCATACAAGAAGCGCTCAGTAAATGAAGAAAGAGCATCCTAGTGGCCAGAGCCCGGACCTGGGAGTCAGAAGGACCTGGGTTCTAATCCCCGGCTCCTCCACTGGTCTGCCGGGTGCCCTTGGGCCGGTCCCTCCGCTTCTCCGGGCCTCGGCTCCCTCACCTGTAAAATGGGGACGAAGACTGTGAGCCCCACATAGGACGGGGCCCGTGTCCAACCTGACTAGCTGGCATCCACCCCAGCATTTAGTAGGGCGCCTGGCACCTAGTAGGTGCTTAAGAAGCACCGTTAAAAACAAAACCCCAAACCAAATACCAATGATTGGTTGATGGACCCCAGCACTCGGTTAAGCAGCGTGGCTCTGTGGAAAGAGCCCGGGCTTGGGAGTCGGAGGTCATGGGTTCGAATCCCGGCTCTGCCACTTGTCAGCTGGGTGACCGGGGGCAAGTCACTTTACTTCTCCGGGCCTCAGTTCCCTCATCTGTCAAATGGGGATGAAGACTGTGACCCCCACGTGGGACAACCTGATTACCCTGTATCTACCCAGCGCTTAGAACAGTGCTCTGCACATAGTAAGCGCTTAACAAATACCAACGTTAGTAGGACCCCAGCGCTTAGAACAGTGCTCCGCACATAGTAGGCGCTTAACAAATACCAACATTAGTATTATCACTGATGTATGGATGGGCTTGTGGAGGGGGTCCAAGGGTAATCAATCAATCAAGCAATCAATCGATCGATCGATCGATCGATCAATCAATCGATCGATCGATCGATCGATGTCCGGGGAGAAAATTCCCGGGCTCCTTAACTAAGGGCGGAGGGGCGCTGCAGGGACTCGCTGTGGCCACCAGGGGGCGCGGGGGAGTACCGGACGGACGGGGACCCGGTTGCTGTGGGTCCCCCTGGTGGCGCGACGGTGTAACTGCAGCTCTTCGCAATTAGAATGAACGACTTGGGTATTTATTGAGCGCCTACTATGCGCCACACACTGTCCTAAACGCTGGGGCGGCTACACGCAAATCGAGCTGGACCCTGTCCCTGCCCCAGGCGGGGTTCGCGGGCTCAATCCCCATTTTGCAGGCGAGGTCACTGAGGCCCAGAGAAGTGATGCGATTCGCCCAAAGTCACCCAGCGGAAGAGCGGTGGATGAATCATTCATTCATTCAGTAGTATTTGTTGAGCGCTTACTATGTGCAGAGCACTGTGCTAAGCGCTTGGAATGGACAAGTCGGCAACAGATAGAGACGGTCCCTGCCCTTTGACGGGTTTACGGTCTGATCGGGGGAGACGGGCAGACTGTGGGTATTTGTTAAGCGCTTACTATGTGCAGAGCACTGTTCTAAGCGTTGGGGGAGATACAAGGGAATTCAGCTGTCCCACGTGGGGCTGACGGTCTTCATCCCCATTTGACAGATGAGGTCACTGAGGCCCAGAGAGGTGAAGTGACTTGCCCAAGGTCACACAGCTGACAAGGGGCGGAGCCGGGATTAGAACCCAGGACCTTCTGGCTCCCAGGCCCGGGCTCTCTTCACTGCACCGTGCTGCCCAGGCCAGGGGCTCTACGTATTAATGACTGTCTCCCGCCTCCCCCCTCCCCCGAATAATAATAATGATAATGTTGGCATTTGTTAAGCGCTTACTCTGTGCCAAGCACTGTTCTAAGCGCTGGGGGGGAGACAAGGTCATCAGGTTGTCCCACGTAGGGCTCCCAGTCTTCATCCTCATTTCACAGATGAGGTCACTGAGGCCCAGAGAAGTGAAGTGACTTGCCCAGGGTCACCCTGCTGACAAGAGGCAGAGCCGGGATTAGAACCCACGACCTCTGACTCCCAAGCCCGGGCTCATCCCACTGAGCCACGCTGCTTCTCTAGACTCTAGTCTAGACAAGCTCCAGACTTTGAGCTTGTTGTGAAAAAACAGGGAATGCCCGTGTTTATTGTTGTACCTTTCCAAGCGCTCAGTACAGTGCTCTGCACACAGGAAGCGCTGAATAAATACCACTGAATGAATGAATAAACGGATGAATCTGGGGCAAACGAGCACCGGTATGTATTGAGCGCTTGCTGCTACTAATAATAATGATGGTATTTGTTAAGCGCTTACTATGTGCCGAGCACTCTTCTAAGCGCTGGGGGAGATACAGGGTCATCAGGTGAGGCTCCCGGTCTTCGCCCCCATTTTACAGATGAGGGAACTGAGGCACCGAGAAGTGAAGTGGCTTGCCCAACGTCACACAGCCGGCAGGTGCTGGAGCCAGGATTAGAACCCGTGACCCCTGACTCCTAAGCCCGGACTCTTTCCACTGAGCCGCGCTGCTCCTCTATCTGGGAAGAGGGTGGTGGGGGGGGCGGGTCTGGATTAGCGGGGAGGCAGGGGGATGGACTAGATGGGGATGGGGAAGCAGCGTGGCCTAGTGGGCTGTCTCTGTTACCGATTTGTCCATTCCAAGCGCTTAGTACAGTGCTCTGCGCATAACGAGCGCTCAGAGATGCTATTGAATGAATGAAGGAACAAATGCCGGCATCATTACGATCAGAAGGCTCTGTTGCCGAATCGTACTTAGTCCAGTGGTCCGCACACAGCGAGCGCTCACCGAATACGACGGAATGACCGGACGACTCGGGAGGCGGCGGGGTCCGCCCCGGCTCCCTTCCGTCGAACCCTATTTCGTTCACTCATTCGACGGGTCGTATTTATCGGGCGCTTACTGGGTGCAGAGCGCCGCACTAAGCGCTTGGGATGTATTATTATCGTCATTCCCGCATCCCCTCCCGCCCCCTGGGTCAACCGGGGCCTGCCCGGCCCGGGGTGACCTCTGGCCCCGGGATGGCGGGAGGATCCAGGGGCGGTTTCCTTCGAGGGCCGAAAGCCGTAATCTCCCCTCTCCCTTCTTCCGCCGCCGCCTGCGTCTTATCGGGTTTGGCCGGCGGCTCCTCTCTGCTCCCGGTCGTGGGATTCGGCCCGACCTCCCCGTCTCTCCCTCCGTCTCTCCCTCCGGGTCTCTCTCCGGGCCCTCCTCCGTCTCCGGGCGTCTCTCTCCGTGGGCCCGGCTCCCCGTTGCTTTTGTCGCTGGCCCCGTGGCGGTGGGAATCGGCCTCCACCTCGTGCGTCCCCCTGTCTTGGTCGCCGTCCCGGGCGGAGAAGGGGTCCCGACGATAATGATGATTAATAATTACGGTACGTCTTAAGCGCTTCCTGTGCGCCGGGCACTCTGCTAAGCGCCGAGGCGCACGCGAGCAGGGTTGGACGCGTCTCCTGTCCCCCGCGGGGCTCGCCGTCTCCAGCCCCATCTTCCAGAGGAGGGAACGGAGGCCCGGAGAAGTGAATGATAATAATAATAATGTTGGCCCTTGTTAAGCGCTTACTCTGTGCCAAGCACCGTTCTAAGCGCTGGGGGAGAGACCAGGTCAACAGGTTGTTCCACGTAGGGCCCACGGTCTTCATCCCCATTTGACAGATGAGGTCACCGAGGCGCAGAGAAGGGACGGTCACCCAGCAGACGAGCGGCGGAGCCGGCATTAGAACCCAGGTCCTTCTGGCTCCCGGGCCCGGACTCTCTCCTCTACAGTGGGAAGCGGCGTGGCTCAGCGGAAAGAGCCCGGGCTTGGGAGCCGGCGGTCACGGGTTCGAATCCCGGCTCTGCCCCTTGGCAGCCGTGTGACCTTGGGCGAGTCACTTCACTTCTCTGGGCCTCGGTGACCTCATCTGTCAAATGGGGATGAAGACCGGGAGCCTCACGTGGGACCACCCGATGCCCCTGGATCTCCCCCAGCGCTTAGAACGGTGCTCTGCACGTACTAAGCGCTTAACAAACACCGACATCATTATTATTATTATTACACCGCGCTGCTTCTCTAGCCATGGTAGTTGTAGAACTGTAGGTCATTCATTCTTTGATTCCATCCTATTTATTGAGCGCTTTCGGTGTGCAGAGCACTGTACTAAGCGGTTGGGAGAGTATACTATAATAATAAACAGTAGTCACGTCCGCTGCCCACGACGGGCTTCCGGTCTAGAGAGGTTGTGCTCGCGAAAACACGGGAATGCGGAGGAAAGGAAAGAGTAAAATCCTGCCGGAGGGGTGACCAGAAGAGCGATGGAGGGTTTTTGGGAGTAATGGAAGAAAAGGTAGCATTATGAACGAATAAATAGTAAGCGATCCTATTTATTGAGCGCTTACTGGGCGCAGAACACTCTACTGAGCGCTTGGAAAGTACAATTCGGCGGCAAAGAGAGACCATCCCTGCCCACAACGGGCTCACGGGCTAGAAGGGGGGAGACGGGCCTCAATATAAGTAAATAGAATTAGAGAGCTATAAAAATATGGAAGGCTTCAGGAATTTAATAGTAGTAATAATTATTACTATCATGGTATCTGCTGAGTGCTTATTATGTGCCAGGCTCTGTACTAAACCCTGGAGACGAGCAAATCAAGCTGGACACGGTCCCGGTCCCGCCCGGGGCTCGCAGTCTCCATCCCCCTTTTACAGATGGAGGTAACCGAGGCCCAGAGAAGTGAAACGACTGGCCCAAGGCCACGCGGCAGACAAGTGGCGGGGCTGGGGATTAGAACCCATGACCTGCGGACTCCCAGGCCCGGGCTCTACCCATTAGGTCACGCTGCTTCCCAAGAATAATAGTAATAATAGCAGTAGAAATAGCAATAATAATGAGTCGCAGTTTGTAAGAAGCAGCGTGGAGAGAGCCCGAGCCGGGGAGTCAGAGGTCACGGGTTCGAATCCCGGCTCCGCCCCTCATCAGCTGGGTGCCTGGGGGCGAGTCACTTCACTTCTCTGGGCCTCAGTGACCTCATCTGTCAAATGGGGATGAAGACCGGGAGCCTCACGTGGGACGACCCGATGACCCTGGATCTCCCCCCAGCGCTTAGAACGGTGCTCGGCACATAGGAGGCGCTTAACAAACACCAACATTATTAATAATGACATCTGTGTCTTCGTAGCTGATGTAACGATAACGATAAGGGTAATTTGTTAAGCGCTGACTATGGGCCCGGCACCGTCCGAAGCGCTGGGAGTCAGAGGGCGTGGGTTCTACAGCGTGGCTCAGTGGGAAGAGCCCGGGCTTTGGAGTCAGAGGTCACGGGTTCGAATCCCGGCTCTGCCCCTCGTCAGCCGTGTGACTGTGGGCGAGTCACGTCACTTCTCCGGGCCTCAGTGACCTCATCTGGAAAATGGGGATGGAGACCGGGAGCCCCACGTGGGACAACCCGCTTCCCCTGTGTCTACCCCAGCGCTTAGAACAGTGCTCTGCACCCAGTAAGCGCTTAATAAATACCAACGTCATTATTAATCCCGGCTCCGCCGCCTGTCCGCCGTGTGACCTCGGGCCGGTCGCTTCGCTTCTCCGGGCCTCAGTTCCCTCATCAGGAGACCGTGAACCCCACGGGGGGGGGGGGGGGTCAGCGACCGGTTCCAACCCCACGAGCCCGTCTCGACCCCAGGGCCGACACCCAGGGCTCGGCACCTAGGAGGCGCTTGGCGGAGAGTTTCGACGATTATCGTGCTCGACGAGCTGGGCCGAAGCAGAGAGAAGGGAAGCCGCGCCGTGGTCCGAGCGGTGATCTTCTCTTCCCAGATGAAAGCCCTCTTTCCCCTCACCCCGACGGGACCCCCCCCCCAGGCCCGGGGTCCCAGCACCTGCGAGGGGGCTGGGGGAGACGGCCGGGGAGGGGCCCGGTGGCCACCCTGACCTCCGCCGGGTCACCGGTGGTCAGCCTGGGAGCCGGCGGGAGAGGAAGCAATTTATTAGGCCGCCCCCGCCCTTCCCTACCCACAGACATTTCCTCCAGGCCCGCTTCCCCCCACCCCACGTTCCCGGGGGTCCCATCGGCCCGCCGCGGGATGGGCCAGGAAATAACGTCCTCCTCGAGGAGGCCTCGCCCTCCTCCCTCCCTCCCCGCGGCCTCCGGACGCAGACTCTCCCGTCTGGATTGGACGGGATCCGGTTCTCGGAGCCGGGGCGGGGTGACTGGGAAGGGGAAGAAGAATCGTGACGACGGTGGTGTTGGTTGAGCGCTCGCTACGGGGCCGGCCACCGGGCTGAGCGATGGGGTGGAGACGAGCTAACCGGGTCCCCGGCCCACGTGGGGCTCCCGGTCTCCAGCCCTTTTTTCCAGCTGAGGGAACCGAGGCCCCGAGAGGCGAAGCGGCTCGCCCGGGGTCACCCGGCGGACAGGTGGAGGAGCCGGGATTGGAACCCAGGACCTCCCGACTCCCGGGCCCGGGCTCCGCGCACTGGGCCGTGCTAGGACGGAAGCCGGAGAGACCGGGGGGTCTGGGGCAGACACCCCACCTCCTTCCCGCCGCCTAGGTCCTTCTCTGTCACGTATCGAGTGACATCGACGTCTGCCTAGAGGCGGCGTGGCAAGAGCCCGGGCTTGGGAGTCAGAGGTCGTGGGTTCTAATCCCGCCTCCGCCACTCGCCCGCTGTGTGACTTTGGGCGACTCACTTCACTTCTCCGGGCCTCAGTGACCTCACCCGGAAAAGGGGGATGGAGACCGTGAGCTCCACGGGGGTCAGCCTGATGACCTTCCATCTCCCCCCGCGCTTAGAACAGTGCTTGGCACGTAGTAAGCACTTAATAAATACCAACATTCGAGAGAAGCGGCACGGCCTCGTGGAAAGAGCCTGGGCTTGGGAGCCAGAGGTGATGAGTTCGAATCCCAGCTCTGCCACTTGTCAGCCGTGTGACTGTGGGCGAGTCACGTCGCTTCTCTGGGCCTCAGTTCCCTCATCTGTAAAATGGGGATTAACTGGGAGCCTCACGTGGGACGACCTGACGACCCTGTATCTCCCCCGGCGCTTAGAACGGTGCTCGGCACATAGTAGCGCTTAACAAATACCAACGTTATTATTAGGCTGTCAGCTCGCCGTGGGCGGGGAATGTCCATCGCTCGGTCAGAAGGTTGTATTTACTCAACACCTGATAGGCGCAGAGCACTGTAGTAATAATGATGACGATGATGATGATGATGGTATTTGTTAAGCGCTTACTATGTGCCGAGCACTGTTCTAAGCGCTGCGTTAAACGCTTAGACCCATTCCCTGCCCACAGTGAGCGGACGTTCTAGAGGGGGAGACAGACGTGAATATAAATCGATAAACGAGGGATAACCGGGGAGGGGAGGATGAAGAAAGGGAGCGAGTCCGGGCGACGCAGAAGGAGAGGGAGAAGAGGAAAGGAGGGCTTGGTGGGAGGGACTGTGTCTTCCAACTCTGTTGTACTGTTCTACTGTCCTCTCCCAAGCGCTCACTACAGTGCCCTGCACCCCGTAAGCGCTCGATAAATATAACCGATTGATTCCCCCGATCTTGAAAACGCCCACTCTCCCGCGCAGGTGAGGAGCGGAGACTCGATCCATCCCATTCATTTGTTCTGAAATGGTATTTGTTAAGCGCTTACTCTGTGTCGGGCACTGTACTGAGCGTTGGGGCGGATACAAGCTAATCAGGGCGGCCCCGGTCCCCGTCCCCCGCGGGGCTCCCACTCTTCATCCCCATTTTTTACAGATGAGGGAACTGAGGCCGTAAGCCCGTCAGTGGGCGGGGACCGTCTCTATCTGTTGCCGATTTGTCCATTCCAAGCGCTCCGCACATAGTAAGCGCTCGATAAATACGACTGAGCGAACGAATGAGGCCCGGAGAAGTGAAGCGAGTCGCCCAAGGCCACGGAGCAGACAAGTGGCGGAGCCGGGATTAGAACCCAGGGCTTTCTGAGTCCGGGCCCGGGCTCCTTCCGCTAGGGCGCAGACGGGGCCCGCTCATTCGTTAAGCGCTCGCTGCGCGCCCTGTACTAAGCGCTCGGGAGAGGACGACACGACGCTAAAGAGCGGCAGTCGCTGCCCACGGCGAGCTCACGGCCTAGAGGCGGGGGCGACGGACGTCGATAGAAATAAATAAAATGAGAGCGCGACTCCCCCCCCCGCCGTCCACCGCCCGGGTCCGGCCCCTCTGACCAACTTCCAGACACACGCTAAAACCGCAATGGTGTCAGTGGAAACTCCCCGGTGCGGAGGGGCCGGGGCGTCTCCCGGACCCTGGAAGCCCTTCCCGCCCTGGAAAATCCCTCTGTCCGCCCCTTCCCACCCGCCCCGGCCCGCCGTGAGCTCACCTCCCTCCTTTTCCATCCCGCTTCCAGTCTGGGGCTCCTCTCCCGGTCAGCTTCCCCCACCCCCGGGAGAGGCCGGGGAAGGAGGGCGGAGAGGGACCGGGCAGCTGACGGATTCTTGGGCCAGGAGGCCGCCCGGCCTAGCGCTCAGTACGGCGCCTGGCTCCGAGGAAGCGCTGAACAGAGAAGCGTGGGGCGAGCCGGGGCCCGGGAGCCGTTGGGACCTGGATTCTAGGCCCGGCACTCTAATCTCGGCCAGATCGCTTGCATTTGCCCCAGCGCTTAATAATAATAATTGATGACTGCGGGATTCGTCAAGCGCTTACTATGCGCCGGGCCCCGTACGAGGCGCTGGGGTGGATACAAGCAAATGGGGTCGGGCGCAGTCCCCGTCCCACGGGGGGCTCGCAGTCTCCATCCCTATCTTACAGAGGGGAAAACTGAGGCCCGGAGAATAATAATAATGTCGGTATTTGTTAAGCGCTTACTATGTGCGGAGCACCGTTCTAAGCGCTGGGGGAGATACGGGGTCATCGGGTGATCCCGCGTGAGGCTCACGGCCTTCACCCGCCCCCCCCTTCCAGATGAGGGAACCGAGGCACAGAGAAGCGAAGTGACTCGCCCGAAGTCACACAGCTGAGACGTGGCAGGACCGGGATGCGAACCCACGACCGCCGACTCCCAAGGCCGGGCTCTTTCCACTCAGAGCAGTGAAGTGACTGGCCCAAGGTCACACAACAGACCCGGGGAGGCCGGGGGGGGGGATTAGAACCCGTGACTTTCTGACTCCCAGGGCCGTGCTCTATCCGCTGCTTGGCACATGGTAAACACTCAACAAATACCATTATTATTAATAATAATAGAAACCAACCTCCTTTTGTAATAATTATGGTATTTGTTAAGCGCTTACTATGTGCCAGACACGGCGAGATTTGGGAGATGCTGACCAGGAAAACCGAGCAGAATGGCCCGGTTTCCTCTTGCGAAGCAAGCAAAACTGGGTATTTGGGGCGTGGGCGGGTTGGTGGAGAAAGGGAATGGGGTACCCGAGGCTCAGCTGGGTTTTGGGGGTCATCCCTATCCCTGCCCTCGCCGCTGGCCAACTAATAATACAATAATAATGCTAATTGTGACATTTGTTAAGCGATTACTTTGTGCCAAGCCCCGTACTGAGCGCCGGAGCAGCTCCCCGCCATTCAGGTCGGACGCGCGTGAGACTCGCAGCCCAAGGAGAACAGGTTTTAATTCCCCGTGAACCCGACGAGAAGGTCAGAAGGTAAGCACTGGAGTGATAATAATCATAATGCTGGTATTTGTTAAGCGCTTACTATGTGCCGAGCACCGTTCTAAGCGCTGGGGGAGATCCGGGGTCATCGGGTCGTCCCACGTGAGGCTCGCAGTTAATCCCCGTTTTGCAGATGAGGTCACTGAGGCCCAGAGAAGTGAAGCGACTCGCCCACAGTCACCCAGCTGACAAGTGGCGGAGCCGGGATTCGAACCCATGCCCCCTGACTTCCAAGCCCGGGCCCTTTCCACCGAGCCCCGCTGCTTCTCTAATAAAGTTGGCATTTGTAAGCGCTTACTATGTGCACTGTTCCAAGAGCTGGGGGATACAAGGTGATCAGCTTGTCCCACTGGACTCACAGTCTTCATCCCCATTTTACAGATGAGGAACTGAGGCTCAGAGAAGTGAAGTGACTTGCCCAAAGTCACAGAGCTGACAAGTGGCGGAGCTGGATTAGAACCACGACCTCTGACTCCCAAACCCGGGGCTCTTTCCCACTGTGCCGCGCTGCTTCTCTAATGCCGGTATTTGTTAAGCGCTCACTACGTGCCGAGCACCGTTCTAAGCGCTGGGGGAGACACAGGGTCCTCGGGTCGTCCCCCGCGGGGCTCCCGGTCTTCATCCCCATTTGACAGATGAGGGAACCGAGGCCCAGAGACGTGAAGCGGCTTGCCCGGGTCACCGAGCAATAAGCCCTTTACGAACACCCCAGTTACGGATTATCCTCGTTTCCCCTAGGCCACGCTGCTGCGGTTGTCTCCTCGGTGCTCAGTACAGTGCTCTGCCCGAGAAAGCAGCCCGGCTCAGGCGGCAAGAGCCCGGGCCTGGGAGTCAGAGGGTGTGGGTTCTAATCCCGCCTCAGCCGCTTGTCCGCTGTGTGACCTTGGGCCGGTCACTTCACTCCTCTGGGCCTCAGTTCCCTCGTCTGGAAAATGGGGATGAAGATTGGGAGCCCGATGACCTTGTATCCCCCCTCCAGCGCTTAGAACAGTGCTCGGCACATAGAAAGCGCTTAACAAATACCCTCATTATTATTATTATTCTCTGGGCCTCAGTGACCGCCTCTGTAAAACGGGGGTGAAGATTGTAAGCCCCACGTGGGACAACCTGATGACCTGGTATCTCCCCTCAAGCGCTTAGAACAGTGCTCGGCACACAGTAAGCGCTTAACAAATCCCATCATTATTAGTAGTAGTAGTAAGAGTCAGTGACCTCATCTGTCAAATGGGGATGAAGACCGGGAGCCTCACGGGGGGACAACCCGATGACCCCGTATCTCCCCCGGCGCTTAGAACGGTGCTCGGCACATAGGAAGCGCTTAACAAATACCCACATTACTACTGTGAGCCTCACGTGGGCCGACCCGATGACCCCGTATCTCCCCCAGCGCTTCGAACGGTGCTCGGCACAGAGTAAGCGCTTAACAGACACCAACATTATTAGTAAATTCAATTCATTCACTCAGTGGTATTTACTGAGCGCTTACTGGGTGCGGAGCACTGTACTAAGCGGTCGGGAGAGGACAATCCCTGCCCACAGTGAGATCGAGGCGTAGAGCGGGTAAATAACACCGATCGACTGATCGACTGGCAGGGCGACCACCACAGAAGTCACTTCACTTCTCGGTGCCTCGGTTCCCTCATCTGTAAAATGGGGATGAAGACCTGGGAGCCCCACGTGGGACGACCCGATCCCCTTGTATCCCCCCCCAGCGCTCAGAACGGTGCTCGGCACATAGTAAGCGCTTAACAAATACCGGCATTATTATTATTATTATTATCAGTATTGTAAACCAGCCTCCGACGCAGAGGAGCAGCCCGGCCTAGTGGCGAGAGCCCGCACTTGGGCGTCAGAGGACGTGAGTTCTAATCCCGCCTCCAGCCGCCTGTCAGCTGTGCGAACCCGGGCAAGTCGCTCCACTTCTCTCTGCCTCAGTTTCCTCATCTGTAAAATGGGGATTAAGAGTGGAAGCCCCACGTGGGGCGGGGATTGGGTCTAACCCTATCATCACTGTGTATCCACCCCAGTGCTTAGGACAGTGCTAAGCTCATAGTGAGCGCTTAACAAGTATCGCGATAACTATAATTACTCTCTGGGCCTCAGTTGCCTCATCTACAAAATGGGGAGGAAGAGCGGGAGCCCCATGTGGGACGGGGCCCGGGTCCAACCCGACCGCCTTGTATCCACCCCGGCGTTTAGAACAGTGCTTGGCCCGCGGTAAGCGCTCAACAAGTACCACGGGTATTATTATTATCCTCTGGGCCTCGGTTGCCTCATCGGTCAAATGGGGGCGAAGGGTGGGAGCCCCACGGGGGACGGGGGCCTGGGTCCGACCCCATCACCTTCTATCCACCCCAGCGCTTCCAGCAGTGCCTAGCGCATAGTAAGCGCTTAACGGATACCATCATCGTCATCATCATTATTATTATTACTATTATTATCCCAGCTGGGACCCGTGGGAAGGGGGAAGCCACCGGGCCCTGCCCCTTCTGTCCCCCGGGGACCCCCTTTTCTGGGGGGGGGGGGGGAAGGAAGGGATGGAAGAAGGGGGTGGGGGGCAGGGCCGGACCCCCAGGACCACTGAGGCCCAGGGTGTGGATGTGTGTGTGTGTGTGCGTTTGTGTCTGTTTCCATGGAGATAAACACAGGCGGGCGGGCTGCGTTTGCATCGGGTTGTCATGGATTTGAATCATCAGCCTCCCCCCCACCCCTCCCACGCAGCCCCGACCCGTGTTTGCCACCCACGGGGCAAACATTCCTTCCGTCTAACCTGAATCCCTCCCGCTGCAGCCTTGGGCTTAGGCGGGCCCCTCCCTGGGTCTCCCCCCCCCCCTCCGAGGCCCCCGCTCCCCTCAGTCAATCATTCTGTCAATCCGTCGCCCTGGTTGGGCCCTTACTGAGGGTGCAGAGCGCTGCACTAAGCGCTCGGCAGAGGATTGTACGCCAGTGGACGGACGCATTCCCCGCCCACAAGGAGCTTACAGTCCAATCTGTCCATTCCAAGCACTTAGTCCGGTGCTCTGCACATAGTAAGCGCTCAATAAGTACTATTGAATGAATGAATAATAATAATAGCAGTGGTATTTGTTAAGCGCTTATTATGGGCCAGGCACTGTACTAAGCGCTGGGGGTGGATGCAAGCAAACGGGGTGGGGGTCTCCACCCCCATTTTACAGCCCTTACGTATAGATCCGTAATTTTATTTATTTGTATTGACGTCCGCTAATTCGTACTGCCGTCTCTTCTTCCCCCCCCCCCCGCCAAATAATAATAATAATAATAATGATAATGATGGCATCTGTTGAGCGCTTACTATGTGCCAAGCACTGTTCTAAGCGCTGGAGGGGATACGAGGTCACCAGGTTGTCCCCCGTGGGGCTCCCGGTCTTCATCCCCATTTGACAGAGGAGGGAACTGAGGCCCAGGGTATAATAACAATAATAACGTTGGTATTTGTTAAGCGCTGGCTATGTGCTGAGCACCGTTCTAAGCGCGGGGGGAGATCCGGGGTCATCGGGTGGTCCCACGTGAGGCTCCCGGTCTTCATCCCCATTTGACAGACGAGGCAACTGAGGCACAGAGAAGGGAAGTGACTCGCTCAAAGTCACATAGCTGACAAGCGGCGGAAACGGGATTGGAACCCATGACCTCCGACTCCCAAGCCCGGGCTTTCTGCGAGAGCTCGTTGTAGGCAGAGATTGTCTTTCTTTATTGCTGTATTGTAATGATAATAAGGATGGTATTTAAGTGCTTACTAGGTGCCCAGCACCGTTCTAAGCGCTGGGATAGGTACGAGGTCATCAGGTTGTCCCACGTGGGGCTCACGGTCTTCATCCCCATTTTACGGATGAGGGAACCGAGGCACACGGAGGTGAAGTGACTTGCCCCAGATCACCCGGCTGACCAGTGGCGGAGTCGGGACTCGAACTCACGACCTCAGACCCCCAAGCCCGGGCTCTTGCCACTCGAGCCGCGCTGCCTCCGCCCCACATAAAAAATATTGTACTTTCCCCAGCACTGGGTTCAGTGCTCTGCACGCAGGAAGCGCTTAATAAATAAAATTGAATGAATGAATCAATTTTGCAGATGAGGGAACTGAGGCCCAGAGAAACGAAGTGACTCGCCCAAGGTCACAGAGCGGACGAGCGGCGGAGCCGGAATTCGAACCCAGGACCTGCTGACTCCCAGGCCCGGGCTCTCCCCACTAGGCCGAGCTGCCCCGAGCCTCCTTGGGCTTAAGAGAAGCAGCGTGGCTCAGTGGAAAGAGCTCGGGCTTGGGAGTCGGAGGTCGTGGGTTCGAATCCCGCCTCTGCCCCCCGTCAGCCGGGTGACTGGGGGCGAGTCACTTCACTTCTCCGGGCCTCAGTTCCCTCATCTGTCAAATGGGGATGAAGACCGGGAGCCCCAAGGGGGACAAGCTGCTGACCTCGGATCTCCCCCAGCGCTTAGAACGGTGCTTGGCACCTAGTAAGCGCTCAAGAAGTTCCGTCGTTATCATCATTATTATCATTATATGAGGAGGGAGGGCGAGATGGAGGTACCGCGGGCGGGCGGTCGTAAGAAATCAGGGAGGTGAGGCGGGATGGTGGGGGCCGGGGGTCCCTGGAAACCTCCATCCCCCCTCCAGGAGTCTAACCTAAATCCCTCTTCCCGCCGGGGAGATCACGTCGGTGACTTTGGGCAAGTCACCTCCCTTCTCTGGGCCGCGGTGATCTCATCTGGGAAATGGGGATGGAGACCGCGAGCCCCACGTGGGGCGACCCGAAGACCCCGTGTCTCCCCCAGCGCCTGGAACAGTGCTTGGCACCTAGTAGGCGCTTGACAGATACCATCCTCATTATTATTATTATAATATTTTAGGCTCCCAAGCGAGGTCCCGTCCCCTGTCCGGGGGTCTCGGAGTTGGGAACTGCCCAACTTCGGCCTTTAAAGCACTCAGTCGCCTCGCCCCTTTGCTTCCTCCTCCTCACCTCACCCCCTTCTAATAATAATGATGATGATGATGATGATGGTGTTTGTTAAGCGCTTACTATGTAGCAAGCACCGTTCTAAGCGCTGAGGGGGGGGAGTACAAGGTCATCGGGTCGTCCCCCGCGGGGCTCCCGGGCTTCATCCCCATTTGACAGATGAGGGAAACTGAAGCACAGAGGGAGTGAAGTGACCGGCCCGAGGTCACCCAGCCGACAAGCGGCGGAGCCGGGATTCGAACCCATGACCTTCTGACTTCCAGGCCCCGGGCTCCATCCGCTACGCCGGGCCGCTCCTTTAGAGAAGCAGCGTGGCTCAGTGGAAAGAGCGCGGGCTCTGGAGTCAGAGGTCATGGGTTCGAATCCCGGCTCTGCCACTCGTCAGCTGTGGGACGGTGGGCGGGTCACTTCACTTCTCTGGGCCTCAGCTGCCTCATCTGTCAAATGGGGATGAAGACCGGGAGCCCCGCGGGGGACGACCCGATTCCCCTGTGTCTCCCCCAGCGCTTAGAACGGTGCTCGGCACCTAGTGAGCGCTTAATAAATACCGACATTATTATTATTATTATTTAGATTTACTCTCCCGAGCGCTTCCTGGGCGCGGAGTCCGGTTCCGCCACCTGTCTGCTGTGTGACCTTGGCCAGGTCACTTCACTTCTCTGGGCCTCGGCTCCCTCATCTGTAAAATGGGGATGGAGACCGCGAGCCTCACGCGGGACGACCCGGTGACCCCGTCTCTCCCCCAGCGCTTAGAACGGCGCTCTGCCCCTAGGAAGCGCTTAGCAAATGCCGTCATTATTAATTATCATTACCAAGCGCCGGGCGGAGGGCAGTGGAAGGAGAAAGAGACCCATTCCCGCCCACGAGGAGCTGCCGGCGTAGAGGCCGGAGCCGGAGGCCCGCTCCGCGAAAATCCTCGGTCCATCCCAATCCATCAATTACGTGGCTCGGTGGAAAGAGCCCGGGCTTGGGAGTCAGAGGTCATGGGTTCGAATTCCGGCTCCGCCGCCCGTCAGCTGTGGGGCCGTGGGCGAGTCGCTTCACTTCTCCGGGCCTCAGTGACCTCATCTGTCCGATGGGGATGAAGACCGGGAGCCTCCCGGGGGACGACCCGATGACCCCGGATCTCCGCCGGCGCTTAGAACGGTTGCTCTGCACCTAGTGAGCGCTGAACAGATGCCAACGTGATTATTATTATTATTATCATTACTAACCCCCGGGTCCCCCTCGGACACCAACCCCCCTCCCCAGAGCTCCCCGGCCCCCCTCGCCGCCCCCAAACCCCGCCTCGGCGACTGGGTCCAGACCGGCTGAACTAATCTGTTTTTTCACCTGCAGGAGGAGGGCGGCCCAGGAGACGGATTCCAAGATGCACATGTGAGGTTTGGGTCAGAAAAATGTTGTGGTGACCCTCTATATTATTTTTTATGCGGACGCTTAACGCGGTGTAGTTTATAAACCCGCGAAGCCCCCATAAATCACCGGCCGCCGCGGTCGGGGGGCTCCGCGGAGGGGGAGGGCCGGACCCCCCCGGCCGCCCTCCCGGGGGTCGGAGGGGGCGGCGGGGACCCCGGCCCCGGGTTCCGGGTCGCCGGGCCGGCCGGGCGGCCGGCTGGGAGGTCCTGGATCATCTGCAACTTGTTAGGCGTCGGAAGGGAAACGGCCGGGGCCACCGGGGAGAGACAGCCGGGCGGTCTCCGGGGCGAGAGGGGGTCCTCAGAGGGGTCCCGGTCATCCTCCCCCCGCCCCGCCCCCCCCCCAGCACCGAACGAGGGGGTAAAACCGGAGGCGGAGGAGCAGCGCGGCCTAACGATGCTAACGTTGGTATTTGTTGAGCGCTGCCTAGGTGCCGAGCGCCGTTCTAAGCGCTGGGGGAGAGACGGGGTCGTCAGCTTGTCATTCGATAGTATTTATTGAGCGCTAAGTGCGGAGCACTGTACTAAGCGCTTGGAACGGACGGTTGGGCCACAGATAGAGCCCGTCCCTGCCCGCTGACGGGCTTATAGTCTAATCGAATGATGACGTTGGTATCCGTGGAGCGCTTCCTACGTGCCGAGCGCCGTTCTGAGCGCCGGGGGAGATTCGGGGTCATCAGGCGGGGCCCACGTGAGGCTCCCGGTCTTCATCCCCATTGGACAGATGAGGGAACTGAGGCCCAGAGGAGTGAAGTGACCTGCCCACGGTCAAGAGCGCGAGCCCCACGGGGGACAGGGACCGGGTCCAGACCGACCATCTCGTGTCGACCCCAGCGCTCAGTACAGTGCCTGGCCCGGAATAGAAACCAATGCCCCGTTAATGAGGATCGATCGGCTTAAGCGCTAGTACTCAGTGAGCGTCCGCTGGGAGCGCGCGCTGTACTGGACACCGGGGAGAGGCTGGCGGGGAGTTTACGGTCGACTGGGGGCGGAGCGCTAATAATGACAATGGGATGTGCTAAGCGCTACGTGCTAAGCACTGTTCTAAGCGCTGGGGTAGACTCAGGGTAATCAGGTTGCCCCCCGGGGGGCTCCCGGTCTTCATCCCCATTGGACAGATGGGGGAACTGAGGCGCGGAGAAGTGAGGTGACTTGCCCGAGGTCACACAGCCAGACAGGTGGCGGGGGCGGGATTAGAACCCAGGCCCTCTGACACGCTGGGGAGAGTTCGGGGGAGTGAGTCGAGATGATCCCCCCCCCCCCGCCCTCGAGGAGCTGGGCGCAAAGCACCGTACCGAGCCCCGGGGAGAGTACGGTAGAGTAAAGATGACCCCTGTCCTCAAGGAGCTTGGCGTCTATTGCGTGCAGAGCACTGTACCGAGCACCGGAGAGAGCACAATAGAGCGGGTAAATACGATCCCTCCCCTACCGAAGCCCACAGTCTCCCGCGTGCAGAGCACTGCACCGAGCACCGGGGAGAGTAGACCCAAACCCTATCCTCGAGGAGCTTCCACTCTATCGGGCGGGGGCCGGTTGTCTCGGGTTCGAATCCCGACTCCGCTACCGGTCCATCGTATTTCTCGAGCGCCTACTGCGTGCCGAACGCTGCGCTAAGCGCTTGGGAGAGTGCGGAATGCCAACGGACACATCCTCCGCCCACAGCGAGCTCACCGGGCCGCTGGGCGGCCTTGGGCAGAGCACTCCACCGCTCTGATCCTGTTTTCTCCTCTGCAGGTGGGGTCTATCTGTTGCCGAACGGGTCCGTTCCAAGCGCTTGGTACAGTGCCCTGCACCTAGTAAGCGCTCAGGAAATACTACTGAACGAGAAGAGCCGCATCGCGGCCGTCAGGCGGACGTCGATCATCGATACGACCAATACGATCGACTGGCTAATTGATCCATCGATGTGGAGGTACAAAGGGGAGGTGTTAATACGGGTCGGGGGGCCAGAGGAAGGTGGACCGGGAAATGGGGGGGACCCAGAGTCCGGCGATGGGCAGGGATGGTCTCTCTCTCTCTCTGTTGCCCCAATTGTCCACTCCAAGCGCTTAGCACAGTGCTCTGCACATCGTAAGCGCTCAGTAAATAGAGAAGCAGCGCGGCTCAGGGGAAAGAGCCCGGGTTTGGGAGTCAGAGTTCATGGGTTCGAATCCCGGCTCTGCCACTTGGCAGCTGGGTGACTGTGGGTGAGTCACTGCATTCATTCATTCATTCATTCAATAGTATTTATTGAGCGCTTACTAGGTGCAGAGCACTGGACTAAGCGCTTGGAACGGACAAATCGGGAACACTTCTCTGGACCTTCAGTGACCTCATCTGGAAAATGGGGATGAAGGCTGTGAGCCCCACGGGGGACAAGCCGGTGACCCTGTATCTATCCCGGCCCTTAGAACGGTGCTCGGCCCCTAGTAAGCGCGTAACAAATGCCGACATTATTATTAAATACTATGAATGAATGAATGAAAGGACAGGAAATGGGTGGAGCCAGAGGGAAGCGGGACCCGGAAATGGGTGGAGCTGAAAGGAGGCTGTGACAGGAAATAGGTGGGGCCAGAGGGAAGCGGGACCCGGATGTGGGGCTAAAAGGAGACCGGGATGGGGAAATGGGTGGAGCCAGGGGGGAGCTGGACAGGAAGAGGGTGGGGCTAAAAGGCTGGAAGAGGAAATGGGTGGGACCAGAGGGGGGCGACAGGAGATGGGTGGAGCCAGGAGGAGGATGGACCCGGAAATGGGTGGGGCCAGATGGAAGCGGAACCCGGAAATAGGTGGAGCCAGAGGGAGGGTGGACCCGGAAATGGGTGGGAGCCAGAGGGAGGGTGGATCCGGAAATGGGTGGAGCCAGAGGGAAGCGGAACCCGGAAATGGGTGGGACCAGAGGGAGGATGGACCCGGAAATGGGTGGAGCCAGAGGGAAGCGGAGCCCGGAAATAGGTGGAGCCAGAGGGAAGCTGAACCCGGAAATGGGTGGGGCCAGAGGGAAGCGGAACCCGGAAGTAGGTGGAGCCAGAGGGAAGCTGAGCCCGGAAATGGATGGAACCAGAGGGAGGGTGGACCCGGAAATGGGTGGGGCTAAAAGGAGGCCAGGCCAGGAAATGGGTGGAGCCAGAGGAAGCTGGACCCGGAAATGGATGGAGCCAGAGCCAGTGGAGAAGAGGAAATGGGTCACGGGAAGTGGGCCGCAAGACCCGCTTCTGCCACAGATTCATTGTGTGACCACGGGCAGGTCGCTTTCATTCGATAGTATTTATTGAGCGCTCGCGATGTGCAGAGCACTGGACTAAGCGCTTGGAATGGACAAATGGGTACGAGATAGAGACGGTCCCTGCCCTTTGACGGGCTCACGGTCTAATCGGGGGATGCCCTGGGCCAACTGCTCCCTCGGAGAACATCGGGGAGAAGCAGTCAGGCCCTGCCCCGCCGGGATGCAGGGAGGACAGCGTCAACCGTGCGAAAGATGGGGAGACGATAGGACCTCTGCACCACAGAGTCACTGCGTGACCTTGGGTAAGTCGTTTCGCTTCTCCGGGCCAACCGCTCCCTCGGAGAACATCGGGGAGAAGCGGTCAGGCCCTCCCCTGCCCCGCCGGGATGCAGGGTGGACAGGGTCAACCGTGCGAAAGATGGGGAGATGATAGGACGTATGCACCTTAAAAAAGAAAAAAAAGATATTCCGCCATCTCCAGATTGCAAGCTACGCCGAGGGCAGGGATCGGGTCCGCCAGCTCCGTCGCGCTGTCGTTTCCTGAGCGCTTGGTACAGTGAAGTCTACGTAGTAAGCGCTCAACGGATACTTCTGACCGATCGGGGAGGAGCTAGAAATCCCAACACCTCCGGATTAGCCGAGAGAGGCCTCCCCGGACGGGGACTGGCCGGGAGGCCGGGAGGAGGGAGAAGTCCGGGACGAGGTGGACACGGGCCGGACACGTGCTAGCCTCCGAGGCGTCGTGGGCAGGCGGGAGTCTGCTCGTTGTCGTCGAGTCCCTTCCCGGGCGCTCAGTCCAGTCCTCTGCCCACAGTGAGCGCCCCATAAATACGACCGAAGGAATGAATGAAGGAATGAACGGACGCACCCTCGCGCGCTTCGGACCGGAGAGGTCGGGCGACTGGCGCGGGTCCTCCCGGCCGGGGCCCGGTGGAAGCGGCCGGTGTCTGGAGTCGCCGGCGTCTGCTTCCTGTCCGGGGTGTGGCCGGCCGGCCCGGTGACCTCATCGCGGGCCCAGGTGCCCGGGGGCCGGATCCGACACAAGGGAAAGCTTTCACCGCCCCCGCCGCGGGCAGGGCACCCGGGGCCGGGCCGGCTCCGACCCTTTCCTTCCGCCCCGGTCGGTCGGTTCCCCCCTCGGCCGTCCCCCCTCGCTCTCCCACCCCTCGGGGCCCGGGTGGAGGTGGTCCTCGATGCCACCTGCTGAGGCACCCCACGCACACGTCGCTGCAGGCGCGGACGTCGTCACCCATCCGCGCGAGCTCCCGTCCACACGGACGCCCGGGCAGGCCCGCGATGGCTGGCACGCCTAATCGTCGTAATCACGGCCCTCGTTCAGCGCCTACCCCCCCGCCGGGCCCCGGACCGAGCGCCGGCGTGGAGACAGGCGAACGGGGTCGGACACGGTCTCCATCCCCGTTTTCCAGATGAGGGAACTGAGGCCCAGAGAAGGGAGGTGACTGGCCCGAGGTCACACAGCAGGCAGGCGGAGGGATTAGAACTCACGACCTTCCGACCCCCAAGCCTCCCGCGTCTCCGGGGCGAGGCCCGGTGAGATCGGGGTAGATTTTCCCACCTTTCCGCGGCGCCGGGAATTCCCCGAATCGGGAATCTTTGGTCGGGAAGCCGGCCGACGCCGCCCTCGGCCCGGCAGGGGACGGAGCACCGGGCTGGGAGAGTCGGTCGTATCTATTGAGCGCTTAGGGCGGGCGGAGGAGCGCTGGACTAGGCGCTGGGGAGGGGACGGCAGAGCAGTGAGCGGACACGTGCCCTGCCCACACCGAGCCGACCGTCTAGAGGGGGAGACGGACGTCGACGGGAATCGAGGAGTAACAGCTTGGCTGTGAATGGTTCGGGGCTGGGACCGGGGCGGAAGAGCAGAGGGAGAGCAAGGGGGGGACGCAGAAGGGAGCGGGAAGGGGGGGGGGGCGCAGTCAGGGAAGGCTTCTCGGAGGAGGAGGAGATGGGCCTTCCATAAGGCTTTGGAGGGAGGGGGAGCAACGGTAAGAGGAAGAGAGTAAAAAGGCTTAACCTCTCTAGTCCTCAGTCTCCTCTTCTATGTAATGGGGATGAAGTCCCCTCCACAGACCCCTGCCCTCTACAATCCCCTCCCCCTCTCTAAGTGCCCCCCCTTCCCCCTCCCTCCCCTCCCTCTCCCTTCTTCCTGCCCCCTCCCCTTCCTCCACCCCCTACTTCCGCAGCCCCCCCCTCCCCACCTCTCAGCCCCCCTCCCCTTCCCCCTTCCTTCCTCCTTCCCCTCCCTCTCCCTTTTTCCTGCCCCCTCCCCCCCAAGTGCCCCCTCCCCTCCCTTCCTCCTTCCCCTCTCCCTCCCTTCTTCCTGCCCCCCCTCTCTAAGTGCCCCCCTCCCTTCCTCCTTCCCCTCCCTCTCCCTTTTTCCTGCCCCCTCCCCTCCCTCCTTCCCCTCTCCCTCCCTTCTTCCTGCCCCCCTCCCTCTCTAGGTGCCCCCTCCCCTCCTCCTTCCCCTCCCTCCTTCCTGCCCCCTCCCCTTTCCCACCTCCAAATGCCCCCTCCCCCCTCCCTCTGCAGCCCCCTCCCCTCCATCCCCACCTCTCAGCCCCCCTCCCACCACTGCCCCCTCCCCCTTCCCTTCTTCCTGCCCCTGTCCCCTCCAAGTGCCCCCTCCCCCCTTCCTCCCCCCCCTCCCCTTTTGCGCCTGCGCCTTGGCTGGCCCGCAGCCCCGCCCCCCCGCCGTGGGTGTGGTCACGTGCCCCCGGGGGGGCGGGGCCTGGCCCGGGCGCGCGCCCCCCTCCGGACCACCCAGCGCGCGCGCGCGCCCCGAGGCCCCGCCTCCCCCCCCGCGTCCGGCGCGCTCTGCCTCCCCCTGGCGGCCGCAGCGGGAAGGGCGGGCAGGCCGGCGCGGGGGATTGTGGGTGGGCCTCGGCCCCCCTCCCAGCCACCCTCCGTTCATTCATTCAATAGTATTTATTGAGCGCTTACTCAGGGCAGAGCACTGGACTAAGCGCTCGGAATGGACAAATGGGTAACAGATAGAGACGGTCCCTGCCGTTTGAAGGGCTTACGGTCTCATCGGGGGAGACGGACAGACAAGAACAGCATTGTCACCTCCCAGCACACTGTGCTAAGCGCTGGGGAAGGGGGGACGCAGTCCCCCCCCCCCCCCCCCCCCCCACACACGAGGGGCTCACTGCCTGCCCTTCCTGCTGATCCTTCTGTTTCTCCAAGATAGACAGAGTGAGCGCTCAACCAGCCCTACCATGATCCGCCTGATGGTTCAGTCGTACTTATTGAGCGCCTGTTATACTTATTGAGCAGACTATTGAGCACTGGCCTCGGGCCTCAGTTCCCTCCTCTGTCCCATGGGGATGGAGACCGGGAGCCCCACGCGGGGCCTCCCGATGACCCCGTCTCTCCCCCAGCGCTCAGAACAAGGCCGGGCCCATAGGAAGCGCTTAATAATGTTGGTATTTGTTAAGCGCTTACTAGGCGCAGAGCACTGTTCTAAGCGCTGGGGGAGACACGGGGTCATCGGGTCGTCCCACGGGAGGCTCCCGCTCTTCATCCCCATTCGACAGATGAGGCGACCGAGGCCCGGAGAAGTGAAGTGACCTGCCCACGGGTCACCCAGCCGACAAGTGGCGGAGCCGGCATTCGAACCCATGACCTCTGACTCCCCAGCCCGGGTTCTTTCCACCGAGCTACGCGGTGTGATTACTAAGCGCTTATTATTAACCAGGAAGCGCGGCCCTTGTCCGCTGGGTGACCTTGGGCGAGTCCCTTGGCTTCTCTGGGCCTCGGTTGCCTCCTCTGTCAAATGGGGATGGAGACCGGGAGCCCCACGGGGGGCAAGCCGATCACCCCAGCGCCTAGTTAGAGTGCCCGGCCCGTAGCGAGCGCTTAACGGATGGCATCGTTATCATCATTCCAGGAGGGCCGGGGCCGGGGCATCCCCGGGAGTGGACCCGCCGAGTGCCGACCCGGCCCGGAGGAGTTTTCCGATAAGGCTCCAATCTCAGGAAGCCGCACCCGGAGCTTCTCCTTTTCCTCGCGGCCTCCGGCCCCGGGAGGCGGAGGGCGGCGGGGACGGGGAAAAATAAAATCAAAACAAATAAATTATGGCATTTGTCAAGCCCCTTCTATGTGCCGCGGACTGTTCTAAACGCCGGGGTCTTATGTTGGTATTTGTTAAGCGCTTACTATGTGCCGAGCACCGTTCTAAGCGCTGGGGTAGACATAGGGGAATCGGGCTGTCCCACGTGGGGCTCACAGTCTTCATCCCCATTTTACAGATGAGGGAACTGAGGCCCAGAGAAGTGAAGTGACTCGCCCACGGTCACACAGCCGACAGGTGGCGGAGCTGGGATTCGAACTCATGAGCCCTGACTCCGAAGCCCGTGCTCTTTCCACCGAGCCACGCTGCTTCTCTTGATGCAAGGTCGATGGAAGGTCGTCGGGACGCCCCCCGTGGGGCTCCCGGTCTCCATCCCCATTTTCCAGATGAGGTCACTGAGGCCCGGGGGAGTGAAGTGACTCGCCCAAAGTCCCCCAGCTGACAAGGGGCGGAGGTGGGATTAGAACCCACGACCTCTGACCCCCATACCCGGGCTCTTGCCACTAGGCTACGCTGCTTCTCTGTTATTATTACAGCAATAATAATAATAATACTGTTGGTATTTGTTAAGCGCTCACTATGTGCCGAGCACCGTTCTAAGCGCCGGGGGAGATACGGGGTCATCGGGTCGTCCCACGTGAGGCTCCCGGTCTTCATCCCCATTTGACAGATGAGGAACCTGAGGCCCCGAGGAGTGAAGTGACTCGCCCACGGTCACACAGCTGACAAGTGGCGGAGCCGGGATGCCCAGTACAGTGCTCGGCACACGGTAAGTGTCCACTACAGAGCTCTGCGGACCCAGAGGGCACCCAGGAGAGGACTGTCCACACAGTAGAAGCTGTGAGGCCGTCTTTGGGCCCGGATGGTCTCTATCTGTGGCCGAATCGTCCATTCCAAGCGTTTAGTCCAGTGCTCTGCGCGTACTAAGCGCTCAATAAATACGACTGAATGAATGAACGAACGAACCACGGTGTTCTGCATAGCCAGCAGGCGTCCAGTACAGTGCTCTGCACACCGGAGGAACCCAGCCCAGGGCTCCACGTAGCACTCGGTACGCTCGCCTGCTGTGTGACCCTGGGCAGGTCCCTTAACCTCTCTGTGCCTCGGTTTCCTCTCCTGTAAAATGGGGATTAAATCCCCGTTCTCTCTCCTACTTAGACCGTGAGCCCCATGTGGGACAGGGACCGTGTCTGACCTAATTAGCTTGTGTCCGCCCCAGCGCTTAGCACGGCGTCTGACACGTGGGAAGCGCTCCACAGACGCCACAAAATAAAAGCAGACGTCGGGGTTTTCCGATACAAGAGAGGCAGTACGGAGGCTCAGAGGACAGGCCGGGGGGGCTCAGCGGAAAGAGCCCGGGCTTGGGGGTCGGAGGACGTGGGTTCTAATCCCGGCTCCGCCGCTTGCACGCTGCGTGACCTCGGGCGAGCCGCTTCACTTCTCTGGGCCTCGGTGACCTCATCTGCAAAATGGGGATGAAGACCGGGAGCCTCGCGTTGGACAGCCTGATGACCCTGTATCTCCCCCAGCGCCTAGAACAGTGCTCTGTACATAGTAAGTGCTTAACGAATACCATCATTATTATCATTACCCCAGTACTTAGAACAGGGCTTAGCATATAGTGAGTGTTTAACAAAAACCACAGTGATTATTATTATTAAAAAAGCACAGGCTTCTTGAGGCTAAATTCCTCTTCTTCTTCATTTTCCTCCCTCGCTCTTTTTTTCCATTCCTCCCCCTTTTTTCATTTTTTCTCCCCCTCCCCCTTTTTCCATTTTTTCTTCCCCTTCCCCTTTTTCCATGTCCCCCTTCCCCTTTTTTCATTTTTTCTCTCCCCCCTTTTTCCAATTTCCCCTTCCTTCTCCTCATTTCATTTTTTCTCTCCCCCCTTTTTCCATTTCCCCTTCCCCTTTATTCATTTTTTCTCCCCCTTCCCTTTTTTCCATTTTCCCCTCCCTCGTTTTTCATTTTTCTCCCCCTCCCCTTTCCCATTTCTCCCTCCCCCTTTTCCCATTTCTCCCTCCCCCTCCCCCTTTTTCCATTTCCCCTTCCCCTTTATTCATTTTTTCTCCCCCTTCCCTTTTTTCCATTTTCCCCTCCCTCATTTTTCATTTTTCTCCCCCTTCTCCCATTTCCCCCTCCCCCCTTTTTTCATTTTTCTCCCCCCCCTTCCAGTTCCCCCTCCCCCTTTCTCCATTCCCCCCCTCCCCCTTTTCCCATTTCTTCTCCCCCTCTTCCCATTTCCCCATCTCCCTTTTTTCTTTTTTCTCCCCTTCTTCCCATTTCTCCCTTTCACAATTTCTTCGCCCCCTCTTCCCATCCCCCCCTTCCCCCCCCCCATTTCCTCCTCTCCTCTCCTTCCTCATCCCCACCGTCCCCCCCAAAAACTCCCCCGCCAGGCCGGCCGCCCCCCGGCCCCCCGGCCCCTGGAAGGAAAGGACGAGAGGCTCGGGGGGCTCGTGGAAGGGGGGAGAGGGGGACCCTCCCAGGCCCCAGGCCCCAGGCCCCAGGCCCCAGGCGACTGACGAAGGCCGGGAGGCCCGGGGTCCCGTCGCGGGGGTCCCGAGCCGTCTGCCGACCCTCCCCCCACCCCCCCCAGACCGGGCAGGGACCCTTAAATCCAGCAAGACGCTCAAAAATGTGATGACTTGTCATAAAGGCAGGCCGGGAGGTGTTTAAGACATGAATTTCTCCCCCAAGGAGGCCCCGAGAGGCCGCGGGTGAGGGCCGGGCCGGGCCCGGGCCATGAGGACGCCAGATTTCCCGGCCCCCAGGGCCCCCCCATCATCACGACGGGCTCCGTTAGGCCCTTGCCGTGGGCCGGGCACCGCGGCTCCGCGGCGAGAGCCCGCGCTTGGGAGTCAGAGGTCGTGGGTTCCGATCCCGCCTCCGCCCCGGTCAGCGGTGTGACCTTGGCCCAGTCACGCTCCTCTGGGCCTCGGTTCCCTCATCTGCAAAACGGGGATGAAGACCGTGAGCCCCACGCGGGACCACCCGATGACCTCGGATCTCCCCCCAGCGCTTAGCACAGTGCTCGGCCCCTAGGAAGCGCTTAACAAATACCAACATCAGTAGTACTATGATATGGCCAGAGCCTCGGTTCCCTCACCTGGAAAACGGGGGTGGAGACCGTGAGCCGCACGTGGGACCACCCGATGACCTTGGAAGCGCTTAGAACAGTGCTTGGCACCTAGGAAGCGCTTAACAAATACCAGCATTCTTATTAGAACAGTGCTTGGCACATAGTAAGCGCTTCATACCATCATTAGTATTATTATTACATGTCCAGATCCGTCCCTGATTGATTTCCACTGACGTCCGTCTCCCCCTCTAGACTGTAAGCTCGCTGTGGGCAGGGAACGCGTCCGATCCGTTGGACTCTCCCAAGCGCTTAGTACGGAGTTCCGCACCCGGGAAGCGCTCGATAAATACCACTGAATGGGTGAAGGAATGCCAACTCTTGCAGGGTACTCTCCCAAGCGCTTAGTACGGAGTTCCGCACCCGGGAAGCGCTCGATAAACACCACTGAATGAATCCCAGCCCCACGGCCCTTCCGTCCCTATCTGTAATTTATCGATTTCAATTAACGTCGCTCGACCCTTCTAGATTATAAGCCTTTCGTGAGTCCGATGCCTTCTTGGACTCCCCCAAGCGCTTAGTCCAGTGCTCTGCGCCTGGTTAGCGCTCAGTAAGTCCCACGGAATGAATGAAGGCCACCTCTGTTGTACAGTGCTCTGCACACGATAAGTGCTCAATAAATCCCTCTGATCGAGAGATCCGAATGTATAAAGAATGCCCACCTCTGCGCTTACTGTGTGCAGAGCACTGTACGGGTTGATGGCAGTACTTGTTAAATATGAATAGAACAATATAGACAATCAATAGAAATGTCAATATTCAGAATAAATATAACAGTTCACAGAAACAACAGACTGTGAGGCGCTCGTGGGACAGTCCCCGGGTCCAGCCTGAGTAGTTTGCATCTACCCCAGCGCTCAGTACGCTCCTGGGCACAGAGGAATCGCTTAAAACACCCCGTGATAATAAATAGGATGATCATTATGTACCGTCTCTGCCCCGGCCCTTAGTAAACTCTTGGACACGGAGAAATTGCTTAAAACACTCTGTAATAATAAATGTTATCATCGTTATGCACTGGATCTACCCCGGGGCTCAGTAGAAAGCTGGGCACGGAGTAATCGCTTGATATAATTAAAATTATTATTATTATTATGCACTGTATCCACCCCATCGCCTGAACACTGAGGGGGGGGATAGATGGAAACGGGGCGGGACGCGGTCCCCGTCCCACGCGGGGCTCACGGCCTCAATCCCCATTTTCCCGAGGAGGGAGCCGAGGCCCGGAGAAGCGACCGGTCCGGGGTCACCCGGAGGACAAGTCCACCCCAGTCCTAACGCAGTGCTGAGCGCCGAGTGGTCGCTTAATACGATCCAAAACAGAAAGGGAAAAGAGTCTGGGTCCCCAGGGACCACCCCAACGCCTTCCCCGTCTCTGGGCTGCCCTTTTTTCCCTTTTTTTAGCCGTTAAGCGCTCACTACGTGCCAGGCCCGGGACTGAGCGCTTGGGGTGGGTACCTGCGGACGGGGTTGGACCCGGTGGGGCCTCATCCCCGTTCTCCAGATGAGGGAACTGAGGCCCGGCGAAGGGAAGTGACCGGCCCAAGGTCGCCCAGCGGACGAGGGCCGGGATTAGAACCCGGGACCTTCTGACTCCCGGGCCCGGGCCGGCGCCGCCGCGCCGCGCTAGACCGTAGGCTCAACGCGTGCGGGGAATGTGTCTGCTCACTGTTGTACTGGACTCTTCCGGGCGCTCAGTGCGGTGTCAGAAGGCCCTGGGTTCTAATTCCAGCTCCGCCACTCGTCTGCTGGCTGACTCTGGGCGAGTCCCTTCACTTCTCGGTGCCTCGGTTCCCTCATCTGTAAAATGGGGATTAACTGTGAGCCTCACGTGGGACCACCTGATGACCTTCCATCTCCCCCAGCGCTTAGAACGGCGCTCGGCACCTAGTGAGCGCTTAACAAATACCATTAGTAGCGGTATCATCATCTACCCCAGCACTCAGTACGGTGCCGGGCGCATAGTCGGCGCCTAACCGATCCCCTAAAAAGAAAAAATGAGGGTGAAGACCGTGAGCCCCACGGGGGACGGGGCCTGCGTCACCCTGCTTGGCTCGTATCTTACCCCGGCGCTCAGCGCGGCGGCCGGCCCAGAGTGAGCGCTCAACGAATCCCCCCCCCCCACCCCCCCAAAAAGGCAGGGCCGGGATTCGGGGCTGGGCCGGGGGGTCCCGGTTCCCTCCCTCCCGCCCGCCGGGACTTCAGGGCCGTGGCCGCGGCCCACCACCACGTCGACCGTTAAATCGAAAACACGCTCGGCCCGTGGAATCCATCACAGCCCTTCCCGGTCCCGAGGAGGAAAAGGAGGCTCCGTTTCCCCCCCCCGTCCACCCTCCTCAAGCCCCCCCGGCTTCTTTCTCAGCGGGTTCAAGGGTTCCCCGAGGCCCGGCCCCCATAACGTCCGCGGCGCGGACTTAATAATAACCTTGGTACTCGTTAAGCGCTTACTATGTGCCAAGCACCGTACTAAGCGCCGGGGTAGGTACAAGGTCATCAGCTGGGACAACCTGGGGCTCCCCCTTTTACAGATGAGGGAACCGAGGCCCGGAAAAGTGAAGCGACTTGCCCAGGGTCACCCCGCTGCCGAGCGGCGGAGCCGGGAATCGAACCCACGACCTCTCCCAACCCGGGTTCTTCTTCAACCCACCGAGCCACGGCGCTTCTGCTCGTCTCCCTCCAGATGGGGTCCGTCCCCCCCCCGCCTCCGCGGCCCCCGCGTCCCCCTAAAAGCCGCCCTGGGGAATCTTGGGCGGGGGGGGGGGCCGGGGACCCTCCCCACTCCCCGGGTCACTTAGCCAGTCGGTCGTACTTACTGGACGCTCAGCGGGCGCACAGCACCGGTCTCAGCGCTCGGGAGAGGACGCCGTAACAGCGAGCCGGGCGTGGGCGGGGAACGTGCCTGCTGCTGCACTGTCCTCTCCCGAGCGCTCAGTACAGCGCTCCGCGCCCAGTAAGCGCTCCATAAGGGCGACCGAACCAAGGAATAACGGTGTCTGTTAAGCGCTCCCGAGGTGCCGGGCGCCGTTCTAAGCGCTGGGGTAAAGTCAAGATTATCCGGTGGTCCCACGGTGGGGGGGGGGGGGGGGGCTCGCGGTCTCCATCCCCATTCGACAGATGAGGGAACCGAGGCCCAGAGAAGTGAAGCGGCTCGCCCGAGGTCACGCAGCCCACAGGCGGCGGGGCCGGGATCAGAACCCGCGACCCCTGAGGCCCCAGCCCGAGGGGAGACCGACATCGATAGAAATGAATAAATCAAGGGGTACGGGCCGAAGCGGAGAGGAGGAGAAGGGGGTGGGGGGGGGGTGCGGTCAGGGAAGGCCTCTCGGAGGAGGCGGACCTTCAACGAGCAGCGGAAAAGCCCGGGCCGGGGAGTCAGAGGTCGCGGGTTCCGATCCCGGCCCCGCCGCCCGTCGGCCGGGTGACCGTGGGCGAGTCGCTTCGCTTCTCTGGGCCCCGGTGACCCCGGCTGGAAAAGGGGGATGAAGACGGTGAGCCCCGCGGGGGCCGACCCCATGACCCCGTCTCCTCCCCGGCGCTTAGAACGGTGCTCGGCACCTAGGGAGCGCTTTACAGACGCCATCGTCGTCGCGATTATTCTGAGGCCTCGAAGGCGGGGGGGGGGGGGCGGGTTCGAGGAGGGACGGCCTTCCGGGCCGGAGGTCGGCGGCGAGCCGCGCGAGCCGGGGGCCCGGGGGCAGGGTCGGCACCGGAGGAGCCGGGTGCGAGGGCCGGGATGGAGAAGGGAGGCGAGGTAGGAGGCGGTGGGCGGCTTTGAAGTTCGATCCGGAGGCGGACGGTCGACCGCGGGAGGTCGGCGAGGAGGAGGGGTGACGGGGCCTCGACGTCTCGGGGCGGCGGCGGGAAGGCGGGAGGGACCCACCGGGCCGGGCGGAGGCGGAGGCGGGGAGGCCGACACGATAACCAAGGCGGGCCGGCGCGAGCGCTCCGTGGGTAATTTACCGCGTGCCGAGCGTCGCTCCCGCCCCCCTCGGCGACGCGGACCGCCGGGAGAGCGGGCCTCGCCCGGGACCCCCGGGCCGGGACCCCTCGGTGGATGCCGGCCGCGTCGGGGGAGACGCCCCGCCCGGGCGCGAGGAGGGCGCGTCCGGGGGCCGCTTCGGGGTCCGGGGGCCCGGGCCGAGCCTCCCGAGGAGAGGCCGGGCGGGGGAGGCTCTCCGGCCGGGGCCGGGGGTCCCCCGCGTCGGCCCCTACGTGAGCCCCCGGATGCGTCGGGTCTGCCCGTCCAGGGCGAGCGTGGCCCGGTCCACCTTGTCCGTGAGGCCGGCCGCCACCTCGTCCTGCCGCTCCAGTTCCGTCTCCGCCTCCGGGGCCAGGCCCTTGAGCTCGCTCAGCATCTGCGGGGGGAAGCGTCCGGGCCCCGTCGGCCCCGGCCCCTCGCCCCCCGAGGGGTCGGGAGGACCCGGGTTCCGATCCCGCTCGCCGGCCGCGGGACCTCGGGCCGGTCACTTCCCTCCCCGGGGCCTCGGTCCCCTCGGGGGACGGCATCCGCTAAGCGCCTCCCGCCTGCCGGGCGCCGTCCGGAGCGCCGGATAAAGCGGGGCTCGACGCTCTGGGCCGAGCACCCTGCTAAGCGCGGGGCGGCGTAAGCGGTCCGGTTATTTTGACGACGACGACGACGGGGATCGGAATTCTGGTATTCGGGAAGCGCTTCTGGGGGCCAGGCGCCGGTCTACCGTGACGCCGCCGCCGCCGCCCGGGCCGGGCGAGCCGGGCCGACTGCTGGAAAGGGTCCCGGGGAAGGGGCCGGGTCCCGTGATCCGGCCCCGTCCGTCTCTCGCGTCTATGACCTCGCGTGGCGGGCGTCCGGCCGGCGCCGTAAAAGCCGAGGACGTCGGGGTTCGTTCCCCGGGCGCCGGGGGCGGCTCGGCTCGGCCGCGGTAGCGCGTGGCTCGGCGGCAAGAGCCCGGGGTTCGAATCCCCGCTCCGCCGCCCGTCAGCCGGGTGACTGTGGGCGAGTCCCTTCACTTCTCGGGGCCTCAGTTCCCCCGTCTGTCAAACGGGGACGAAGACCGGGAGCCTCCCGACGACCCTGTCCCTCCCCCGGCGCTCAGAACGGCGGTCGGCCCCTAGTAGGAGCTTAACAGATACCAACGCGATTGTCGCTCTCGGACCGAGCACGTCTCCGGGTCTCCACGGCGAGGACGGAGGGGACCGGATCCTCCGCGGTCCGGGATCCCCGACCCCCCCCGGGGGGGTCCCGGGCCCGGGGGGTGGGAGAGGGTCTTCCCGCCGAGGGCCAGGCGGGGAGGGAGAGGCCGCCCCCGACGCCCCACTCGCGCCCGGCCCTCGGGGAGCCGGACGAGTCGCGCCGGGCGCCGGGGCGGCGCGGGGGGGCACCCGGGGGGTCCGCGACCGGGCGGGGGGGGGCACGTACCTCACTCAGCTCCCGGGGGCCTCCCCCTCCGTCGCCGCGGCCGCCCGGGCCCGGACCCCCTCCTCCTCCGGCCCCCGGGATCTCCTCCGTCGGGCCGCCGGCTGCAGAGACGCGGCCGAAGGGGGTCGGTGTCCGGCCCCCCCCCCCCCGGCCCCTCCCGCCCGGCCCGGGATTCAGCGGCACGTAAGGGGCGCTGACTGCGTGCGGGACACTCCGCCAAGCGGCAGAGGAGCGGCGCGGCTTAGCGGGCTCGGGGGGCGGAGGCCATGGGTTCCCTCGCGTGTCGGCCGTGTGACTCTGGACCGGTCACCGCACTCGACTCCCCCCGTGTCTCCCCCAGCGCTTCGAACGGTGCTCGGCACATAGTAAGCGCTTAACAAATACCAACGCTATTACTTCCCCGGGCCTCGGTCCCCTCGTCCGTCAAACGGGGACGGAGACCGGGAGCCCCGCGTGGGACGGCCGGGCGACCTCGTCTCTCCCCCGGCGCGCGGCACAGAGTGGGCGCTCAACGGATGCCAACGTTATTGCTGTCTTCCTCATCATTCTGTAATGAGAACCATCGGCCGCCGACCCCGGGGGGCCGCGGCTGGGCTGAACTCCGGCTCCGGCCGGCTCCGATCGGGACGACGGTTCTCGCCGAGCGCCTGCTCCGCGCCGAGCACCGCGGTCGATACGCGTCGTGGAGGGCGCACCCGGTGCCCCCCGTTACGCCTTCGACCCCCATTCTCCGGATGAGCTGAGCGAGGCCCGGAGAAGGGAAGGGACCCGCGCCGGGTCGCCGGGCGGGCGGGAGCCGGGAGGAGGACCCAGGTCCTCCGAGTCCGGGCCGGGGCCCTGCCCGCTAGGCCTCGCCGTCCCTCCCTCCTGGTCTCCGGGGCTCCTCGGGGGAAGGGCAGGGACCCGCCGACGCGGGGCACGGCGTCCCCCACGGCCCCCGCCCGGACGAAAGCTTACCCCGGCTCGGGACGGGCTCCCCGGCGAGGCCCGGCCGTTCCCCCGCGGCCTCCGGGAAGGCGGCCTCCCGGCCGAAGCGCGCCCGCAGGAGGGGCAGGAGGCCGGGCATGTGGGCGGACAGCAGGCGGCGGGCGACGTCCGGCCGGCCGACCCGGCGCCGCGGCACGGTCACCTCGAACGGAGAGTGCACGCGGACCCCGTCCGCCAGGCCCGGGGCGTAGCGGTGCAGGAGCCGGCCCCCCGGCGTCCCGGACCTCCAGCCCCGGCCCCGGCGCCTCCGGCCGCCCCGGGGACCCGCCCGGCGCCCCGGCCCGACGGCCACCAGGTCGGAGACTCCAACGCTGTCAGGATCCTGCACGGGGCGGGGGCGGAGGGAGGGGACACGTGGAGCCCCGGGTCAGTCCCGGCTACCGGCCGCGACGAGGCCGTCGGATCGACGACGATGACGCTGAGGATGACGACCCTATCGGTTTAAGCGCTTACTGTGGGCCAGGCACCGTTTTAAGCGCCGGGGCAGATGCGGGGTAGATGATGATGGTGATAACGATGACGATGATGATGCTGACTGTGCCCTCACTGTGCGCCAAGCGCCGTTTTAAGCGCCGGGGCAGGTACGAGGTGGAGAATGATAACGATGAGGATGACTGTGGCATTCGTCAAGCCCTCGCTATGCGCCAAGCGCCGTCCTACGGGGAGCAGCGCGGCTCGGTGGCAAGAGCCGGGGCTTGGGAGTCAGAGGTCATGGGTTCGAATCCCGGCCCCGCCACTCGTCGGCTGTGCGACTGTGGGCGAGTCACTTCGCGTCTCTGGGCCTGCAGTGACCTCATCTGGAAAATGGGGATGAGGACCGGGAGCCCCACGGGGGACCACCCGATTCCCCTTTGTCTACCCCAGCGCTTAGAAGAGTGCTCTGCACATAGTCAGCGCTTAACAGATACCAACGTTATTAGAGTAAGCGCTTAACAAATACCGACATTATTATTATTATTATTATTATTATTCTAAGCGCTGGGATAACGATAAGGTTGGAATTTGTTAAGCGCTACGCGCAGAGCACCGTTCTAAGCGCCGGGGGAGATCCGGGGTCATCGGGTGGTCCCACGGGAGGCTCCCGGGCTTCATCCCCGTTTGACAGATGAGGGAGCCGAGGCCCGGAGAAGCGACCTCCCAGCTGAGTGGCAGAGCCGGGATTCGAACCCTCGACCTCTGCCTCCCCGGCCCGGGCTCTTGCCACCGAGCCGCGTGAGGGGCCCGGCCCCCCCCGGGGTCGGGTGCCGGTCAGTCACGTCCACGTCGGCCTCGATGCGGTCCGGGCCTCCGGCCACGCGGTCCAGCTGTTCTCCCTGCCGGCGGAGGACGTCGGCGGCCGACCGCGGCCGCGGGCGGGGGTCGGCCGGCAGGCCGGCCAGCCGGCCACCCGCCCCCGGACCCCCCCGGGCCCTCCCCGCCCGCCGGCCGCTCGCTCCAGAAGTGGCGGACGACGGCGTGGACGGCGTCGCGGCCCGGCCGCGGGGACCCGAACCAGTGCTTGGGCCCGCCGCCCGCCTCGGCGACCGTGACGGAGGCGAAGAGGAGGGCCGAGGCCTCCCCGCGCACGGCGGCCGGGCCGGCCAGCGCCAGGACGACCGCGGCGTCCGGGTGAGGAGGCCGGGCGCCCACCGCCGCTCCGACGCCGCGTAGTAGGAGCCCGGCCGGCTGGCCACCCGCTCCTCCTCCTCCTCCTCGTCGTCGTCCATCGGCCGGCTGGGACCCGGGGACCCGGGAGGGTCGGTGGGGCCGCGGCCCCCTCCCCGCCGCCGCGCCTCCGCCCCGTCCCCCCCGTCCCCGTAGACGGCCCCGCCGTCCCCCCTTCCCCCTCGACTCCTCCCTCTCCACCCCCCCCCATCCGTTCCCCCGCTCCATCCCGTCGCTCCCGCCTTCCCAACGCGCCCCGGATCGGCCCTCTCCTCTCCGTCCCAACTGCGACCGCGTCAGTAAGAGTGACGTCGGTATCTGTTGAGCGCTTCCTACGGGCGGAGCGCCGTTCTCGGCGCCGCGGGGGGGGGGGATACGGGGTCAGCGGGGTCGGCCCACGTGGGGCTCCCGGTCTTCATCCCCGTTGGACAGATGAGATGGCCGAGGCCCAGAGGAGTGACTCGCCCACGGTCGCCCAGCTGACCCGGGGCGGAGCCGGGATTCGAACCCATGACCTCGGACTCCCAACCCCGGCTCCTCCCACTGAAGGATAACGGAAGATGATAGAAGATGACCTCGGCCGGCACCGTTCCCGCCCCGCGCCGGCTCCCGACCTAACGGGTCTCGAATCCCCATTCTACAGGGGAGGAGACCGAGGCCCAGAGACGTGCAGCGACTTGCCCAGGGTCACGCAGCAGGCCGGCGGTGGCGCCGGGATGAGGATCCGAGTGACCCGACTCCCGGGCCTGGGATCGGAGGGGCTCGGTGCTGGCGGGGAACGCGTCCCCTAGTGCGCTTCCCCCACCGTTGAGTAATGACGACGATGGTAACGACTGCGATATTTAAGCGAGCAGCGCGGCTCGGTGGCCAGAGGCCGGGCTGGGGAGGCCGAGGTCGCGGGTTCTAATCCCCGCTCCGCCGCCTGTCAGCTGGGTGACGTTTGGGCGAATCGCTTCACTGGGCCTCGGTGACCTCATCCGTCAAGCGGGGGTGGAGACTGTGAGCCCCAGGGGGAACCACCTGATGACCTTATATTGAGAAGCAGCGCGGCTCGGTGGCAAGGGCCCGGGCTTCGGAGTCAGAGGTCACGGGTTCGAATGCCGGCCCTGCCACTCGGCAGCCGGGGGACCGGGGGGCGAGCCGCTTCGCTTCTCGGGGCCTCGGTCCCCTCGTCCGTAAAACGGGGCTGAAGACCGGGAGCCCCGCGGGGGGGACGACCCGACTCCCCCGCGTCTCCCCCGGCGCTCGGGACGGTGCTCGGCACCTAGTGAGCGCTTAACCAACGCCAACATTATTGTTATATCCTCCCCAGTGCTTAGAACGGTGCTCTGCACATAGTAAGTGCTTAACAAATGCGATGATCGTGGCCTCCAAGAGGCCTTCCCGGACTGACCTCCCCCCTTTTCCCTCTGCTCCTCCCCGCCGCACTGTGCTCATTTGTCTGCACTATCTGTGACCCGGTTAATTTTGTTAACGAGGTGTCCATCCCCTTCCTCCTATTTATGGGGACGATGATGTTTTTGTTCCGTTCCGTTTCGCCCAATTAGACCATCAGCCCGTCCCTGGGCAGGGACGGTCTTCTATCTGGTGCCCGATGGTCCGTGCCGGGCGCTCAGCACAGTGCTCTGCACGTAGTAAGCGCTCAATAAATACTATCGAAGGAATGAATTATAACGATGCTGGTATGTGTTAAGCGCTCACTGCGTGCCGAGCACCGTTCTGAGCGCTGGGGGAGATACGGGGTCGTCAGGTCGTCCCACGTGGGGCTCCCAGTCTTCATCCCCCTTTTACAGATGAGGGAACCGAGGCGCAGAGAAGCGAAGTGACTTAATAATAATGTTGGTATTTGTTAAGCGCTTACTAGGTGCAGAGCACCGTTCTGAGCGCTGGGGGAGAACCGGGGGTCATCGGGTCGTCCCACGTGAGGCTCCCGGTCTTCATCCCCATTTTCCAGATGAGGTCTGGAGAAGCAGCGTGGCTCAGTGGAAAGCGTAGGGGCTCTGGAGGCAGGGGTCGTGAGTTCGAATCCCCGCTCCGCCACTTGTCAGCCGGGTGACCGCGGGCGAGTCACCTCACTTCTCTGGGCCTCAGTGACCTCCTCTGTAAAATGGGGATGAAGACCGGGAGCCCCACGGGGGACCACCTGATTCCCCCGCGTCTCCCCCAGCGCTTAGAACGGTGCTCGGCACCTAGGAAGCGCTTAACAAATACCAACAGTATTATTATTATCAGGTCACCGAGGCCCAGAGAAGTGAAGTGACTCGCCCACGGTCACACAGCTGACCGGGGGCTTCCGTCTCTATCTGTTGCCGACTTGTTCATTCCAAGCGCTTAGTACAGTGCTCCGCACACAGTAAGCGCTCGATAAATACTATGGAATGAAAGTGGCAGAGCCGAGATTCGAACTCATGACCTCTGACTCCGAAGCCCAGGCTCTTGCCGCTGAGCCACGTTGAATTATTATTATTATGATGATGATGATTATTGTCATCATCATCCCCCATTTTGCAGCTGAGGCCCAGAAAAGTGAAGTGACGGGTCCAGGGTCACACGGCAGGCCGGGGGCGGGATCGGAACCCAGGTCCCCCTGACTGTCCAACCCGGGCTCTCCCCGCTGGGGGGGTGGGGGGGCGCTGCTGCTCCAAGCACAGCGCTCAGTACAGTGCACAGCCCCTAGGAAGCGGCCAATAAACAGCCCCCGATCGATCGAGGGCCGGGTTCCCCCCAGGCCTCCCCCCGCGTCCAATCAGCTTCTCACCTCGTGGGCGGGGCGGGCGTTGCCACGGCAACCGGGGCTGGGGGGGGGGCCCGCCGGACCGGAAGCGGAAGGGAGGGGCGGAGGGGCGAGGCGGCGGGCCCGCGGGTCTTCCAGCCGCACCTGCGGCGGCGGGGGAGAGGAGGGAGACGCCTGGGAGCTATCTACTGGCCGCCCCCGGGGGGTGGGGGAGTGGAGGCGGAGCCGGCCCCGTGTGCGCAGGCGCGCCCGGCCTCGTGGCCGGCGGGATCGGGGACTTCCGGCCCCCGCCAAGCCCCGGCCGGCAGGGGGCGCCCCGGGCTCCCCCCCGGTCCGTCGCCTATTTCGGCCCGGTCGGAAAGCGGCTCCCCAGCGTCTTCCGTTCCGGCCGGTCGCTCGCCCGTCCGGAAGGCGGGGCCGCGGCCGCTCTGCGCAGGCGCGCCGCCGGGCCTCCCACTGCGCCTGCGCCGGCGGGGCCCCTCCCCCTCCCCTCCCCTCCCCTCCCCACGTGGTTTGGCGTCCTGTCCAGCCCTCCTCCTCCTCCTCGCCCCCGAGGATCCGACGTCCTGCACAGCCCTCCTCCTCCCCAGGAGGTTTGACGTCCTCTCCAGCCCTCCTCCTCCTCCTCCTCCCCCCCTCGGGATCCGACGTCCTGCACAGGCCTCCTCCTGCCTACGAGGTTTGGCGCCCCCTACCGGCTTTCTCCTCCCCTCGGGATTGGGCGTCCTCCACGTCCCCCTTTCTCAGGCGGTTTGACGTCCTTCCCGGCCCTCCTTTTTCCCCACGTGGTTTGGCGTCCTCTCCAGCCCTCCTCCTCCCCTCGGGATCTGACGTCCCTCACGGCCCTCCTCCTCCTCCCTACGAGCTGTGACGTCCTCTCCAGCCGTCCTCCTCCTCCCCTCGGGATTGGGCGTCCTCCACGTCCCCTTCTCACGCGGTCTGACGTCCTTCACGGCCCTCCTTTTCCCCACGTGGTTTGGCATCCTCTACAGCCCTCCTTCCTTCGGGATTTGGCGTCCTCCACAGCCCTCCTCCTCCCTACGAAGTTTGGCGTCCTCCACGTCCTTCTTCCCCACGAGGTTTGGCGTCCTCTCCAGCTCTCCTCCTCCCCTCGGAATTGGGCGTCCTCCAAGTCCTTCTTCCTCACGAGGTTTGACGTCCTCTACGGCCCTCCTTCTCCCGCGAGGTTTGGCGTCCTGCACATCCCGCTCCCTTCGGGATTTAACACCTTCCTCCTCCTCACGAGGCTGGACGTCCTCCACGTCCCCCTTCTTCCCCCGGAGGTTTGGCGTCCCCCCCGTCCCCGTCCCCGTCCTCCCGGTCCCTCACATCCCTCCTCCTTCCTCCCCACGAGGTTTGGCGTCCTCCACAGCCCTCCACCCTTCAGACTTCGACACCCTCCTCCCCACGGGTTTGGGCGTCCTCCACATCCCTCCTCCCCTCGGGATTTAACTCCCTTCTCCTCCCCAGGAGGTTCGGCACCCTCCACGTCCCACTCCCTTAGGGATTTAAGGACCTCTTCCCCTTCCTCCCTCGAGGTTTGACGTCCTCCACGTTCCTCCTCCTCCTCCTCCTCCTCCCCACGAGGTTTGACGTCCTCTACATCCCTCCTCCCCTCGGGATTTGAAGTCTTCTTCCTCCTCCCCATCCCTGCCCCCCGGCATTTGCCGTCCTCCTCGTCCCTCCTCCTCCTCCTCCTCCACGAGCTTTGACATCCCTCACATCCTTCCCTCTTTCTCCCCAGGAGGCGTCCTCCACAGCCCTCCTCCTCCGCCCTCCTGCCCTGGAGGTTTGGCGTCCTCCACATCCCCGCCCCGTCCTCCTCTTCCCTCCTCCTCTCCACGAGCTTTGACATCCCTCCCATCCCTCCCCGGGCGACGTCCTCCACGAGCCTCCGCCCTCCTCCCCGGGAGCTCGGCGTCCAACACAGCCCTGCCACCCTTCAGGATTTGCCACCCTCCTCTTCCTTCCTCCTCCTCCTCCTCCTCCTCCCCACGGGCTTTGACATCCCTCCCGTCCCTCCCCGGGAGTCATCCTCCACGGCCCTCCTCCTCCTCCTCCTCCTCCTCCTCCTCCTCCTCCTCCTCCTCCTCCTCCTCCTCGTCCTCCTCCTCGTCCAGGGTCCGGCCCGGCTCGTCCCCGGCGCGGATGGGCGGCCGGCGGACCCGGGGCGCGGTGGACTTCATCGCGGAGGCCGGGACGTTCGGCTACTGGGACTTCTTCCGCGGGTACCTGCTCCCCAACCTCCCCTGCCTCTTCTCCGCCGACTTCACCGAGGGCTGGGGCAGCCGGCGGCGCTGGGTGACGGCCGACGGCAGGCCCGACTTCGACTACCTGCTGCGCCGTTTCGGTGGGTCCCCGCCCCGGGGGGGGGGGGGCGGGGGGCGGAGGGGGTCCCGGGTTCCGATCCCGAGGTCCGGCGACGGCCCGGCCGTTGCAGGGGACGCCGTGGTGCCCGTGGCCGACTGCGACGCCCGGGAATTCGACGCCAACCCCAAGGAGCGCATGCCCCTGCGGGACTACCTCGCCTACTGGACGGAGCACATCCGCCGCGGGTACGCCTCCCCGCGGGGCTGCCTCTACCTCAAAGACTGGCACATGACCAGGTGGGCCGGGCGCCCGGGGCGCGTCCGACGGAGCCGGCGGGTGGGTCCGGGCCAGCCGGGCCGGACCCCCGGCGGCCCCGGCCCGTGACGCGCGTCCCTTTCCGGCGCCAGGAGCTTCCCCCGGCACGAGGCCTACACCACCCCCGTCCACTTCTCGTCCGACTGGCTCAACGAGTACTGCGACGCGCGCGGGGCCGACGACTACCGCTTCGTCTACATGGGGCCCCGGGGGTCCTGGTCAGGCGCCCCCCCTCCCCCCCGCGGTCCCCCCGCCCCCCCCCCCCCCCCCCCTTAGGATAACCGTCCCTTAAGCGCTCGGCAGGGCCCGGCGACGCCGCGTACGCCGCCGGTCTCTGTCGAGCGCTCACCGGGCGCCCGGCGCGGGGGAGACGCGGGGTCACGGGGTGGGCGGTCCCCCGCGGGGCTCGCGGTCTCCGTCCCCCTTCTCCGGACGAGGGAACCGAGGCCCGGAGGAGTTACGTGAGTTGCCCACGGTCACACGGCGATAACGTCGGTGTCCGCCGAGCGCCGTTCTAAGCGCCCGGGGCGGGGGGGGGGGGGATGCGGGGTCATGGGGTGGTCCCCCGTGGGGCTCCCCGTCTTCGTGCCCTTTTGACAGATGAGGTCACCGAGGCCCAGAGAAGCCAAGTGACTTGCCCCAAGGGGCGGAGTGGGGATTAGAACCCACAACCCCTGACTCCCAGGCCCGGGCTCCTCGCACGCCGCTGCTTGAGAAACCGGGCCCGGGAGTCACGAGGCCGCGGGTTCTAATCCGGGCCCCCGGAGAACGGGGACGGAGAGCGCGAGCCCCGGGCGGGCCGGAGCGGGCGCTCGACGGGTCCCTCCCCGCCCCCCCGGCCCGGCCCCCGCCCCCCGGCCCCCCCCGGGCGCACCCCGACCGGCCCCCCCCCGCCCGCTCGGCCCCGCAGGACGCCCTTCCACGCGGACGTGTTCCGCTCCTTCAGCTGGTCCGCCAACGTCTGCGGGAGGAAGCGGTGGCTGCTCTTCCCGCCGGGCCGGGAGGACCTCCTGCGCGACGGCCACGGCCGCCTGCCCTTCGACGCCACGGCCGCCGCCCCCGCCCCCCCTCCCCTGGAGGTGATCCAGGAGGCCGGGGAGGTGGTGTTCGTCCCCAGCGGCTGGCACCATCAGGTGTACAACCTGGTAGGCGCCGTCCGCCCCGGCGGGGGGGGGGGGGGGGCGGGGGCCGGGGGCGCGCGGCTCGAGCCCGGCCCCTCCGCAGGACGACACCATCTCCATCAACCACAACTGGGTCAACGGAGGCAACGTGGCCGGCGTGTGGAGCTTCCTGCAGGCCCAGCTGGGGGACGTCCAGCGCGAGGTGGCCCAGTGGCGGGACGCCATGGACGACTGGCCTCGCCACTGCCAGGTGCGGCGGACGGGGCGGGGGGCCGGGGGGCCGGGACGGGGGCGAGGAGGCCACGGCCGTCCCCCTCCCGCAGCTGATCCTGAAGGCCTGCGCGGGGATCGACTACCTGGAGTTCTACCGCTTCCTCCGGACCGTCGCCGAGGCCCGGCTGCGCCCGCCCGCCGCCCTCCCCGGCCCCGCGCACGCGGCCTTCGACCTGGACCGCATCGCCGCCGTCCTGGCCTCGCTGCTGGCCGACGAGGACTTCCGCGGGCTGGAGGCCGAGCTGGCCGTCCCCCCGCCGTCCCCCCGGGAGCTGCTGGCCCGGCTGACCGAGGCCCCGGGGACGGGCCGGCGGGAGGGGAGAGACGGCGACGGGCCCCCGACGGCGGGGGACGCGACTCCCGGTTCCGCTGTACCGTAATAAGAACGTGCGGCGTCGGTCGAGCGCGTCCCGCGTGTCCGGCGCCGTTCTAAGCGCCGGGGTCCGGACGGGGTCCGGACGGGGTCCGGACGGGGTCCGGACGGGGTCGGACGGGGTCGGACGGGGTCGGACGGGGTCGGGGCTCCCGCTCCGCCGCGTGACTCCGGGCGAGTCGCTGCGTTTCCCTGGGCCTCGGTTCCCTCGTCCGGAAGACGGGGACGAGGCCCGTTTCCCAACGGGTGGACCGGGGGCGCCGTTGTGATAATCACGGTATCCGTCGGGCGCTCACCATGGGCCGGGCGCTCGGCGATCCCCGTTCGACGGGTGAGGGAACCGAGGGGGCCCGGAGAAGCCGAGCGAGTCGGCGGAGGGCCCGGGCTCTCCCCGCCGGGCCGCGCCGCGTCCTCTCCCGGGCGCTCGGCCGATGCCGCGGAGCGACGGACGAGGCCCGGGGGTCGCCTTCTCGCCCCCGGGGCCGAGAACCCCCTCCGTTTTCGGCCCGAGGGGCGACGCCCGCCCGCCTCCCCGAGGGCAAAGCACGGCGGAGACCCGGCGGCGGCGGCAGAGCCGTTTATTGAGGCCCGCGGGCCGGGGCGGGCGCCTCCCGCCGGCCCGGACGCGCCGGGGAGGGAGGGCGTGGACAAGGGGGGTCTGCCGGGGAGCCCCCCGGGGCCGGACCCCCGCTCCCGGCCGGGGGCTACCGGGAGCCCCGCGGGCTCGTCAGGGCGGGCGCGCGATGGAGGCGCATGTCTTCCCTCTGGATGTGCTCGTAACACGACTGGCAGAGTTGGGCGGGGGGGAGAGAGGAGCCGTTAAAGGGGGCGGGCCGGACCCCCGTCCCCGTCCCCCCCCGCCCCCTCCGCCCCCCCCCCGCTCACCTCCAGGGCCGTCAGCAGGAAGTCGAACATCCCCCCTTGGTGGACGGGGTCCATCATGTCCCTGATGAGGTGGATCTCGGCCCCCAGGTGCTGGATCCTGGGGAAAGGAGGCGGCGGGAGGCCGCCGGGGTCCGTCCGGTCCCTCCGGTCCCCCCCCCCCAACCCCCCCAGACCCCCGCCCCGCCGGGCGCTACCTGGCCCGCGACACCACGTAGATGAGCAGGGGCAGCAGGTCGTCCATGGGCAGCTTGTGGTCGCGGCCCAGGACGCGGGAGACGGTGGCCTCGATCTCGCCGTACGTCTCCTCCAGGATGTCCAGCTTCTCCCGCGGGTCCACCGTGGCGCTGCCGGGGGGCGGCGGACGGTTTCGGCCCCTGCCCCGTCCCCCGTCCCCCGTCCCCCGCCCCGAGCCGAACCCGAGGGCCCTTTTGGATTCGGGAATTCGTCTCTCTGTGGCTGTTTGGTCCCCTCCCAGTGCTCGGCGCGGTGCCCTGCACTCAATACATACTAATACCGTCGGTGTTCGTTAAGCGCTTACTGAGCGCCGGGGGAGATCCGGGGTCATCGGGTCGTCTACACGGCCTTCGCCCCCATTTGACAGATGAGGTCGCCGAGGCCCGGAGAGGTGAAGCGGCTCCCCCGCAGTCACCCAGCTGACGGGCGGTGGAGCTGGGATTCGAACCCGTGACCTCCGACCCCCAAGCCCGGGCTCCCTCCCCTGAGCCGCGCCGCTTCTCGAATCCAAATGGCCAACCGGGAAGTCCCGCCTGTCTTTCCGACGCGTTCACTCGATCGATATCTACCGGGCGCTTACTGTGTGCGGAGCATTGCAACGACGGTAATGTTGCCGTTCGCCAAGCGCCTGCTACGCGCGCAGGGCACCGTTCTGAGCGCTGGGGTGGATAGGAGGCGATCGGGTTGTCCCCCCGCGGGGCGCGCGGGCTTCACCCCCACTTTACGGATGGAGCAACCGAGGCCCGGAGGAAGCGGCGCGACCCGCCCTAAGCCACGCGGCCGCCGCGCGGCGCCGTACCGGGCGCCTGGGAAGTATAATGCAGGAACCGTCTCCGCTCCGCCCCTCGTCTGCCGTGTGACCTCGGCCCGGCCGCCTCGCCTCCCCGCGCCTCGGTTCCCCGGTCCGTGAAACGGGGGCGGAGACCGGGAGCCCCGCCTGGGCCGACCCCGTCACCTCGATACCTCCCCCCCCGGCGCTTGGGACGGTGCTCGGCCCCCGGCCGGCGCTTCGCAGACTCCACGGGGATGAAAACGGCGAGCCCCACGTGGGCCAATCCCGCAGCTCAGGGGAAAGAGCGCGGGCTCGGGCGTCGGAGGTCGCGGGTCCGAATCCCGGCCCCGCCGCCCGTCGGGCGCGCGACCGTGGGCGAGTCGCTTCGCCTCCCGGCGCCTCAGTTCCCTCATCTGGAAAACGGGGATCCGGACCGTGAGCCTCACGGGGGACGACCCGATGAGCCCGGATCTCCCCCGGCGCTCGGAACGGCGCTCCGCACGGAGTAAGCGCCTAACGAATACCGACGTTATCGTTATCAACGGTAGCTCGGATCCCGCCCCCCCCCACCCCCGGCCACTCGCCGGGGGCCCGGCCCCCTCTCCCGCCGCCGTCTGGGCCCAGCCCGCCGGGACCCCCGTAGAGGCCGCCCGGGGGCCCCCCGAGACTCACATCATCTTCTGCAGACACTCGGTGGCCGAGAGGAAGCACTCGTCTCTGACGAGGGAGCGTCTCTGCAAGGCAGACCGGGCCGGGGGGCCCCCCCAACCCTGACCCACGGGCCCCAGGGAGACCCCTCGGGCGCCCCCGCCCCGGACGAGCCCGCCGGAAGCCACCGAGGCGTCGAACCGTCGCACGGCGGCCGTCGGGCGCTCCCCGTGGGCCGGGCGCCGTGCCGAGCGCCGGGGGGGGGGGGGGGGGGGTCCCCACGAGGGACTCACGGTCCCGGGTCCCGTTTTAGAGACGAGGGAACCGAGGCCCCGAGAGGCCAAGGGGCTGGCCCGGAGCGAGGAAGGGAAAACCGTGGCCCGCCCCCCGCCCTCACCTGATCGGTGGTCAGGGTGAGGTCCTTGAGGGGCCACAGGCGTCTGAAAAGGGACGTCGGTCACCCCGGGGGCGGGCCGGGCCCGCCGCCTCCCCGTCCGTCCCTCCGCCCGCGCCCCCCGGGGCTCACTTCTGGACGTGGAGGAACCGGAGGAGCCGGGTGTCGGGGAAGAGGCTGAGGTGGGCGATGCCCCGCCCGTAGAGGCCGTCCTCGCGCTCGTGGCGCAGCATGTACAGCAGGAACAGGTCGGGGTGGAAGCGGGGCAGGACCAGGGGCAGCACCAGCCCGCGCGCCTGCCGCTCCCTGGGGCCGAGGGGCGGGAGCGCCGTCCGAGGGGGCACCGCGCGCGCGGGGCGGGGGGTCCGGGACCCGGAGGGGGACGGGGGCCGGAGGGAACGGGGCAGGGGGCCCGGGGGATCGGAGGGCAACGGGATCCAGGGGGTCGGGGGCCAAAGGGCACGGGGGGAGGTCAGCGGGCACGGGACCGGGGAGTTGGGGCGGAGGGCCCGGGGTCGGCGGATCCGGCGCGTGGGGGGGATCGGGGGGAACCCCGGGTTGCGGCCCCCCCAGGGGGGAGGAAGAGGAGGCCTCGCCGGCCGCCCACTCACCCGTCCTCGGGGTCCTCGGGGGCCCCCTCCGCCGTCCGGCCCTGCCGCTCCAGGGCGAGGCCCAGCAGAGCCCTGGCGACGGAGGCCGAGACCCGCCGCTGCCTCCGGGGCCGGGACCGGACGCGCGCCCCCGCCCCGCCCCGCCCGCGCCGGGCCCCCCGCCGCCTCCTCACCGGTACAGCTCCCAGATGCGCCGGGCACAGTGCTTCACCTCGCCCTGGGCCATGGCCAGCAGGTGCTTGTTGGCGCCCACCCCGGAGTAGGTGGCCTGAAAGGCCAGCGTCAGGGCGGCCAGCAGCTTGCCCAGCGGGTGCACCGACGACCGCAGCGCCTGCCGACCGAGGCGCCGCGCTGAGCGCCGGGGCGGGGGCCGGCCCGGGGCGCCGGAGCGCCCGTCCCCGTCCCCCGGGGGGGGGGGGCTCGCCCTCTTCCCGTTTTACGGAGGAGGGGACCGGGGGGCGGCGCCGGGACGGGGACCCGCGACCCCCCGGGCCCGGGCTCTCCCCGCCGGGCCGTGCCGCTCCTCGCCCGTGAGCCCGACGGTCTCCGTCGCCTCACCCCGCGCAAGTAGTCCCGCAGCCGCTCCTCGGGGGCCCGGTGCCGCGGGATCTCCGCCAGGACGTCCTCGATGCTCCCCGCCGCCTCGTCGCCGGGAGGGGTCCTGCCGGGGGTGGAGGGGACGGGGCGTCGGCCGCCGGAGCGGACGCCCGCCCCCCGGCCCGCCCCGGCCCCCCCCCCCCCCCGACTGACCTCCGCGGTCCGGCCGGAGGCGGCTCCCCGGCGCTCCGGACGTGGAAGCCCATGCAGGCCTCCTCGGCGCCCGCCGGCGCCCCGGCCCGCACGAAGTCCCGGAAGGGGCCGAAGACCCCCGGCCAGCGCGTCTCCGCCGGGAACTCGGCCTCCCCCAGCTGCCTGCGGGGCCCGGGGAGAGACGGCCGCCGTCGGCGGGGGCCCGGCCCGTCCGGCCCCGCCCGGCCGCCCGGGCCCCCCCGGGGTCGGCCCCTCACCGTCCGCCGACGGACCGCCCGTCCGGTGGGCGGCCGCCCGTGTCCAGGACGCCCTGCGTCTGCAGCCCGCCGCCCGTCCTGCCGCCGAAGGTGCCTTCCAGCGTGAAGCCGTTGGGGAAGGTGACCTTGCCCTGAGGTCAGAGGTCACCCGCGAGTCGGGGGGGGGGGGGGGGGGCAGGGGACCGCGATCGGTGACGGAGAATAACCCGTCCCGTCGTATTTAACGACGACGGTATCTGGTCAGCGCCTACTACGGGCCGGGCACCGTTCTGAGCGCGGGGGAGAGACGAGCTCGCCGCAATCGTGACGATAGTCGATACCGATAACGGTACTTGTTAAGCAGCGCTTACTACGGGCCGGGCACCGCTCTGAGCGCCGGGGGAGGGACGAGCTCATCGTGATCCTAACCGTAAGCCCGTCGCACGGCAGGGGCCGTCTCTGTCGGTTGCCGGCTCGTCCGTCCCAAGCGCTCAGTACCGTGCTCTGCACATGGTAGGCGCTCGATAAATGCTGTCGAATGAATGAATAACGCTATCAAGGCTACTAATAATAATGGCACCTGTTAAGCGCTCACTGTGTGCCAGGCACCGTTCTCAGCTCTGGGGCGGACAAGCTCTTGATAATCCTAACGCTATTGATGATGATAACGGTACTGAGCGCCCGATCGTCCGTTCCGCGCGCCCGGGCCAGCGCTCTGCACGTAGTAAGCGCTCACTGAACAGGACTGAACGACTGGATGAAGACGGGGGGGGGGGCGGGAGGGGGGAGGCTCGGGTCCGGCCGGGCCGGGGTGACCCCCGCCGCGACCCCTGACCTTCCCCACGAACTCCAGGTCCCCGGAGAAGCTTCCTTCGTAGAGCGAGTCGTCCTCCGTCAGCAGCAGGCCGGGGCCCTGCGGGGCGGGGGGCGACCGAAGGGTGAGGAGGGGTCCCGGCGCGGGGGGGGGGGGGGCGGCGAGGGTAGGTCGGCGCCCTCCTGCCGACGGCGATGATAACCGCGGTCTTCCTTAGGCGCCTACCACGCGCCGGGGCGGTTACACGCTCGTCGGGTCGGACGCCGTCCCCGTCTTAAATCGCGGGAGCGCTCGATAAATACGACCGGAAGAAGAAGGACCATGAGGGCGTATCGGAAGCGCTTACTACTAATAATAACGTCGGTGTCCGTTAAGCGCTTACTACGTGCGGAGCACCGTTCTAAGCGCCGGGGTAGACACGGGGTCGTCGGGTCGGCCCGCGCGAGGCCCCCGGTCTTAATCCCCGTTTTCCAGATGAGGTCGCCGAGGCCCAGAGAAGCCAAGCGACTCGCCCACGGCTGACGCGCGACGGAGCCGGGAGTCGAACCCGTGACCTCTGACTCCGAAGCCCGGGCTCTTGCCACTGAGCCGCGCTGCTCAGTGGGGGCCGAGCGCCGTCCCAAGCGCCGGGGGAGAGACGGGGGTCATCGGATCGTCCGACGTGGGGCCTCGCGGTTTTTCCAGATGGGGCGACCGACAGAAGCGAAGTGACTCGCCCGAGGTCACGCAGCAGACGCGTGGCGGAGCCGGGCTTCGGACCCACGACCGCCGACCCTCGGGCCCGGGCTCCTGCCGCTGAGCCGCGCCGCTTCGCTGCCGAGCGCCCACCGGGTGCGCGGCCCCGGACTGAGCGCTTTAGAAGAAGAACGGTGGTATCTATTAAGCCGTGGCTGTACTGAGCGCCGGGGTGGAGGCAAGCTCCTAATAAATAATAGTAATAGCGATTATGGTATTTAAGCCCTTACTGGGTGCCGGGCACCGTTCTAAGCGCTGGGGGAGACGCCGGCTCGTAATGATAACGGCATCGATAACGACGACGCCGTTCACGACGATGATAGTAACGGCACCCGTCAAGCGCTCACGACGTGCCGGGCACCCGTCCGAGCGCTGGGGGAGATACCGGCTCATAATAATAACGGTATCGATGACGCTAATACCGTTAGTAATGATGACCACGGCATCTGTCAAGCGCTCACGACGTGCCGGGCACCGTTCTAAGCGCTGGGGGAGATACGGGCTCATGATAACGACAGCGGCATTAACATCGTCAACACCGGTGACGACGGTACGCGTTAAGCCCTCCCCGTGTACTAAGCGCCGGGGCGGATCCAAGCGGCCGGGGTGGGACCCCCCGGCCCACGTGGGGCTCCCGGTCTTCGGCCCCGTTCGCCAGGTGAGGTCACCGAGGCCCGGAGAAGGGAAACCCATCCGTCCGATCGTATTTACTGAGCGCCTCCCGGGTGCGGAGCGCTGCGCCGAAGTGACCGGCCCGGGGGGGGGGGAGGGGAGCCCGGGATTAGAACTCGTGACCCCCCCCCCCGACTCCCAGGCCGCCCCGCCGCCTCCCGGGGAGGGGGGGGTCCAGAGGGTCACCCGTGGGATGGGCCCGGCCGGTTCACTGGGGCCCGGCTGCCGAGCGCTCGCCGGGCGCTCGGGGGAGGGAAGGGCGTAAGCCGGGTGGGGGTCCCGGGGGAGGAGGCCGCCCGCCCGCCCGCGCGCCCGCGGGCCCGCTCACCACCATCTTGCCCGCGTGGAACGTCCGCCGGTAGCAGATGCCCGACTGGGTGACGACGACGCCCTGGCCGTGCCGCCGGTCGTCCCGCCACGTGCCGATGTAGCGCTCCCCCCTGGCCCCGGGGCGAGGCGACCCCGCTTCAGGCCCCCGGGCCCGAGGGGGAGACCGAGGCCCGCGGCGGGGCCGGCCCGCCCTCCCCCACCCCGGCCCCCGGCCCCCGGCCCCCGGACCCGGGACGGGGCACCTGCGCCGGTCGTCCCAGACGCCGTAGCCGTCCTTGCGGTCGTGGGCCCAGTGTCCGGTGTAGCGGAAGGGCCGTCGTCCGGCGGGGCGCTCTCCAGGACGCCGAAGCCGTGGCGCCGGCCGGCCCGGAAGTAGCCCCTGTACACCGGCCCGTCGCCGTACCTGGCCGGGGGGCGAGGGACGCGCCGTCGGCCCCGGGGAGGGTCCCCGGCCCCCCCCCCCCCCGCCCGCCCCCCGCCCGTCGCCCCCGGGGGCCGCTCACTCGCAGATGCCGTAGCCCTCCATCCGGCCGTCCCGCCAGTGACCCTTGTAGCAGTCGAACCGGTCTTCGGTCCCGTGCGGGATCAGGCGGATCCCGAACCTGCGGGGGAGGCCCAGCCCGGTTCCCGTCGTGTCCGTTCGTTCGACGGTATCTACTGAGCGCTTCCTCGGCGCGGAGCGCTGGACGGAGCGCTTGGAAGGGGCCGTTCGGGGACAGAGAGGGGCCCTCCCCGCCCCACGTCGGGCTCGCGGTCTCATCGGCGGAGACGCGCCGACCGGAACAAGACGCCGTCGCGCTAATTTAAGGGGATCATCACCGGGATCGTTCGTCATCGTCGTTACGCTGACGGTAACAAGGATGAGGGTGTTTCCGAAGCGCTTCCTCTGTGCCGAGCAGCGTCCCGGGGGAGCTACGGAGAAGCCGCGTGGCTCGGCGGCCAGAGCCCGGGCCTGGGAGTCAGAGGGCGTGGGTTCCGATCCCGACTCCGCCCCTTGTCGGCTGGGTGACCGTGGGCCAGTCGCTTCTCCGGGCCTCGGTTCCCTCATCTGGAAAATGGGGGTGAGGACCGGGAGCCTCACGTGCGACCAACCTCTTTCCCCTGTATCTCCCCCAGCGCTCAGAACAGTGCTCTGCACCTAGTAAGCGCTTAACAAATACCAACATCGTTATCATTCCCGGGTCATCGGACTGTCCCCCTTGGGGCTCACATCGTTTTAATTCCCATTTGCACAGATGAGGTCACCGAGGCCCAGAGCAGTGAAGTGACTCGCCCACGGTCACACAGCTGACCGGAGCCGGGATCAGAACCCACGACCTCCGACTCCCAAGCCCGCGCTCTTCTCTCGTTCTCTCGATCCTATCTATCCTGGTGGTATTTACTGAGCGCCGACGGGGCGCCGGGCGCTGTCCCGAGCGCTCGGGATGGCCAATGGGGCAACGGAGAGAGGCCATCCCCGCCCGACGACGGGCTCGCGCCGACCGCGAACGAGGCGCCGGGGGGAGAGGACGGCCCGACGACACGAGAGCCGGGAGACGACGGTCCAGGCGTCCGGCCCGTCGCGGGCGGGGGATGTCACTCTTCGTCGGCCCGCTGGACCCCCCCGAGCGCTTAGTACGGCGCCCCGCCCCCGGTGAGCGCTCGATAAATACGACCGGAGGAATCAACGGACGCCATCCCCGCCCACAGCCAGCTGACGGTCTGTTCGTCGCCCCCCCCCGGCCCAGCCCCACACCAGGCTCGGGGGTCGGAGGTCACGGGTTCTAATCTCCGCTCCGCCGCTTGTCGGCCGGGTGACTGTGGGCGAGTCGCTTCGCTCGTCTGGGCCTCGGTGACCTCCTCCGGAAAATGGGGACGAAGGCGGCGGGCCTCACGGGGGACCACCTCATTCCCCCGTTATCTCCCCCGGCGCTCAGAACGGTGCTCGGCGCAGAGGGAGCGCTCAACAGATACCGACCTGATTCTGATTTTCCAGAGGAGGCCACGGCTTCCCGGGGAAGGGGAGCGGCTCGAGGCCACCCGGCAGACGTGCGGCGGAGGCGGGATTGGACCCCCCAGGCCCGGGGATCTAGACCTACGCCACGCCGCTTCTCTCCCCCCGCCCGTCCCGGCCGGCCTCGGCCCCCCGGGCCGTCCACCCCCCAGCCCCCGGGGTGTCCTCACCCGTGCTCCAGGCCGTCCTTGAAATCCCCCACGTGGTTGGAACCGTCAGGCCACATCAAGGCGCCCCTGCAACACAAGCCCCCGGAGGGCCGGAGGCAGGGGGATGGACCCGACGACCTCCCGGGGGTCCCCCCCCCCCCCCGGCCCCCTTCCGACCCCGCGATCCTCAGGGGCGGCCGGGGCCGCCGCCGGAGGTCACTGATCCCCCCCGACCCTAGAGACCCCCGGCTGGAAGGTCAACCCGTCCATCCCCCTGCCTCCCGCCACCATCCCCGGGCCCCTCGCCCCCCGGTTTCCCAACCCACCCGGCCGACAACCTCCCCCGGGCATCTAACTTAGATCCCTCCAGTGCTGACGACGATAAGAACGACAGCGGCATCGGTGATCGTAATAACGTTGGCATCCGTTAAGCGCTCACTAGGTGCCGCGCACCGTTCTGAGCGCCGGGGGGGGGGGAGGCGGGGGGGGGGGGGTCGTCGGGTGGTCCCACGGGAGGCTCCCAGTCTTCACCCCCATTTTACAGACGAGGGAACGGAGGCCCAGAGAAGTGAAGCCGCTCGCCCGCGGTCACCCAGCTGACGGGCGGAGCCGGCATTCGAACCCACGACCTGGGACTCCCCGGCCCGGGCTCTCGCCAGCGAGCCGGCGCGGCTCCTCGTCAGGCGCTTAATAATCAATGATGATGGCGGTACTGACGGGGTCCGGTGAGCGCTCACCACGCGCCGGGCGCCGTTCTGAGCACCGGGGGAGATCCGGGCTCAGCGGGTGAGACCCCGGCGGGGAGGTTCCCGCGAGCGAGCGAGCGTCCGCCCGAACGCCGTCCGGCCGCCACTCACTTGCCGTGGGGCTTCCCCGCGCGCCACTCGCCGTCGTAGGTCGCGTGCTGGAATCGGCCGCCGGCGCGGAAGGTGTGGACGCAGGAGCGGTCGGCCGGGGGGTCCTCCGCGGCCCGGCCCGGCCCCCCGGCCAGGGGGGAGTCCCGCCGCCCGTCCAGGGCCTGCCGCACCGCCTGCCTCAGTTTCCACCGCCACAGCGCCTGCCGGGGTCAGCGCGCGGCGGGCCGGGGCCCGTACGGAAATGATCGAGACGAGAGGCCGCCGGGGCCGGGCGACGCGCCGCCCGGGGCCCGGGGCCGGGGGCCGGGGGGAGACGCGAGAGCTCATCGGGTTGGACGCGGTCCCCGCCCGTCCCGCGCAACGCTTGGCACCGGGTGAAGCGCTTAACGGAACGCGTGATGACGAGAACCGCGGGATCCGTGAAGCGCTCGCTACGTGCCGGTCACCGGACCGAACGCCGGCGTGGATTCGATCGGGTTGGACGCGGGCCCTGATCCACGCGGCGGCGATACCGATTCAGCGGTGTTGATCGAGCGCTCACCACGTGCGGAGCACCGGACTAAGCGCCTGGGACGGACAAGTCGGCAGCGAGGACGACTCTGGTATTCGATCGTATTTACTGAGCGCCTACTGTGCGCGGGGCACCCGACTAAGCGCTCGGCAAGTACAATGCGGGCGCTTACTACGTGCCGGGCACTGTGCCAGGCGCTGGGGTGGACCCAGGCACGTGTGGTTGGAGCTCCCGGTCTCCGCCCCCCTTTCCCAGAGGAGGGAACTGAGGCCGAGAGGAGGGGAGCGACTAGCGGGGGGGCGGGGATCAGAACCCAGGTCCCCCGGACGCCCACCCCGGGCTCCGTCCGCTCCGCCGGGCTGCTTCTCGCTCGGCACGTGGTGGGCGCCTCCCGAGCGCCGTCACCGTTAAAACGCCCGGGGTCCGTCCGGCGCCGGACGCCCTCCCCGTCCCCCCCGGGGGCCTCTCGGTCTCAGGCGGAGGGAGGAGGGGCGTTCGAGCCCCGCTTTCCGGATGAGGAAACTGAGGCCCGGGAGGAGCGGAGGGACGGATCGTGTTTTCTGAGGGCCCCCGGGCCCCCGACCCCCACCCCGGCTCTCTCCGCTCGGCCGTGGCGTCCGCCGGGAGGGACGGAAGGGGATGACGATGGTGGTATTTAAGCAGCGCGGCTCAGCGGCCGGAGCCCGGGCTTGGGAGTCGGAGGCCGTGGGTTCGAATCCCCGCTCCGCCCCCCGGCAGCCGTGGGACCGGGGCGAGTCACTCCTCTGGGCCTCAGTTCCCTCATCTGTCAAATGGGGATTAACCGGGAGCCTCACGGGGGGCCGCCCGGTGACCCCGGATCTCCCCCGGCGCTTAGAACGGTGCTCTGCGCGTAGGAAGCGCTTAACGGATACCGACGTTATCATTCAGCGCTTACGAGGTGCGACGCGCCGTTCTAAGAGCTGGGGAGGATACGAGGTGATCAGGTCGCCCCCCCCGCCGAGGGGCTCACGGTCTTCGTCCCCCTTTTCCGGACGAGGGAACCGAGGCCCAGAGGAGCGAAGTGACTCGCCCGAGGTCACCCAGCTCGGGATTCGAACCCACCACCTCCGACTCCCCGGCCCGGGCTCTCGCCACTGAGCCGCGCTTTCGGAAGGAGGGACGACGGGAATCCGGGGCGCCGAGCCCCCCCACCCTCAACTCACCCTTGACTGAGGCTCCTTGGCGGACGGGAAGAAGTCGCCCTCCGCGGTGACGATCTGCGGCCTGGAAACTGCGGAGGGGGATCGAACGGGGGATGATGATAACAATAATTATTAATAATAATATAATGATGATGATGATGACAGCATTTGTTAAGCCCTTACTATGTTGGCCCAGCACCGTCTAAGCACTGGGGGGGATACGACGTCATCAGGTGGTCCCACGAGGGGCTCACGGTCCTTTTCCCCATTTGACAGAGGAGGGAACTGAGGCCCAGCGGCATAATAATTGTAATAATGTTGTATTATTGCTTAATAATATGTTGGTATTTGTTAAGCGCTTACTATGTGCAGAGCACCGTTCTAAGCGCTGGGGGAGACACGGGGGAATCGGGTCGTCCCACGTGGGGCTCCCGGTTCTTCATCCCCATTCACAGAGGAGGGGAACTGAGGCCCAGAGAAGTGAAGGCGACTCCCCCGCGGGTTCACCCGGCTGACAGGTGGCAGAGCCGGGATTCGAACTCACGACCCCCGACTCCAAAGCCCGGGCTCTTTCCACTGGGTGCCGAGCGCCGTTCCAAGCGCCGGGGGAGATCCGGGGTCACCGGGTGGTCCCACGTGGGGCTCGCCGTCTTCCTCCCCATCTGACAGATGCTGACGAGCGGCAGAGCCGGGAGAGCCCGGGCTGGGGAGTCGGAGGTCACGGGTTCGACTCCCGGCTCGGCCGTCAGCCGTGTGACCGCGGGCCAGTCGCTTCGCCTCTCTGGGCCTCGGTGACCTCGTCTGTCAGAGGGGGATGAGGACCGGGAGCCTCCCGTGGGACGACCCGATGACCCCCGGATCCCCCCCGGCGCTTAGAACGGTGCTCGGCACCGAGCGAGCGCTTAACGGAGACCGACGTGAGTATTATTGGAACCCACGACCTCCGACTCCCGGGGCCGGGCTCCACCCCTTAAGCCACGCTGCTCCTCGGGCGGGAAGAGCCGCCGGGGAGGAGACGGGGAGGGCTGGCAGAGGATCCGGGCGGGACGACGAGGATCGTCGATAATAATAACCGGGCTGTTCGTCGAGCCCTGGCTAGGCGCCGGGCACCGTACCGAGCGCCGGTCCCCATCGCACGGGGGGCTCCCGGCCTCCCTCCCCATCTTAGAGGAACCGAGGCCCGGAGAATGCGAAGCGGACCGCCCGGGTCGCCCGGCGGACGAGGGGCGGAGCCGGGATCGGGACCCGGCCCTCCCGGGTCCCGGTTCGGGGGGGGGGGGGGGGGTCCGGCCCAGGGCCGCTGACCTGTCGGGTCCGGGCCGTCGGCCGGGGGGGCGTCCTCCACCCAGACCGGCTTCAGATCCGACGTCTGCCAGGCGGGACCCTGGGAGAGACCCGGGCGGGGCCGGATGAGCCCCCCGGAGCCCCCGGGGACGAGGGGCCGGACCTCGCCGGACGCCACCCCCCGACCCGACTCCTCCCCGCCGCCCGGGGCGCTCGGGCTCCCGTCAGTGGTGATCAAGTATCCGTCAGGCGCTTATCAGGTTCCAGGCGCCGCGCTAGGCGCCGCGGTGGATAGAGGCCTCCCGAGCCCGGCCTCCCGCCACCGGGCCCCCGCCGCTTCTCGCTCCTCCACCGTGAGCCCGTCGGCGGGGAGGGAGCGTCTCTTCCCGCGGCCGGATCGCGCTCTGCGAGCTCTGCACCCGGTGAGCGCTCCGTAAATAACGGCGGCATCCGTCGAGCGCTTCCTACGTGCCGAGCCCCGTTCCAAGCCCCGGAGCAGGTGGGGGCCCATCGGGTTGGACCCGATCGCCGTCCCGCACGACGGCGGTATCCGTCGACGATCACGTCGGGATCTGTTAGGCGCTTACTACGGGCCGAGCACCGTTCTAAGCGCCGGGGGGATACGAGGTGATCAGACTGTCCCCCGTGGGGCTCCCGGACTTCATCCCCGTTTTCCCGACGAGGGAGCCGAGGCCCAGAGAAGCGAAGCGACTCGCCCACGGTCCCGCAGCTAAGCGGCGGGGCCGGGATCCGAACCCGCGACCTCCGACCCACCCCCCCCCCCAAGCCCGGGCCGCTTCTCCGTCGGGCGTTTACTACGCGCTCGGCGCCGGGGCGGACACCGGGTCCCGCGGGGGGGGGGGCGACGGGCTCCGTCCCCGTTTACGGGCGAGGGAACCGAGGCGCCGGGGAGCGAGAGGACCCGGACGGGGGGGGGCGGAGCCGGGATCGGAACCCAGGACCCCGGGCCTCCCGGCCGCTCCTCCCTCGTCCGGCGGATCCCATCCATCGACTCACCCGCCTCCAGGAGAGGCCGGAGGAGGAGGGTGTCGACGCGGGCCAGGGAGGCGGAGAAGGCCTCCTCCAGCCGCAGCAGCGCCATCTCCTCGGGGGCGCACATCGGCGGCGGCGCGCTGCCTGCGGGAAGCGCCCCGTCCACACCGGCCCCGGGCCGGGGGTCCCCCCCACCCCCGGCCTCGAACCCGCGACCCCCCCGAGAGATCCGCGGTCCCCCGCCCAGCGTAAGCGCCCGCTAAACGCCGTCGGACGAATCACCTTTAATTCCCGGAGATCCCGGGCCGCCGCCCCACGCCGAGGGTCCCGCGGCGGGTGGGCTCCGTCCCGGAGGGGGGCCGGCCTGGCGGGGACGGGAGAGCCGACCTGAGAGTAAGAACGACAATTAGCTGCCGATGTTGGTATCTGCGAAGCGCTCACTACGCGCCGAGCGCCGTTCTAAGCGCCGGGGGAGATCCGGGGTCATCGGGTCGTCCCCCGGGCGGCTCCCGGTCTTCAACCCCATTTTCCAGATGAGGTCACCGAGGCCCAGTGAAGTGACTCGCCCACGGCCCCGCGGCTGACGAGGGGCCGAGCGGGGATTCGAACTCACGACCTCTGACGCCAAAGCCCGGGCTCTTGCCACTGAGCCACGCTGCTGTCAGGCGCTCACTATGCGCCGAGCGCTGCGGTTGATGCGGGGTCATCGGGGGGCTCACGCCCATCGACCCCCATTTGAGAGAGGAGGAAACTGAGGCCGGGAGAAGCGACGCCACCCCGCCCCAGGTCACCCGGCAGGCAGAGGGTAATAATAACGATAATGATAATGTTGGTATTCGTTAAGCGCTTCCTACGCGCCGAGCGCCGTTCTAAGCGCCGGGGGAGATCCGGGGTCATCGGGTCGCCCCCCGGGCGGCTCCCGGTCTTCAACCCCATTTTCCAGATGAGGTCACCGAGGCCCAGAGAAGTGAAGCGACTCGCCCACGGTCACCCGGCTGACGAGTGGCCGAGCCGGGGCTCGGACTCATGACCACTGACTCTCGGTGCCTCAGTGACCTCATCTGGAAGAGGGGGATTAACCGGGAGCCTCCCGGGCGACGACCCGATGAGCCCGTTATCTCCCCCGGCGCTTAGGACGGTGCTCGGCGCCGAGTAGGCGCTTAACAGATACCGACATTATTATTACTATGTGCGGAGCACCGTACCGAGCGCTCGGGAGAGGACGCTATGAGGGAGTTATAACCGCAGCCCCACGATGGGCTACTCCACGCCCGCTCCCTCCCGCCGCCCTCCTCCCTCCTCTTCGAGGTCACCCCGGGGCTCCCTGTTCGTTAAGCGCTTACCACGCGCCGGGCGCCGTACTAGACGCCGGGAGAGATCCAAGCTCGGCGGGTTGGACTCGGTCCCTGTCCCACACGGGGCTCTCCGGACGAGGGAACCGAGGCGAGCCAAGCCTCCGGCCCCAGGTCGCCCGGCAGACGAGTGGCGGGGGCCGGGATGAGATGCTCTGGGCCTCGGCGACCTCATCCGGAAAATGGGGATTAACGGGGAGCCCCACGGGGGCCACCCCGATTGCCCCGTATCTCCCCCAGCGCTCAGAACGGTGCTCGGCACATAGCGAGCGCTTAACAGATACCAACGCGATTGTGATTAAGCAGACACAACCTCCGCACGGAACGAGCTCGCGGTCCCGAGGCCGGGGAGGAAGCGGACGCTAATACAAATAACGGGACAGACTGCTCCGTTTATGGGAAATTCGATCGATCCATCCATCGATCGGGACGTCCAAGACGCCCGGAGGAGGAGGAGGGGGGGGACGGGGCGAGGCCCGGCCGACCCGGCGTCCCTGCCGGGATGCGTCACCTCCCTGACTGACCTGACGGGAGGAGGAGGGGAGGCTCAGCGGAGCCATGGTGATAATGCTAATTATAATAATCCTACCGATTCCATCTCTTAAGCGCTCACCAGGTGCCGGGCGCCGTACTCCGCGCCGGGGCGGGTGCGAGCCGCCGGGGTCGGTCCCGGTCCCCGTCCCACGTGGGGCTCGCGGCCTCCATCCCCGTTTCCCAGACGAGGCCGCCGAGGGGAAGCCGAGCGACTCGCCCGAGGTCCCGCGGCAGACGAGGGGCGGGATCAGAACCCGGGACCCCGCGATGCCCGGGCTCTCCCCGCTCCCCTCTCTGCAGGGGGGAGGACGGAGGGGGTCGTTTCCCCTCCGCCCCCCCCCCCCCCGGGTCCTGCCTCCAGGAGGCCGTTCTCGGGGTCGACCCGCCTCCGGGGGTGGGATCGGGACTGTGGATTCGCTTCCCGGCTCTCCTTGGAAGACCGGGGGCGCCCGGCCCAGGGAGCAGGCGAAGAGGTTGTACACGCCCCTGCCTGCCCGGGGGTGTGCGTGTACACGCCTGTGTGCGCACGTGTGTGGACACCGCTCCATGTCGGCCCGTGGACCCACCTGTGTGCGCGTATGTGGACACGGTTGCGTGCGTGTCCGTGGACACGGTTGCGTGCCTCCCGGTGGACCCGCCTGTGTGCGTGTGGACGCGGCTGCGTGCCTGCCCGTGGACCCGCCTGTGCGCGTGTGTGTGTGGACCCAGCTGTGGACGTGTGTGTGGACACGCCCGCGTGCGTGTCTGTGGACCCACCTGCGTGCGTGTGTACAAAGCTTAAGGTCGGGGGTCTAGCTCGGGGGTAGAGCATCTGACCGCAGATCAAGAGGTCCCCGGTGCAAATCCGGGTGCCCCCTCGAAAAGCCTCATTTTTAGAGAAGCGGCGTGGCTCCGTGGCAAGAGGCCGGGCTCGGGAGGCGGGGGTCATGAGTTCGAATCCCGCCTCTGCCACTTGTCAGCTGGGTGACCGTCACTGGGCCTCAGTTCCCTCATCTGTCAAATGGGGATTGACTGGGCGCCTCACGTGGGACCACCTGATCCCCCGGTGTCTCCCCCAGCGCTTCGAACGGTGCTCGGCCCACAGGAAGCGCTTAACAAATACCAACGTTATTAAAGCCGCGTGCCAGCCCGCGGACCCCCACCTGTGTGCGTGTCCGTGGACCCTGATGGCCCTGGAGGAAGGGGAGGAGGCACCCCGGCGTGGCTCAGTGGAAAGAGCACAGGCTTAGGAGTCGGAGGTCGTGGGTTCGACTCCCGGCTCTGCCCCTTGCCGGCTGTGTGACTGCGGGCGAGTCACTTCACTTCTCCGGGCCTCAGTTCCCTCATCTGGAAAGTGGGGATGAAGACTGTGAGCCTCACGTGGGGCGACCGGTTCACCCCGTGTCTCCCCCAGCGCTTAGAACGGTGCTCGGCACATAGGAGGCGCTTAACAAATACCAGCATTATTATTATTATTACCTGTGTGTGTGGACCCACCTGTGTGTGTGTGTGTACCAAGCCGCGTGCCTGCCCGTGGACCCACCTGTGTGCGTGTGTGTGTGTACAAAGCCGCGTGCGTGTCCGTGGACCCACCTGGGTGCATGTGCGTGGACACGGCCGCAGGCCTCCCTGTGGACACACGGGGGCGCGCGTGCGTGTCCACTGCCCACCCCCCGCCCCCTCCGCTCGCCCCCCTTACCTCGCCCGGCCGGACCGAGACGCTCCCACGCAGGCGCGGCGGCCGCCGGACCACGTGGGCCCAACAGCCCCTCCCCCCAGAGCCCCGCCCACTCACCGACCCCGCCCCTCTCCTGACTCCGCCCCCTCGATTCCGACGAATGAGATTCCTCCGGCCCCGCCCCCAGTCACGTGTCCGGCCGTGACCACCACCGGGCACGTGACCACGCTAGCCACGCCCCCACGAAGACCTCGCCCCCAAACACGGGCCACGTGATGAGCGCAGGCCCCGCCCCCCGGCTCCGTGGAAACCAGACGTCTCCGGCCCCGCCCCGACGCTGACCACGCGATCACACCTCCCTTCGATCGCGTGATCACCACAGGCCCCGCCCCCCGGCTCCATGGAAACCAGACGTCCCTGGCCCCGCCCCTGATCACGCGATCACCACAGGCCCCGCCCTCCGGCTCCATGGAAACCAGACGCCTCCGACCCCGCCCCCAGGCCCCGCCCTCCGACGCCGGCCACGTGACCCCACGGCCCCGCCCTGCCCACGTGATCGCCACGGCCCCGCCCCCCGACGATGGACACGTGACCGCCCCCAGCCCCGCCCCCTGTGGCCCGTCTCCATGGAAACCAGACTCTCCATGGAAACCAGACGCCTCCGACCCCCCGCCCGTCGACACCGGCCACGTGATCACCACATTTTCCCCCCCCCGGCCACGTGACCCCGCAGGCCCCTCCCCCAACGCCTTGCACACTGTGCCGCACCCTGACACCTTTCATTCAGTCATTCCTTCATTCATCCAATTCGTATTTACTGAGCGCTTACCCTGCTCCAAGCCCGGGGCCTAGCTGTCCAAAGGTCCTGGGTTCTAATCCCCCTCTACCCCGCGTCCGCTGTGTGACCCTGGGCGAGTCCTTTCGCTCCTCTGGGCCTCAGTGACCTCATCTGTCAAATGGGGATGAAGGCTGGGAGCCCCACGTGGGGCCACCTCATTCCCCTGTGTCTCCCCCAGCGCTTAGAACGGTGCTCGGCACAGAGTAAGCGCTTAACAAATACCAACGTTATTATTACTCTACGCAGAGCACTGTACTAAGCACTTGGAATGTGCAATTGCGCCTCCCCTCCATCCCCTCCCCCTCTCGCCCTCCTCCCACCCCCCTCGAGAGGAAGCGGGACGAGAGCTGCAGCGGGAGGGAGCGGGGTTAGACCGAGGCAAGCGCTTCCCGTCAGTGGGCGGAGGGCAGGCCGTGAAGCTGCTCTGGACGCCCCTTGGGGAGGGGTCAGGGGACCGATTTCTCCATTCCGAGCGCTTAGTACAGTGCTCTGCACATAGTAAGCGCTCAACAAATACGACTGAATGAACCAGGGACCCTCCCCGACCCCCAGGGTCTCTCCGGGAAACCCACCTCGGGCCGCAGCGTGGGTGCCGGGGTGGGAGCCCGAGGCTCACGGAGCTTGGAACCTAGTCAGCGCTTAACAAATAGCCTCGCGATTGTCCTCCGTGGTATCTACTGAACGCTTACTGTGTGCAAAGCACCCGCCTAAAGCCCTTGAGGTCACAGCGTTTCGGGGAAGGGAGAGGCGAGCGGGTCGTGGGCAGGGAAGGCGTCTGGTTAATAATGTCGGTATCTGTTAAGCGCCTACTCTGGGCCGAGCACTGTTCTAAGCGCCGGGGGAGATCCGGGGTCATCGGGTCGTCCCACGGGAGGCTCCCAGTTCATCCCCATTTGACAGATGAGGTCACTGAGGCCCAGAGAAGCGAAGCGACTCGCCCACGGTCCCCCGGCTGACAAGTGGCAGAGCCGGGAGTCGAACTCATGACCTCTGCCTCCAAAGCCCAGGCTCTTTTCCACTGAGCCACGTTGCTTAGTACAGTGAGGATGATAGGTTCTGGGAGGCAGAGGACCTGGGTTCTAATCCCGGCTCCGTGGCTCGGCTTGCTGGGCGGCCTTGGCCGGGTCGCTTCTCTGTGCCTCGGTTTCCTCCTCTGTGAAATGGAGCGGCAGCGTGGCTCAGTGGAAAGAGCCCGGGCTCGGGAGTCAGAGGTCACGGGTTCGAATCCCGCTTGTCAGCTGTGGGACTTTGGGCCCGGTCACTTCACTTCTCTGGGCCTCAGTGACCTCATCCGTCAAATGGGGATGAAGACCGGGAGCCCCACGGGGGACCACCCGATGACCTTGTGTCCCCCCCCAGCGCTTGGAACAGTGCTTGGCACGTAGTAAGCGCTTCACAAATGCCATCGTTATTATTAAAATGGGGAAATCGATCCCTGTTCCCCCTCCTAGTTCGACCGTGAGCCCCACGTGGGACGGGGACTGGGTCCCCGGCTGATCGTCTAGTCTCTAGCCCAGTGCCGGGCACAGAGTTTAGTGCTTAAGAGGTACCGTAATTCTTATAATTATTTCACACAGGCACTAAGTTAGCCCTTAAAAGGTACCGTAATTCTCATAATCCTTACACATGATCCCTCGTCTCCCTCCTAGTTCGACCGTGAGCCCCACGTGGGACGGGGACTGCGTCCCCGGCTGATCGTCTTGTCTCTAGCCCAGTGCCGGGCACAGAGTTGGCGCTCAAAAGTTACCGTAATCCTTATAATTATTTCCCACGGGCCCAAGAGTGCAGTCGTGACGGTCGACTTTCGATTCTTGGCTTGGGCGGAGAAAGAGGACCGGGCAGATATTCTTATTTATAGCGATTTATTTTTATGAACGTCGGTCTCCCCTCTAGACCTTCAGCTCGTTGAGGGAATGCGTCACTAATTCTGTGTATTGTCCTCTCCCGAGCGCTCAGTACGGTATCCTGCACACAGTGAGCGCTCAATAAATACGGATGAATGAATGAATGATTACTCTTATGGTGTCTGTTAAGCGCTTACTATGTGTCAAGCGCTGTTCTAAGGGCTGGGGTAATAATGATAAAGATGGCATTTGTTAAGCGCTTACTATGTGCGAAGCACTGTTCTAAGCGCCGGGGGGGGGGAATACAAGGTAATCAGGTTGTCCCACATGGGGATCGCGGTCCCCATTTTCCAGATGAGGTCACTGAGGCTCAGAGAAGTGAGGTCACTTGCCCACCGTCACCCGGCTGGAGCCGGGATTAGAACCCATGACCTGTGACACCCAAGCCCTGGCTCTCGCCACTGAGGCACGCGCTACGGTCACACGCGGGGGAGGCTCGGGGCCGGAGGTGCTTCCGTGGAGGCCGGAGGCCGGTCCCGGCCCCAGGGGAGGAAGCTGAAGGCGGCCCTTCCCTTTCCTGCGGGAGCCTGTGGCCGGGGAGCAGGGAGTCCTGCCAGGAAACTTCTCGCCCCATCTCTTTCCCTCCGCCCCTCTCCCCTCACCACCCCGGCCTCCGCTCCTCTCCCCCGGAGGCCCGGCCTCCATCCCTCTCCTCTCGGGACCCCAGACTCTACCTCTTTCCCCCGGGGTCCCGGCCTCCGCCCCTCTCCTTCCAGGACCTCGGCCTTCGCCCTTCTCCCCTAGGGACCCCGGCCTCCGCCCCTCTCCTCTAGGACCCCGGCCTCCATTCCTCTCCCTCAGGTCCCCGGCCTCCGTCCCTCTCCTCTCAGGACCCGGCCTCTACCTCTTTCCCCCGGGGTCCCGGCCTCCGCCCCTCTCGTTCCAGGACCTTGGCCTTCGCCCTTCTCCCCTCAGGACCCTGGCCTCCGCCCCTCTCCCCTCAGGACCCCGGCCTCTGCCCCTCTCCCCCAGAACCCCGGCCTCCATTCCTCTCCCCTCAGGACCCCGGCCTCCGTCCCTCTCCTCTCAGGAGTCCAGCCTCTACCTCTTTCCCCCAGGGTCCCAGCCTCCGCCCCTCTCGCTCCTGGATCTCAGCCTCTGCCCCTCTCCCCCGGAGCCCCGGCCTCCCCCCGCAAGGACCCCGGCCTCCCCCCCTCTCGCCCAGAGCCCCGGCCTCCATTCCTCTGCCTTCAGGACCTCGGCCTTCACCCCTCTCCCACAGGACCCCAGCCTCTGCCCCCTCCTGTAGGACCCCAGCCTCTACCGCTTTCTCCTCAGGACCCCGGCCTCCACCCCTCTCCCACAGGCCCCGGCCTCTGCCCTTCTCCCCTCAAGACCCTGGCCTTTGCCCCTCTCCCCCATGACTACGGCCTCCTCCCTTCTCCCCTCAGGACCCCGGCCTCTACCCCTTTCCCCTCAGGACCCCAGCCTCTACCCCTTTCCCCCAGGATCCCGGCCTCCACCCCTCTCACTCCAGGACCTCAGCCTCCGCCCTTCTCCCCCAAGACTGCGGCCTCTACCCTTCTCCCCTCAGGACCCCGGCCTCCGCCCCTCCCCCCCAGGACCCCGGCCTCCGCCCCTGTCCCCTAAGATCCCGGCCTCCGCCCCTCTCCCCTAAGATCCCGGCCTCCACCCCTCTCCCCCAAGACTTTGGCCTCCGCCCCCTCCCCTAAGATCCCGGCCTCCAACCCTCTCCCCTAGAAACTCGGCCTCCATCCCTCTCCCCCAAGACCCCGGCCTCCCACCCTCTCCACTAGGACCCCAGCCTCCACCCCTCTCCCCCAAGACCTGGCCTCCACCCCGCTCCCCCAGGACCCCAGCTTCCGCCCCTCTCCTCCAAGACCGTGGCCTCCACCCCTCCCCCTAAGACCCCGGCCTCCACCCCTCTCCCCCAAGACCCCAACCTCCATCCCTCTCTCCCAGGACCCCGGCCTCCATCCCTCCCCAGCACCCCAGCCTCCATCCCTTTCCCCCAAGACCCCGGCCTTCACCCCTCTCTCCCAAGACCGCAGCCTCCATCCCTCTCCCCAGGACCCCGGCCTCCACCCCTGCCCCCCCAGGGCCCCGGCCTCTGCCCCCTCCCTCAGTGCCTCACCCGGTGGCACCACCTAAGGCCCCCTCTAGGCTCTTTGGGCCCAGAGAAGAGTGAACGGCAGTGAGGCCAGAGCCACGTGCCCTGAGCCGGTGGTGTTCCCCCCCGCAGCTGGTGGTCTTAGGCTCCAGTTTCCATTTTTTCCCTGTCGGGGTAGAACTGGCCTCCTTGGAGAGGGGAGCAGGGGATGAGGATGACCAGGGCCAGTCCCCGCCACATAGGAAGCGCTCGACCAATGCCATCGTGGCCGAATTAGAACCCGCGACCGCTGACTCCCAAGCCTGGCTTTTAATAACAGTTAAGTGCCTCCTACGTGCCGAGCACTGTTCTAGGCCCGGGGGAGGACGCAAGGTGATCAGGTTGTCCCCCGTGGGGGCTCCCAGTTTTTAATCCCCATTTTCCAGATGAGGTCACTGAGGCCCAGAGAATAATAATGACGGCATTCGTTGAGCGCTTACTATGTGCAAAGCACTGTTCTAAGCGCTGGGGAGGATACAGGGTCATCAGGTTGTCCCCCGTGGGGCTCTCCGTCTTCATCCCCATTTTCCAGATGGGGTAAGTGAGGCCCAGAGAAGTGAAGTGACTTGCCCAAGGTCACCCAGCTGACAAGCGGCAGAGCCGGGATCTGAACCCATGACCTCTGACTCCCCAGCCCGGGCTCCCTCCACCGAGCCACGCTCTTACCCCGAAGCCAGGTCGCTTCTCACAGTGTGCCCGCTTAGTGTCGGCCGGTCCTCTCCCAAGCGTCCAGTACAGTGCTCTGCGCACCCTGAGCGCGCAGTAATAATAATAATCATGCATTCATTCAGTGGTATTTACTGCGCGCTCAGGGTGCGCAGAGCACTGTACTGAGCGCTTGGAATGTGCACCGCGGCAATTAGGGAAGCAGCGTGGCTCCGTGGAAAGAGCCCGGGCTTGGGAGTCCGAGGTCCTGGGTTCGAATCCCGGCTCTGCCACTTGTCAGCTGGGTGACCGTGGGCGAGTCACTTCACTTCTCTGGGCCTCAGTGACCTCATCTGGAAAATGGGGATGAAGACTGGGAGCCTCCCGTGGGGCGACCCCATGACCCTGGATCTCCCCCGGCGCTCAGAACAGTGCTCGGCACAGAGTAAGCGCTCCACAAATACCAACATTATTATCGTAAGAGGGCCGGCCGGAGTGTGGGTGTGAGTGTGCGTGCGTGTCCCCCCTCCCCCCGGCTGCACTTACCTGCCCTCCCGCCAGGGGGCTCCGGGCGGGGAAACTGAGGCTGCGGGAAACTGAGGCTGGAAAGAGCCCGCAGCTGGCGGGGGCAGAGGCGGGAGGGAGCCGGTCAGAGGGGCGGGGCTTAGCGAATGACGTCAGCCTACGGGGCGGGGTCTGTCGTGGGCGGGGCTTTAGCGAGTGACGTGGACCAATGGGGAGGGGATTAGCGAGGCGCCTACGGGGCGGGGGTCTAGTGGGCGGGGAGTGAGGGGCGGAGCTTAGTGATTGACGTGAGCCCGCGCGCGGGGATTGGTGAGCGAGGCCTGAGGGGGCGGGGCTTCGCGGGGCGGGGCTTTGAAGGACCGTCTCTGGGGGCTGGGCATGCGCCGTGGAGGTGGGCCCGAGGGGGGCGGGGCCTGCGCGGAGGAGGCTGGGCATGCGCAGTGGAGGCGGGCCTGCGGGGGGCGGGGCCGGTTCTGTGGAGACTGAGCATGCGCTATGGAGGCGGGGCTGGAGGTGGGGTTTCCCCTTCCCTTCCCTCCCCCCCTTCCCCTTCCCTCCCCCCTCCCTTCCCCTTCCCTTCCCCCTCCTTTCCCCTTCCCTCCCCCCTCCCTTCCCCTTTCCACCCCCCACCCAGACCCTTCCCTCCCCCCGCCCATCCCCGCCCCCCGCGCGAAAGAAGGAGGAAAGAGGAGGAGGAGGGGCCCGGGGCCAGCTGGCTCCCCTCTCCGGTGGCCAAACATTCCCCGTGACCATGGAAACCGCTGGCCTTGGTGCAGGGCTGGCCCAGGTCCAGTCCCGTCGGGCCCGAGCTGGGCATTCGTCTTTCAACAAGCCCCCGCCGCCCCAGCTCCCACCGTGCACCGCGCTTAGCCTGGGCGGACACCAGGCCCGACTCCCACAGTGCATTGCGTTTAGCATGAGGCGCGCAACCGCCCCGACTCCCGCAGTGCTTTGCGCTTAGCATGAGGCGCCCAACCGCCCCGACTCCCGCAGTGCTTTGCGCTTAGCATGAGGCGCCCAAGCGCCCCGACTCCCACAGTGCTTTGCGCTTAGCATGAGGCGACCAAGCGCCCCGACTCCCACAGTGCTTTGCGCTTAGCATGAGGCGCCCAAGCGCCCCGACTCCCACAGTGCTTTGCGCTTAGCATGAGGCGCCCAAGCGCCCCGACTCCCACAGTGCTTTGCGCTTAGCATGAGGCGCCCAACCGCCCCGACTCCCACAGTGCACTGCGCTTAGCATGAGGCACCCCAACCGGCGAGGCCTAGTCATAATGTTGCTATTTGTTAAGCGCCTACCGTGTGCCCGGCACCGTTCTAAGCGCTGGGGGAGATACAGCGGCAGCGCGGCTCAGTGGAAAGAGCCCGGGCTTGGGAGTCAGAGGTCATGAGTTCGACTCCCGGATCTGCCACTTGTCAGCTGGGTGACCGTGGGCGAGTCGCTTCACATCTCTGTGCCTCAGTGACCTCATCTGTAAAATGGGGATTAACTGGGACCCTCAGGTGGGACCACCCGATGACCCTGGATCTCCCCCAGCGTTTAGAACGGTGCTCGGCACAGAGGAAGCGCTTAACAAATGCCAACGTTATTATTACAGGGTCATCGGGTGGCCCCCCGGGAGGCTCACAGTCTTTATGCCCATTTGACAGATGAGGGAACTGAGGCACGGTGAAGTGACTTGCCCAAAGTCACCCAGCTGACAGGCGGCGGAGCCGGGATTAGAACCCATGACCGCGGGGCTCTTTCCACTGAGTCACGCACCTGGCGAGGCCCTGCCCGGCCCCGGCGGCGGGAAACCTGGGTCCTAATCCCCCCTCTACTGCGAGACCTTGGGCAAGCCACTTCCCTTCTCCGGGCCTCGGTTCCCTCGTCTGTAAAATGGGGTTGAAGACCGTGAGCCTCACGTGGGACAACCTCATGACCTCGTATCTCCCCCAGGTCTTAGAACAGCGCTTGGCACCTAGTAAGCGCTTAACAAATACCATCATTATTAATAATTCTTATCATCTAATGCCGGCACTGCCATTTGTGTGCCGTGTGACCTCGGGCAAGTCAGTTCCCATCTCCGGGCCTCAGTTCCCTCCTCTGTAAAATGGGGATGAAGACCGCGAGCCCCACGGCAGTCCAACTTGATCTGCTGGTGTCCATCCCCGGGGTTTAGTAGAGTGCGATTCTGTCCAGTCCGATGATCTCCTATCTCCCCCAGCGCTTAGAACGGTGCCTGGCACACGGTAAACGCTCAACAAATAGCACAGTGATGATTATTATTATAGTGCATGGCGCATAAGAAGCGCTTAACCAATATCAATTTAAAAAAAAAATGCAGACAAAGGAGAAAAGCAGCAGGGCGGAGTCAGGTTAGGCAAATCTCCCCGCGGGGAATATTTCCCTGGGAAATTTGGTGATTCATAATAGGTACAAGAGGCCCCACCCCATTCAGAGGCAGGGGGATTGATCTGTGGCCAAGTTGTACTTTTCCAAGCGCTTACTACAGTGCTCTGCACACAGTGAGCGCTCAATAAATCCGACCGCATGAATAAACGATGACTTTGGAGGGGCCATTCTGACTGGGACCTAGCTGGTCTCGTCCGGGCCAGGATTTTTTTTTGGTATTTGTTAAGCGCTTACTATGTGCAGAGCAGTGTTCTAAGCGCTGGGGTAGACACAGGGGAATCAGGTGGTCCCCCGTGGGGCTCCCGGTCTCCATCCCCATTTGACAGATGAGGTCACTGAGGCACAGAGAAGTTAAATGACTTGCCCACGGTCACACAGCTGACACGTGGCAGAGTGGGATGGCCAACTGGATCTCTGCCTGCCTCCCCCTGTGAGCAGGGAGTGGGTCTCTTTATCGTTCTATTGTCCTCTCCCAAGCGCTTAGTACAGTGCTCCACGCAGAGAAAGTGCTCAATAATTACAACTGATTGATCGACCGGGGCGCTGGGCACCACCAGCCACAAGGAATCACATGTTCAATCAATCAATCAATCAGGAAACCTTGGGAAGTAGCAAAGCCTAGCCGGCCCGGGGCCCGGAAGTCAGAAGGAGCCGGGTTCTAATCCCGGCTCCGCCTCTTGCCTGCCGGGTGACCTCGGGCGAGTCACTTCACTTTTCTGGGCCTCAGTTCCCTTTTTCGGGAAAGGGGGATGGAGACCGCGGGACCCCACGTGGGACGGGGACCGGGTCCAAACCCGACGATCACGTTTTGGGGATCAGCGCGGCGCTCGGCACATGGCGAGCGCTTAACAAGTACCGGTAAAAATAAAAACCCGTGGTATTCGGCGGTCTAAAGGAGGTCCTGCCCGGGGGGGACGTGGTGCCTGAGCGGAAGGGGCGACTGAGAGGGGGGAAGATGAGTCTAGGATCGGGCTGGCTCATTCGTTCAATCGTCCTTATTGAGCACCTACTGTGTGCAGAGCACTGTACTGAGCGCTCGGGCGAGGACGACAGAGGGACAGAGAGAGACAACCCCGGCCCACGACGGGCTCACACTCCAGTCTAGTGATGATGCTGCTACCTTCAACGGTATTTATCGAGCGCTTTCTGTGTGCAGAGCACTGTACTAAGCGCTTGGAATTCGTTAAGCGCTTACTATGTGCCAAGCACCGCTCTAAGCTCTGGTGCAGTTCCCGGCACATAGTAAGCGCTTAACAAATAGGATTTGGGGGAAGCAAATCCACGGTATTGGGCAGTGTGAGGCAGGTCCTGCCTGGATGGGGAGCAGTAGTCTGGTGGGAAGGGGAGACGGATGACTGATGAGCGAGTCTAGAATCAGGCGGGGTCCTGTCTAGTACGGTTCCGGACACATCATGATGATGATGACGGCATCTGTTAAGCGCTCATTATGTGCCGAGCACCGTCCTAAGCGCTGAGGGGGGGGTACGAGGTCATCAGGTTGCCACCCCCCCGCGTGGGGCTCACAGACTTAATCCCCATTTTCCAGATGAGGGAACCGAGGCCCGGAGAAGCGAAGCGACCGGCCCGAAGTCACCCAGCCGACAGGAGGCGGGGTCGGGATTAGAACCCACGACCTCTGACTCCTCAGCCCGGGCTCTTTCCACTGAGTCCCGCTTAACAACCAAAATGTTTAACAAAATGCTTAACAAACATTATTCAAATAAAAAACCCCCACGGTATTAGGCAATCTAAAGCACGGCGAGGCGGCTGATGTCTAGTCATTCATTCAACAGTATTTACCGAGCGCTTACTCTGTGCCGAGCACTGTACTAAGCGCTTGGAATGGACAATTCGACACCAAATAGAGACGATCCCCGCCCAACGGCCGGCTCGCAGTCCCATCGGGGGAGACAGACGGCAAAGCCAAACAGAACAAAACAAAAACAAGCAAGTAAATCGACGGTGGTATTTGTTAAGCGCTCACTATGTGCAAAGCACTGTTGACATCAGCAAGATATCTAAAATCATGGGGACGGACACCTCATTAACGAAATAAATAGGGTAATAAATAATAGATACAAATGAGCACAGGGCCCAGGGGAGGGGGAGGAGCAGAGGGTGGGGGGGAGGGGGGTTATTGTTCACCGTCCTCTCCCAAGCGCTTAGTACAGTGAAGAGAAAGCAGCGTGGCTCCGTGGAAAGAGCCCGGGCTGGGGAGTCAGAGGTCATGGGTTCGAATCCCGGCTCCGCCACTTGTCAGCCGGGTGACTCTGGGCCAGTCGCTTCACTTCTCTGGGCCTCAGTTCCCTCATCTGGAAAATGGGGGTGAAGACCGGGAGCCTCAAGTGGGACCACCCGATGACCCTGGATCCCCCCCGGCGCTTAGAACAGGGCTGGGCACGGAGTGAGCGCTTAACAAATACCATCATCAGTCCAGGGCTTAGAGCAGGAACTGAGAAGCGGCGTGGCTCAGTGGAAAGAGCACGGGCTTTGGAGTCAGAGGTCATGAGTTCGAATCCCGGCTCCGCCCCTTGTCAGCTGTGGGACTGTGGGCGAGTCACTTCACTTCTCAGTGCCTCAGTTCCCTCATCTGGAAAATGGGGATGAAGACTGTGAGCCCCACGGGGGACAACCTGATTCCCCCGTGTCGACCCCAGCGCTTAGAACAGTGCTCGGCACGTAGTAAGCGCTTAATAAATGCCAACATTATTATTATTATTATTAACAGTGCTCGGCACATTCATTCAATTCATTCATTCAGTGGTATTTACTGAGCGCTTACTGTGTGCAGAGCACTGTCCCAAGCGCTCGGTAAGCCCGTCAGTGGGCGGGGACGGTCTCTATCTGTTGCCGAATTGTCCATTCCAAGCGCTTGGGACAGTGCTCTGCACATAGTAAGCGCTCAATAAATAGACTGAATGAATGATAGCAGAATTCGGCAACAGATAGAGCCCGTCCCTGCCCGGCGACGGGCTCCCAGTCCAGAAGACACATAGTGAGCGCTCAACAAACACCATCAATATTACGCTTATCGTTAAATACGCTCGAACGAGTGGATTCATTCATTCAGTGCCATTTACTGAGCGCTCAGTGCGTGCACAGCTCTGTCCTAAGCGCCCGGAAAGTACAAGTCGGCCACAGATAGAGCCCATCCCTGCCCGGCGCCGGGCCCCCAGTCGAGAAGACACATAGTAAGCGCTTAACGAGTACCTTCAGTGGTGTGATTATTATTATTATTATTATTATAAATACGCTCGAACGAGTGGATTCATTCATTCAGTGCCATTTACTGAGCGCTCAGTGCGTGCACAGCACTGTCCTAAGCGCCCGGAAAGTACAAGTCGGCCACAGATAGAGCCCATCCCTGCCCGGCGCCGGGCCCCCAGTCGAGAAGACACATAGTAAGCGCTTAACGAGTACCTTCAGTGGTGTGATTATTATTATTATCATCCTTATTATTATTACTATAATAAATACGATCGAATGAGTGGCTTCATTCGCTCGTATTTCTTGAGCGCTTACTGCGCGAAGGGAAAGATGGGTCTAGAATCAGGCCGGCCTCGCCAGACCGGGCAGCACAGCGGTGCCGTTTTGCTGAGCCGGTGCTCTTCAAGGGCAGACAGGTTAGGGAGCACTGAAGCGGAGTCGAGTACATCCCCCCTCCCCTCCCCGGGCTTGTACTGGACGCCCGCCCGGGGCCCCGGACAGGAATTCTCCCTCGCACGGCCGGAGGGGCCCCGCCGCAGCCCCCAGGCCCAGCCTCCGCGGGCCTGATGATGATGATGATAACGGTATCTGTTAAGCGCTCACCACGTGCCAGGCGCTGTACTGAGCGCCGGGGTGGACACAAGCCCATCGGGTGGGACACGGTCCCCGCCCTACGTGGGGCTCGCCGTCTCCGTCCCCGTTTTCCAGAGGAGGGAACCGAGGCCCAGAGAAGTCAAGCGATCCGCCCGCCGTCCATCCGGTGGGATCCGTTGAGCGCTTGCTGCGCGCGGAGCATCGTACGCGGCGGACAAGTGGCGGAGCCGGAATCGGAACCCGTGACCTCCTTGACCCTCAGCCACCAGCCCAAGAGCCGCTTGGCTAACGATGGTATCTGTTAAGCGCTCACTATGTGGCAGGCACTCTACTAAACGCCGGAGTGGATACGGGCAAATCGGGGTGGACGCGGTCCCCGTCCCACGTGGGGATCCCAATCTGGGGGGGGGGGGGTCCATCCCCCAGGTGACCCCCCAAACCGTGTCTCTTCCCAGATCATCCCCGGGGGGGACGTTGTCCCTGTGATAATAATAATGATAATTATGATGGTTTTTATTAAGTGCACACTAGGTATCAGGCACTGGTCTAAGCGCTGGGGTGGATACAAGCAAGTCAGGGCGGACACAGTCCCCGTCCCTCATGGGGATCCCAATCTGGGGGGGGTCCCTGCCCCTCGGTAACCCCCCGAGGGGCGTCCGTCCCCCCCCAGCTGACCCCCCAGACCCTCCCTCTCCCCAGGTGACCCCCGGGGGGGCGTCGTCCCAATCCCCGGCCACCCCCAAGGGGTATCCAACCCCCCGGGTGACCCCCAGACCCTCCCTCTCCCCAGGTGACCCCCGGGGGGGCGTCGCCCCCCTTCCCGGTAGCCCCCCGAGGGGTGTCCGTCCCCCCGGGTGACCCCCAAACCATCCTTCTGCCCAGATGACCCCCGGGGGGCGTCGTCCCCCTTCCCGGTAGCCCCCCGAGGGGTGTCCGTCCCCCCCAGATGACTCCCCCCCCCAACCATCTTTCTCTCCAGATGACCCCCCGGGGGGGGGGGCGTCGCCCCCCTTCCCGGTAGCCCCCCGAGGGGTGTCCGTCCCCCCGGGTGACCCCCAGACCCTCCCCCTCCCCAGGTGACCCCCCCCGGGGGGGCGTGTCCCCGAGGGGGCGGGGCCCCCCGGGGCCCCCTCCCCTTCCCCGGGGCGGGAGCGTAAGCGACCCCTCGGAGCCGTCCGGCAGCGCCGGAGCGTCCGGGACGAGGATGCGAGGTTCGGGGCGGGGGGCGGCCGGCCTCCTCTGGCCCTTCGTGCTGGGGGCGGCGGCCGCTCAGCTGGTGCAGGTAAGAGCCCCCAGCGCTTAGCGCGGGGCTCCGCGCCCCCCGACCCCGACCCCGACCCCTCCCTGCCCGGGGCCGCGGGGGACCGGCCGCCTCTCCCCAGCGCTTACCGCGGGGCTCCGCGCCCTCCGAGCGCTCAGTTCATAGTCCTGGATGACAGGGAGCGTGTGGGCGTGTCTGTTTACTCCTCTGCCTCCCCTCTCCCCAGCGCTTACCGCGGGGCCCTGCACCCTCCGAGCGCTCAGTTCATAGTCCTGGATGACAGGGAGTGTGTGTGTGTGTCTGTTTACTCCTCTGCGTCCCCTCTCCCCAGCGCTTACCGCGGGGCCCTGCACCCTCCGAGCGCTCAGTTCATAGTCCTGGATGACAGGGAGCGTGTGTGTGTCTGTTTACTCCTCTGCGTCCCTCTCCCCAGCGCTTACCGCGGGGCCCTGCACCCTCCGAGCGCTCAGTTCATAGTCCTGGATGACAGGGAGTGTGTGTGTGTCTGTTTACTCCTCTGCGTCCCCTCTCCCCAGCGCTTACCGCGGGGCCCTGCGCCCTCCGAGCGCTCAGTTCATAGTCCTGGATGACAGGGAGCGTGTGTGTGTCTGTTTACTCCTCTGCGTCCCCTCTCCCCAGCGCTTACCGCGGGGCCCTGCACCCTCCGAGCGCTCAGTTCATAGTCCTGGATGACAGGGAGTGTGTGTGTGTCTGTTTACTCCTCTGCGTCCCCTCTCCCCAGCGCTTACCGCGGGGCCCCGCACCCTCCGAGCGCTCAGTTCATAGTCCTGGATGACAGGGAGTGTGTGTGTGTCTGTTTACTCCTCTGCGTCCCCTCTCCCCAGCGCTTACCGCGGGGCCCTGCACCCTCCGAGCGCTCAATTCATAGGCCTGGATGACGGGGAGACAGGGCGTGGGTGGGTCAACCCTTGTGGGCAGGAGATGGATCTCTTTGGTCCTCTCCCCGGCGCTTAGCACAGTGCTCCGCACCCCGGAAACTTCCGATAAATCGGATTGATGAGGGAGAGACTGCGTGTGAGCTCCTGTGGGCGGGAATCGTGTTTATTATTCTGTTTCTCCTCTCCCCAGCGCTTGGTAATAATAATGATAATGATGATGTTGGTAGCTGCGAAGCGCTCACTACGCACTAAGCGCCGGGGGAGATCCGGGGTCATCGGGTCGTCCCCTGTGAGGCTCCCGGTCTTCATCCCCATTTGACAGACGAGGGCACTGAGGCCCAGAGAAGTGAAGTGACTCGCCCACGGTCACACGGCTGAGGGGCAGAGCCGGGATACGGTGCTCCGCACACCCTAAGCGCTCAATAAATAGCACTGACCGAGTGTGGGGGGGGGGGGAGGTAAGCTCGTGTGGGCAGGGGATGGGTCTCTTTATTATTCTGTCGTCCTCTCCCAGCGCTTAGTACAGTGCTCTGCACACAGTAAGCGCTCAATACGTAGGATCGAATGAGAGAGTGTCCAAGCTCGTTGTGGGCGGGGGCTGGGTCTGTTTATTCTTCTGCTTCCCCTCTCCCCGGCGCTTACCACAGTGCTCTGCGCGCCGTAAGCGCTCAGCACGTGTGAGAGAGGGTGTGCAAACTCACCGTGGGCGGGGAATGGGTCCGTCTGTCGCTGTATCGTCCTCCCCCGAGCGCTCAGCACGGTGCTCCGCGCCCAGCAAGCGGCTCGGTAAATTTGAGAGAGCGTGAAAGCTCGTCGCGGGCGGGGAATGTGGCTATTTATTGTTCTACTGTCCTCTTCCAAGCGCCTAGCGCAGCGCTCCGCACTCGGTGAGCGCTCAGGCTCGTAGTGGGCAGGGAACGTGTCGGTCTACTGGCCTCTCCCCAGCGTTTCGTAATAACCGCGGTGTTTGTTGAGCGCTCGTTACGTGCCAGGCGCCGTACTAAGCGGCGGGGTGGATACGAGCAAACGGCGTTGGACACGGTCCCTGTCCCACGTGGGGCTCGCAGTCTTCACCCCCATTTTACAGATGAGAGAAGCGAGGCCCGGGGAAGGGAAGCGACTCCCCGGAGGACACCCGTGACCTTCTGACTCCCAGGCCCGGGCGCCGGCCACTGCGCCGTGCTGCTCGGTACAGCGTCCGGAGAGGCGTCTGGGACGCCCCGGCTGGGGCGGGGGGCCGAGGACGAGGCAGGGCAGGGGTCGGGTTTCGGTCTCCGTGGCCGCCGGAAATGCGATCCGGCGTCCGGGCCTAGAGGACGCCCGGACCAGAGTCCCGTCCGAAGGATCGCCTTTCCCTCCGCCGGGAGCACCCGCACGCGGATACGCACCCGGTGCGAGTCTGCGGATGGCTGTGGCATTTGTTAAGCGCTCACTACGGGCCGGGCGCCGTCCCGAGCGCCGGGGTGGAGAGGAGCCGGTTGGGCACGGGCTCGGGCAGACACGCGGGCACGAGGAGATAAGCACAGATCGGCGGGAGAAGCAGCGGGGCTCGGTGGCCAGAGGCCGGGCCGGGGAGGCAGAGGTCGTGGGTTCTAATCCCGGCTCCGCCGCCCGTCCGCTGGGGGACGTGGGGCGAGTCGCTTCGCTTCTCTGGGCCTCAGTGACCTCAGCCGGAAAATGGGGATGGAGACTGGGAGCCCCGGGGGGGGGGGGACAAGCTGATCACCTTGTCTCCTCTCCAGGGCTTAGAACAGGGCTCTGCGCATAGTAAGCGCTCAGTAGATACTACTGAATGAATCGAATGAATGAGCAAATGCCATTATTAAATACATATATATATATACACAGTCACACAAACATACACACACAGAGATGCACGTAAGAATAAGATGCGCATTAACTGAGGCCCAGAGAAGTGAAGTGACTTGCCTAAGGTCACACAGCAGACACGTGGAGGAGCTGGGATTAGAACCCAGGTCCTTCTGACTCGGGTGTCCGGGCTCTGGCTACTGAGCCACGCTGCTTCTCAAGTGCAAATATACACACACACACACACACACACACACACACATATGCATATATATATCTGTGTATATATATGTATATTTACATAGGCATATATGTGCAAAAATATATGTATATATATACAAATATATATTTATATTTATACACACAAAACATAAGCAAAAATAAGTGTATATATAATACTAATATAATACTTATACTTATATGCTAATATAATACATATATACTAATATAATACTTATATACTAATATAATACTTATACTAATAAGCATATATATATGTATCTGTATCTATCTATCTATCGATATACCTGTCTATATCTATCTATGTATATATCTATATCTATCTACGTATCTATCTATATCTATCTATATCGAGATATATCGAGATATATATATGTATATATGTATGTATGTATGTGTATATATATCTATATATATGTATGTATATATGTGTGTATATACATATACACACATGCAAAAAACCAAATGTGCTCGGGCAGATTCAGTCCCACGTGTGAGTACATGTAGACGCCCGGGGCTGTCACGTACACCCCCGGGACTGTTTAGCGAGGGGTTTACGAGGAAGTGGACCCCCTTCTTCCCAGGCTGGGGCGGGGGGGCGGGGATGGGGGAGGCTCCTCTCGGGACCCCCCAGCCCCTCCGGCCTGTGTTTCCACCCGCCCCCCCCCCCCCCCGGGGTGGGGGGAGCCTGCAGCCGAAATCTACCCTGGTGTCGTCCCCTCCCGAGCGCTCGGTACAGCGGGCCGCGCCCAGTAAGCGCTCAGTAAATACGGCCGAACGGATGAAGGAAGGATTCCCCCCCCCCCCCCCGCCCCCGGCCCCGGCCGGGCCGCCGGGCCGGAGAGGATGCTAGGAAGGCGGCGGCCGGGGGAAGACGGCTGGGAACGAGGCCTGCTTCCTCTCGGGTTGTGGTAATCGAATCACGTCAACGAGGCCGGACTGGCCGACGCCATTCCGGTGTCTCGGAGGAGACGTCCGAGCCTCAGCCGAGGGGGAACGGCGCTCCCCCGCCCCTCCGGAGCCTTCCTGAAGGCCCGCCTCCTCCCGGAGGCCTTCCGCTCGTCTGCCGTGGGACCCCGGGCCGGTCGCTTGGCTGCTCTAGGCCTCGGTTCCCTCCTCTGTAAAATAATAATAACGACGAGGGCGTTTGGTAAGCGCTTCCCATGTGCCGAGCGCCGTTCTAAGCGCTGGAGAGGCCGCGAGGTCATCGGGTCGTCCCCCGTGGGGCTCCCGGTCTTCGTCCCCATTTTCCAGACGAGGGAACCGAGGCACGGAGAAGCGAAGCGACCCGCCCACGGTCACACAGCTGACGAGTGTGGATGCGAACCCGTGACCCCCCCGGCCCGGGCTCTTTCCCCAAAAGGGGCGTGAGCCCCTTGGGGGTCGGGGACTGGGCCCAGCCCCGTTTGCTTCTGTCCACCCCGGCGCTCAGTACGGTGCCCGGCACGGAGTTGGAGTTTCCCGGGAGGGAGGAGAGGGATCGCGTCCCCACGGGTTCGAATCCCGGCTCTACCGCTTGCCAGCTGCGCGACCGGGGGCGAGTCGCTTGGCTTCTCCGGGCCTCGGTCCCCTCGTCTGTCAAATGGGGACGAGGACCGGGAGCCCCACGGGGGACGGCCCGGCGACCCCGCATCTCCCCCGGCGCTCACGACGGTGCCGGGCGCATAGGGAGCGCTTAACCAATCCCGACGTTATCGTACGGACGAGGTGACGGGGGCCCAGAGAAGCGACGGGCCTCGCCCGGGGCCGCCCGGCAGACGGGCGGCCGAGCCGGGCCCGGAACGCGGGTCTTCCCGGCTCCCGGGCCCGGGCTCTCTCCGCTAAGGGTCGGGATCTGGGTCGTGTCTCCCTGCAGCCTTCCACGGCCCCGCCCAAGCCGAAGCCGCCCCCGCTGACCTCGGAGACGGTGGTCTTCTGGGGGATGAGGCTGTGGCAGGTGGTCGGCATATTCGCCCTCTTCGTCCTGTCCGTCGGTGAGTGTCCCGCCGTGCCACCTCCTCTCGCCGTCGCGCCTCCGCCCCGGTCGCCGGCCCCAGGCTTGGCGCAGGGCGGCCCTTTAATTGATGCCCCGGTGACGGGATTATCGTTACCCACCTCCCCCGAGCCCTGCCCCTCATCCTGCCCCTCACGCCCCCCACGTTCAGCAGGGCCCGGCGCGGACCCTCCCACCCCCTGACTGTCCCCTCTCCATCCCCGACTGGCCCCCCCAGTGACCCGGCACGGACCGTCCCACCCCCCGACTCTCCCCTCTCCATCCCTGACTCTCCCCGGTGACCCAACACGGACCGTCGTCCCCCCCCCCCCCCCCCCGCCCCTCCACGGATCACCCCAGACCGCTCGGGACCTTCGGGCGTTTCCGGCCGCCGGCTCCCCGGGGGCAGGGGGAAGGGGGGATGGATTCCGGGTTCACCCTCCCCCCTTGTGGGGGGCAGAGACGTTTCCTCCTGTTGTTTCCCACCCCCCCCGCCCTCCGGTTCCGGGGGGATCCTCACCCCGCCAGGGAGAGACCCAACGGAATGGTAATCCCGCACCTCCACAACTCCCGAATTTCCCGCTCCTGGAATGCCGGCCCGGCTCCATCCGCCCCGGGCCACCTCCCCTCCCGGCCCTCACCTCCTCCGGCCGGGCCTCCCCGTCTCCCCTCCGACCAGGCGGAGGCGTCCGGGTCGGGCGGCCGGTCCCCCGGAGCCCCCGAGGCCCTCCAAGTCGGGCGCGTCGCGGTGCGGCCCGAGAGGCCCGCCGCCGACCTCTGCCCTCTCTCCCCCGCGGACCCTCCCTCAGTCGTCACCCTCTGCTGCGTCTTCAAGTGCCGCGTGCCCAGGACCCGCAAGGAGATCGAAGCCCGCTACCTGCAGAGGCAGGCCGCCAAGACCTACGCCGACAAGCTGGAGACGGTGCCTCCCCTCAACGAGCTGACCGAGATCCCGGGAGGTGGGTGACGTGCCCCCCCCCCCCCCCCGGGCCCCTCTTTTCATCACCTCCCGCCGCTCGGTCCCCGCGCGCCGGACGCCGTGCCGAGCGCCGGGGTGGATCCGAGCCGATCGGGTCGGACCCGACCCGTGTCCCGCGTGGGGCTCGGCGTCTTCCTCCTCGGAACGCCCTCCCTCCTCCCGTCCGCCAGACGGTGACTCTCCCCCCTTCGGCGCCTTATTAATAATCATGATGATGATGACGACGGTTAAGCGCTTACTGTGAGCCAAGCGCCGAAGGCCCACCTCCTCCGAGAGGCCTCCCCCGCCTGCGCCCTCCTCTCCTCCCGCTCCCTTCCTTCCTCCCGGCCCCACGCCCCTCACGTCCGTATCGCTCGTTTATTAATTTCTATTAACGTCCGTCCGTCCCCCCCCCCACCAAGGCCGTCAGCTCCCCGTGGTCGGGGCACGCGCCGGCTTACTGTCGTATCGCCCGAGCGTCCGGTACGGTGCCCCGCGCGCGCCGAGCGCTCGGCGCAGACGATCGAGTGGACGGCGGAACGGGAGAACCGGGGCACACGGAAGTGAAGGGACTCGCCCGAGGTCTCGCGGCAGGCGAGCGGAAGCCCGTCGTGGGCAGGGAAGGTGTTCATCGCTATATTCGTTCGGTGGTATTTACTGAGCGCTTACTGTGCGCAGGACACTGTACAGTAGACGATAAACGGGTCGTCTCCCAAGCGCTCGGTACAGCGCTCTGCACACGGCCAGCGCTCGACCGATACGACCGGATGCACGAACGGCAGCCGCGGGGCGGAGCCGGGATCTGAACCCAGGTCCTCTAGTTCCCGGGCCCGGGCTCCCTCCGCTAGGCCACACCGCTTTTCGCCCCCGCGGAACGCCAGGGGACGTTCGGTCGTGTTTACGGAGCGCTTACCGGGCGCCGGGCGCCGTACTGAGCGCTCGGAAAGCGCGGTTCGGCAACCGACGGAGACCATCCCCGCCCGACGACGGGATCCCGGTCTAAAAGGACAACGGAACGGAAGAGGTATTCGGGCGTCGATAGCGTCCAAAGAGAGGAATCGAATTCTAGAGGCGTACATGTTATTAATAAAATAAATAGAATAATAAATAGGTACAGATATACAGGGGGGCTGGGGGAGGAGTCCCTCGATTGGCGGTCGGAGGCGGGGACCGAGCCGTGAGCACCATCTTGTAATAATAATGACCAGGTTCACCACCCTAGGGGGGAAAGGCCCGGGCCCGGGTTCTAATCCCGGCTCTCCCCCACGATTAGTCATTCACTCCGTCGTATTTATTGGTACTACGAATTATAAGAGTGACGACGGCATCGGTGAAGCGCTTACCAAGTGCCAGGCGCTGTTAGAGAAGCGGCGCGGCTCGGGGGAAAGAGCCCGGGCTTGGGGGTCGGAGGACGGGGGTTCTAATCCCGGCTCCGCCGCTCGTCTGCTGGGTGACTTTGGGCAAGCCGCTTCACTTCTCCGGGCCTCGGTGACCTCATCCGTCAAATGGGGATGGGGACCGTGAGCCCCACGGGGGACGGCCCGATGGCCTCGTGTCCACCCTAGCGCTTGGGACAGCGCTCGGCACCTAGTCAGCGCCTCACGAGGACCGTCGTCGTCATCTAAGCGCCGGGGGGAGATCCAAGGACGCAGCGGGGTTCAGCGGGAAGAGGCCGGGCTGGGGAGTCAGAGGTCACGAGTTCGAATCCCGGCCCCGCCACTTGTCAGCTGACTGTGGGCGAGTCACCTCACCTCTCCGGGCCTCGGTTCCCTCGTCTGCAAAACGGGGACGAAGACCGGGAGCCTCACGCGGGACGACCCGATGACCCCGGATCTCCCCCAGCGCTTAGAGCGGTGCTGGGCGCAGAGGAAGCGCTTAACAGATTATTATTACGAGCCAAGGTCCCACGTGGGGCTCTCCATTTTCCGGAGGAGGTCACCGAGGCCCAGGGAAGCGAGGGGACCCGCCCAAGGTCACCCAGCGGACGAGCGGCGGAGCGGGGATTGGCACCCGAGCCGGGGCTCCGACCGGGCGCCGAGCACCGTACCGAGCGCTGGGGAACGACAGCGCTGAAGAGCGCCGATCCCCGCCCGTCGCGGTCGCCGGACGCCCGTCCCCCGCCTCCCGTCCCCTCCTCGCTGACCTCTCGCCCGTTCTGCCCCGCAGACCCCTCGGACAGCTTCCTTCTCCCCCCGTCCGGCCACGTCCCGTCCAGGTCTCTGCCCGCCGTGAAGGAAGAAGACGAGACGCTGTGACCCCGCGGGCGGCCTCGCTCTCTGTCCCCGTCCCTCCGCCTCTCTCCGCCTCCTCTCTCCGGCCTCCCCGGCCTGGCCTCCCCAGAGGAATCTGGGCCTCCATCATTCCCTCGGCTCTGACCCCCCTCCCTCCCAGACTCCGCCCGTCTCCGAGGACCCGCCGGCCGATCCCGTACCGTCGCCGAGGCCGCCCCGACGGGCCCCGGCGTGGGGCCGCGGGGAGGGGGTCCCGGTGGGAGCTTGGGTGGGTCAGGGGTTAGGCTCCGAGCCGACGGAAAGAGGCCGGGGAGGGCCCGGGGCCCCCCTCCGATCGGTCGCTCCGCCGTCCCACCCGCTCTCCGTGGACGGAGCGCTGCGCCCGGCGCCCGGGAGACCGCGACGGAACCGGTAGACGCGATTCCCTGCCCGCGGGGAGCCGACGGTCTACTGGATTCGGAGCGCTCTTCCGAGCACCTGGGAGAGGACGGTCCCAGTGAGTAGTCGGGATCCCTGCCCCTTAAAGAGCCGACCGTCTGCTGAGTGCCGGGCACCGTACTGAGCGCTGGGGAGCGTCTGGTAGAGTTAGGCGGCACCGTTCCTCTCCTCGAGGAGCTCAGAGTGCGTGTGCTGTACTGAGCGCCGGGGAGAGGACGCTAGAGTTCGCAGACACAATCTCTGCCCTGAGGAATGAGCATCGCGGTACCCGTTCAGCGCCTACTATGTGCCGAGCGCTCTTCCGAGTGCTGGGGCGGGTACAGGTTAAGGGGGTCGGACACCGTCCCCCGTGGGGCTCGCGGTCTTAAATCCCCATTTTTCACAGATGAGGTGACTGAGGCCCAGAGAGGTAAAGCGACCCGCCCGCGGTCACGCAGCAGAGTTTCCAGTCCGCCGTGTGCCGGGCGCTGTGCTGAGCGCTGGGGCGAGTACCTCAGAGTCAGCGGAAGCCATCCCTGCCCTCCCAGAGCTTCCATTCGTCCATCCATCCGATCGTATTAAGCGCTTACCGTGGGCAGAGCGCCGTGCTGAGCACTTAGTCTAGCGGGCTCAGAGATTGAGACCGGGGGCGGCGGGGGCCGTCCCCTCCGAGGGCTACGTCGGCCCAACCCCCACCCCTCGGTCACCCATCCCGCTCTCTCCCCCACTGACCCACCGAAGGGGATGGGGAAGCGGCCCGGCTTAGCGGGAAGAACCCGGGCCCCCGGGAGTCAGGAGGTCCCGGGTTCTAATCCCGGCTCTCCCGCTCGTCTGCTCGGTGGCCTTGGGCGAGCCGCTTCGCTTCTCCGGGCCTCAGTTCCCCTCACCTCTAAAACGGGGACGGAGACGGGGAGCCCCGGGCGTCCGGCCCGATTCGCTTGAATCCGCCCCAGCGCTCAGTACGGCGCCCGGCACGTTCATTCATCCGTCCAGTCGTATTTATGGGGCGCTCACCGTGTGCCGAGCGCCGGACTGAGCGCTTGGAGAGCCCGGTTCGGCAACGGATGGAGACGATCCCTGCCCGCCGACGGGCTCGCGGTCCGGAAGGGGCACGTAGTTAGCGCTTAGAAAATAGAACGCTAATTATTGTTATTATTACTACCCCGGGGAAACTCATTCCGCCTCAGCCTCGCCCCACGGAGTTGTCTCTGTCTGTCCTCTTCCGTGCAGAGGGGAAGAAGAAGAAAGCCGGCGTGGCCACCGTCTCCGAGACGGTGGACGAGGCCGAGGGCGGCAAGAAGGCCGAGAAGAGGGGGGACGTCAAGGAAGAGCCCGGGGCCGAGGACCGAAAGAGAGAGAAGAGAGGCGGCGGAGGAGACAAGAAAGAAGGCGGCGGCGGGGAGAAGAAAGGCGGCGGCGGGGAGAGGAAAGCGGGCAGCGGGAAGAAGAAGGCAAGGGAAGGCCCCAGGTCCGCGAAGAAGAAACGAGTGCCCTCCTGAGCGAGGTGCCTCCAAGGGGGCATCGGGGCAGGGGGGCGTCTAGACTTCTCCTCGCCCTGTGCCCACCCGGGCGGGCGGGTGGGAGAGGGGCAGAGGGGGCGGGACGGCTCGGGCCGGGGGCAGAGAGGAGGCCGGGATGGAAAGGCCGCAAGGGAGGAGGGGAAGATGGGGCCGGGCGGGGGGGGGGGGGGGCGCAGAGAAGCGAGGCGGTGCCGGGGGCCGCTGGCATCTCGGGGGGCACCGGGGGGGGGGGGTTACCCCCACGCACCCTCAGAGCCCAGGGAGCGAGCTCTGGAGACGGGGGGCCGTGGCCTCGCCCCGGGGAGCGAGATCCGCGCCCCGGAGAGGCGGGAGGCCTCGGTCGTATCCACCGAGCGCTTACACTGGGTGCGGAGCACTGTACCGAGCGCCCGGGAGAGGACAGAACAACAACGGACGGACACCGTCCCGCCCCGCAACGGGCTCGCGGGCTAGAGGAGGAGGTTTACGGGCCTAGAGGAGAGGTGGGAGTCGGGTGAAGGGAGGAGCGCCTCCTCCCCCTTTCACATTTACCCGCTTCTTAGGCCCGGGGTAGATGATCCTCACGGTCAGATTGGTTTAGCGTTTACTCTGTGCCAAAATCACCGCGCCCGGCCCCGGCGCCGATGCAGTCGGGGCCCTTTCGCCGAGTCTGAAAGGGGCGGGAGAGAGCGGTTATCGCATCCCCGTTCTCCAGAAGGGGAAACCGAGGCACGGAGCGTCGAGTGAGGCGACCCGGGCCTCCCAGCAGGCGGGTAGCCAAGCTGGGAAGCAGCGTGGCCCAGTGGAAAGAGCCCGGGCTTGGGAGTCGGGGGTCACGGGTTCGAATCCCCGCTCTGCCACTCGTCGGCCGGGTGACCGCGGGCGAGTCGCTCCACTTCTCTGGGCCTCGGTTCCCTCAGCTGGAAAATGGGGATGAAGCCCGGGAGCCTCAAGTGGGACAACCCGATTCCCCCCGTGTCTACCCCGGCGCTTAGAACAGTGCTCGGCACATAGCAGGCGCTTAACAAATACCATTATGTGGGAATCAGGATTTCCGGAGGCTTCCTTGGGGGGACGGAAGGGGGCTCGGGGGGTCAGACCCCCCCGGACCCCCTTCCAAGGTGCCCGGGTGTGAGCTATTCAGTCTCCTCCTGCTCCTCCTCCTCCTTTATTGTCATTTACCGTGTGCACAGCGCCGTACTAAGCGGTTGGGAGAGGAGGCTACGACAGAGTCAGCAGGCACGTTCCCTGCCCCCGACGAACTTAGGGTCTGGGGGCCGCACGTTAATATAAATAATCTATAACGTACAATTTAAAGACGCGCGCGTAAGGGCCGCGGATATTTGGGGGTGGGGCAGGTGGCAAATGACCCGAGGTCGCGGAGCCGAGAAGCAGCGTGGCCTAGCGGGCGGAGCGCGGGCCTGGGAGTCGGGGGGACCCGGGTTCTAATCCCGGCTCCGCCCCTTGTCTGCCGTGGGCCCCGGGACGGGTCACTCCCCCGCTCCGGGCCTCGGTTCCCTCATCTGTAAAACGGGGATGGAGACCGGGGGCCCCGCGTGGGACCACCTGATGACCTCGGGTCGACCCCCAGCGCTTAGAACGGCGCTCGGCACAGAGTGAGCGCTCAACGGATACCGTCGTTAGTGGAGGGGTCCATCTCGTCCCAGGCGGTTCCTTGTGGGAGTTGGGGGGGGGGGGCCCTGGGTGTCTCGAGGGCAACAAACGGTCAACAACAGGGGGCGCTGCGGTGCCGCGCTCGCATCCGTCTTTCCCAATGGGTGGAGGGTGACCCCCGTGGCTATTATTCTTAATACTAATATTCGTTATTTTAGTATTAGCAGTAATAACTGTCTCTGTCGAGTGCTTACTTGGGGCCAGGCGCTGTACTAAGGGGTGGGGTGGACACGGGCAAATGGGGTGGGACACAGTCCCCGTCCCGCGTGGGGCTCGCGGTCTCCCCATTTTACAGAGGAGGAGAAGGAGGCCCGGGGAAGCGAAGCGACTTGGTCAGGGCAAGCGGCAGGGCCGGGATTAGAACCCCTGACCTTCGGACTCCCAGGCCCGGGCCCTACCTCACGGTGCTAAGCGCCGGGGCGGATACAAGGTCATCAGGTCGGACACCGTCCCCGTCCCACGTGGGGCCCACGGCCTTCATCCCCATTTTCCGGATGAGACCTTCCGCCTCCTAGGCCCGCGCTCTATCCCCTCCGCCGCGGTCCTCGGGCCCGGAGTCCGGAGACCCGGGTTCGAGCGCCGGCCGCGGGGGAGCCCGTCCGACCGCTCGGGTCCTCCCCACCCTTGACCCCTGACCCCTGACCCCGAGGCGCCGGCAGGAGGAGGCCGCTGGGGTCCTCCGGAGACCCCGAACGGGGGCGAGGCGGGGGCGTCGAACGAGGGGGGCAGAGGCGACCCGGGGCACTGGTGGGGCAGGGGAGGGGGGTCTCTCCCCGGGCCCCCCCCCAACCCGGAAAGGGCGGAGAGGGGGTCTGGGGGGGAGGGGGCCCGCTCAGGGATCCGGGGGAGGGGGCGGCAGGAGGCGCAGCGGCGGGGTCAGGGGCCGCGGCGGCGAAGGTGACGTCGGGCACCCGGTCGGCGATCCACTTGGCGAAGGGCGCCGCTTGGGCGGCGACGACGGGCGCGTAGGGGGGCTCGCCGCAGGTCCGCCCCCACCTCACCACCCCCGCCTGCACCCAGCGGCCGCCCAGCTCGCACGCCAGCGGGCCTCCGGAATCCCCCCGGGGGAGGCCGGGCCGGGGCAGGGGGGCGACAGGAGGAGGAGGGCGAGGGGGCCCCGAGACCCTGGGAAGGGGACCCCCTCCCCGACTCCCCCCCCCCCCCGCAACACTCACACACAGACCTGGAGAGAGAATCTGCGGGCGGGAGAGGGCAGGGCCGATGTGGGCATCCCCGGGATGGGGGGGACGACGACCCCTGGGGTGGGGGCGAGGGAGGGACCCGGGAGGTTCCAGGGGGCACAAGGAGGGGACTCCCTGGGGCCTAAGACCTTTGGGGCTCAAGGGTGGGATGGGACGGGATGATGCCGGGTGGGTTTGTCCCCCTGGGGGGGTGGTCCCAGGGGTCTGGCGGGCTCTCTGTCTTCCTCTCTGTATCTCCCTGTCTCTCTCTTTCTCTGTCTCTCTTTTTCTCTCTCTCTGCCTCTCTGATTCTGTCTCCCTCCCTTCCTGCCACTCTTTCTGTCTCTCGTTCTTTCTCTCTCTCTCTCTGTCTCCCTCCCTTCCGCCCACTCTTTCTGTCTCTTGCTCCCTTTCTCTCCCTCTTTGTCTCTCTGTCTCTGCCTTCCGGTCTCTCTTTCCTTCCCTCCCACTCTTTCTGACCTTCTGTCTCTCTCTCTCCCTCTCTCTGTGTCTCCCTGTCTCTTCCTCCCTCCCTCCCACTCTTCCCGTCTCTCGTGCTTTCTCTTTTTGCCTTTCCCTCTGCCTCTCTCCCTCTCTCTTTATCTATTTCTGTCTGTCTCTTTCTCTGACTCTGCAGGGGTTCTTCGATCCCTTGGGGTCGGGGACTCTTGGGGGTGAAGGGTGGGATAAGGTGGGGTGCGGCCGGGCGGGTCCCCCCCAGGGGAGGGGTCCCAGGGGTCCGGCAGGCCTCGGGCTCTGTCTCTCTCTCTGTCTCTCTCTCTGTCTCCCTGTCTCTTCTCTCCCTATTCCTCTTTCTCTGTCCCCCGCCCTTTCTCTCTTCCTCCTTTTCTCTATGTCTCTCTCTCTTCCTCTTTCTTTGTGTCCCTCGCCCTTTCTCTCTCTTCCTCCCTCTCCCTTCCCCTCCCTCTGTCCCTCTCTCTCTCTCTCTTCCTCCTTTTCTCTGCTCCTCGCTCTCTTTTTCTCTCTCTCTCTCTCTTCCTCCCTTTCTCTCCATCTCTCCCTCCCTCTGTCCCCCTCTCTTTCTCTCTTCCTCCTTTTCTCTATGTCTCTCTCTTCCTCTTTCTCTTTGCCCCTCGCTCTCTTTTTCTCTCTTCCTCCCTTTCTCTCTCCCCCCCTCCCTTCTTCTTCCTCTTTCTCTCTGTCCCTCGCTCTCTCTTTCTAGCTTTCTCTCTCTCTCCCTCCGTCCCCCTCTGTCCCTCTCTTCTCTCTTCCTCCTTTTCTCTCTGTCTCTCTCTTCCTCTTTCTCCGTGCCTCTCGCTCTCTGTCTCTTTCTCTCTCTTCCTCCCTTTCTCTCTATATCTGTCTCTCCCTCTGTCCCTCTCTCTCTCCCTCCTTTTCTCTATGTCTCTTCCTCTTTCACCGCCCCTCGCTCTCTTTTTCTCTATCTCTTCTCTTTCTCTCTATCTCTCCTTCCCTCCGTCCCTCTCTCTCTTCCTCCTCTTCTCTCTGTCTCTCTCTTCCTCCTTCTCTGTGCCCCCACTTTCTTTTTCTCTCTCTCTCTCTTCCTCTCCCTCTTTCTCTCTGTCCCTCGCTTCTCTTTCTCTCTTCCTCCCTTTCTTGCTCTCCCTCTATTTCTCTCCCTCTCTCTGTTTCTCTCCCCCCCAACCCCACCCCGGTCTCTCTGTCTCTGTGTCCTTCCCTCTGTCTTACTCTGCAGGGGTTCTTCAGCCCCTTGGGGTGTCTCCGGCACAGATCTTGTCCTTGGTGACGACGGGCCTGTAGGAGGGCTGGAGCCCAAAGATTTGGAGGTAGGTCCTCTCGCAGGCTGTCCTGTCCACCAGGGTCAGCTCCGCTTCCTGGAGGGCCAAGGGCCACGGGAGACTCACTGGGGAAAGGACAGGGTTCCCCAGCCGGACACCGCCGGCTAAGGACGCAGGGCAGTGACCGGTGGACCTCACCCCCCGGCGCTCACTACGGTGCCCGGCCCACGGTAAGCGCCTAACGCCCAGAAGCAGCGGCACGGCTCGTGGCTGGGGCCCGGGCCCGGGCATCGGAAGGTCGTGGCTTCGAATCCCGGCCCCTCCACGCGTCTGCCGGCTGACTTCCCTTCTCCGGGCCCCGGTTACCCCATCTGGAAAATGGGGGTGGAGACCGTGAGCCCCACGGGGGACGGGGACCGGGTCCGACCCAGTGCGCTTGGATCCGCCCCGCAGATTACTCTAGCGCTTGGCACATAGTAAGCACTTAACGAATTCCATGATAATACTATCGGTAGAAGCGACGGCACTTATTAAGCGCCGACGGCGTGTGGAGCGGATACCGAAACCGTGACCTCGTGGGATCTCTGCCCCCCGGCGCGCCGGGGGCCCCGGAAATCATAATGATGATAACGGGCGTCGTCTGTTCGGAGTTTACGGCGCGCGAACCACTGCGATAGACACCGGGGAGGATCCCGGCGCGTCGCGTTGGACGCGGGTCGCGCCCCGTTGGTCTCCCAGCCTTCGTCCCCTTATTCCGGGGGAGGGAACGGAGGCCTGGAGAAGGGAAGCGACTCAAACCGGGTCACCCAGCGGGGGCGGATCTGTGGACTCCTACCGGGGGGCTGGGGGAGACCCTCACCCTCCTGGGAGATGCGCCCCCAGCCAGTCACCCAACAGGAGGCCTTCCTCCTCCTCTGCAGGCAGACGGCCAGGCTCCGGGGAGACAGCCGCACGGCCGGCTGGAGCTTGACCGGGGCCAGGTCGGCCCGTGGGTAGCCGCCCCGGGAGCCGTCGGGGTGGATCGCCGCCTTTTCCACGGAGGACGCGGAAGGGTCGCCGGGCTCCGAGAAGGGGGTCAGCTCTCCCGCGAGGACCGAATAGGGGGAGACGTCCTCCGAGCTGTGGGGAGGAGAGGGGGGTCCCACCTCCAAGACCCCGCGAGGCCTAGAGATGAGGGAGGACCCTTTCCCTCCGACCGTCGTGGGTCAGCCCAGGGCGGGGAGGGGTCTCTCACCTGTTGAGGCCGTGGGCCGCCGTGAGGATCCACCCCTTGTTGACCAGGGAGCCTCCGCACACGCGTCTCCCGTCCGGCTGCGGGCTCACTTGCCACGGCCATTTCCCCTCCAAGCTCTGCTGGCCCCCCCCCCCCATCTTCTGCAAAGTGTGTGACTGACCGCAGGCTGGAGGGGGGACGGAGGTGGGGAAGGGGCCCGAGACGTTGGGGACCCAGAGGTCCTGCCCTCCGGCACCCTGAGGCAGTGGGAGGATTCCCCCCCCCCCACCAAACTCGGGGTGCGGAGGGGGTGGGGTCTGCTCTCTGCCTTCCTTGGGGGGGGGTCCCCGGAATCTCGGGGTGGGGAGGGGGAGGGAATCCGTTCTCTGCTTCCTTTGGGGATCCCTGGAATCTCGGGGTTGGGTGGGATCTGCGCTCTGCCTTCCTGGGGGGGGGGGGGTCCTTGGAACCTCAGGACGGGGGAGGTCTGCTCTGTGCCTCCATTGGGGGGCCCCGGAATCTCTGGGTGGGGAGGGGGGATGGGGGGGTCTCCCTCAGCCCGCCTTGGGGCTCCCCGGCACCTCGGGGGCGGGAACAGAGGCCTGGGTCCACTCCGACACCGCCCCCCTCCATCCTCCTGGCCCCCTCGCCCACCATGATCACCGGCCTCGCTCTCCAGTCCACCTGAGGGAGGGGAGAGAGTCAGGGAGGCAGCGGGAGATCTCGGGGAGGGGGGTCGCAGGACGGACCCCCCCCCCCCGACACCCCCCATCCCAGCCAGCGCCCGAGCTGGTGGTCTGGGGTCGCACCGCGCAGCGGCAGCATCGGGAGGGGCATCGGGAGGGGAGGCGGGAGGCCGTTTGGGGGTTGGGGGTCCATGCCACCCCTCGGGCACAGTCGCCCCCCGCTCGCTGAGCCCCGGCCGGGGCGAGACCGTCTGCGGCCTCCGTCCTGGCGACCCTGGACCAACGGCCGCCCCCCACCACGTCGCCATGGCAACGGCCGGATGCTCCCCTTGCTCCTGCCGGTCTACAGCACCCCCCTGCGGACGGGCACGAACCCCCGCCCCCCCCCCCCGAATCAGCATCATCATCATAAAGATTTGTGAAGCGCTCACTACTAATAATTTGTTAAGCGCTTACTCTGTGCAGAGCACTGTTCTGAGCGCTGGGTACTAATCATAACGTTGGTATTTGCTAAGCGCTTACTCTGTGCAGAGCACCGTTCTAAGCGCCGGGGGAGATCCGGGGGCATCGGGTCGTCCCGCGTGAGGCTCCCAGTTAATCCCCACTTTACAGATGAGGTGACTGAGGCACCGAGAAGTGAAGTGACTCGCCCGCAGTCACCCAGCTGCCAAGGGGCAGAGCCGGGATTCGAACCCATGACCTCTGACTCCAAAGCCCGGGCTCTTGCCACGGAGCCGCGCTGCTTCTCCGAGGGCACGGTAAGCGCTCGATACATAGGATTGAAGGAATGAATGAATGTCAAGTGCTTACTACGTGCCCGTGGCTCAGTGGCAAGAGCCCGGGCTTTGGAGTCAGAGGTCATGAGTTCGAATCCCAACTCTGCCACTTGCCGGCTGCGGGACTGTGGGCGAGTCGCTTCGCTTCTCTGGGCCTCGGTTCCCTCATCTGTAAAATGGGGATGGAGACCGTGAGCCCCACGTGGGACGACCCGATTCCCCCGTGTCTCCCCCAGCGCTCAGGACAGTGCTCCGCACACAGTAAGCGCTTAACAAATACCAACATTATTATTATAAGCACCGGGGGAGGCGGAAGATAATGAGGTGAGACAAACAAACTGCAGAAAAACAGAAATGACCGGACCTCCATCTTACACATGAGGAATCCCGGCTCCGCCGCGCGGCCGCTGTGTGACCTTGGGCAAGTCCTTTCACTTCTCTGGGCCTCAGTTTCCTCATCTGTAAAATGGGGATCGAGACCGTGAGCCCCATGTGGGACGGGGACTGTGTCTCACTTGGTTTTCTTGTATCCGCCCCAGCGCTTCGTCCAGTGCCTGGCACAAAGTAAGCGCTTAATAAAGGAGAAGCAGCGGGGCGCAGTGGCAAGAGCCCGGGCTTGGGAGTCAGAGGTCGTGGGTTCTAATCCCGGCTCCGCCACCAGGCAGCTGGGTGACTTTGGACGAGTCACTTCACTTCTCGGTGCCTCAGTGTCCTCATCCGTAAAAGGGGGATGAAGACCGGGAGCCCCACGTGGGACCACCTGATTCCCCTGTGTCTCCCCCAGCGCTTAGAACGGTGCTCGGCACGTAGTAAGCGCTTAACAGACACCGACCTTATTATTAACAAATTCCACCATTATTATGATTCTTCTTCTCTGGGCCTCGGTGACCTCATCTGGAAAATGGGGATGAAGACTGTCAGTCCCGCCCGACGACCTCGTATCAGAAGAGTGGGAGCCCCACGCGGGACCCCCTGATGACCCTGGATCTCCCCCAGCGCTTAGAACAGTGCTCGGCACATAGGAAGCGCTGAACAAATACCAACATTAGTACTATTATTATTACCCCCAGGGCTTAGAACAGTGCTTGGCACCTCGAAAGCGCTCCACAAATACCATTATCGTTATTATTATTAATAATAAATAACAAATTATTAATAAATACCGTTATTATTCACTTCTCCGCCCACGCGCGCTCCGCCTGGGGGCCGCAGTACCGGCTGGCGCCAGGAGGGGGCGCCAGGACCCTGCGCCGCCGAAGATTATTGAATTCGATTCGAATGAATTCAATTCAATCCTATTTATTGGGCGCTTACTATGTGCGAAGCACTCTGCTGAGCTCCTGGGAGAGGACCGTGCCACATCAGACGCGCTCCCCGCCCGCAACGAGCTGTGAAGCGCTCACTATGTGCTGAGCACCGGGGTAGGAGCCACAATGCGTCCACCTTGTATCCCGCCCCCAGCGCTTAGTACAGTGCTTCGCACACAGTAAGCGCTTAACAGATGCCATCTTTCTTGAGCCTGGCTCGGTGGCAAGAGCGCGGGTTGAGGAGTCAGAGGTCATGGGTTCTCATCCCGGCTCCGCCACCCGTCAGCTGGGTGACCTTGGGCGAGTCGCTTCGCTTCTCGGTGCCTCGGTGACCTCATCTGGAAAATGGGGATGAAGGCTGGGAGCCCCACGGGGGACCACCTGATGACCCTGTATCTCCCCCAGCGCTTAGACCAGTGCTCGGCACCTAGTAAGCGCTTAACAGATACCCACATTATTATCAGGTTCGACACAATCTCTGTCTCACGCGGGGCTGGCAGAGGAAATAGCAGGGAGAACAACTGAGGCACGGGGAAGTGATTGAATAATTACTAATGATGGCATTGGTTGAGCCCTTACTATGTGCCAGGCACTGTACTGAGCGCTGGGGCGGATACAAGCGACTCGGGTTGGGCACAGTCCCCGTCCCGCGTGGGGCTCGCAGTCTCCATCCCCATTTTACAGATGAGGGAACCGAGGCCCAGAGAAGTGAAATGATTTGCCCGAGGTCACCCAGCAGACAAGGGGCGGAGACGGGATTAGAACCCAGGTCCTTCTGACTCGCAGGCCCACTAGGCCACGCTGCCTCTCAGTTGTTCGGGGAAAGGAACGCGTCCCCTTATTGCTACACGGTCCTCTCCCAAGTGCTCTGTACAGGGTTCGGCACACAGTAAGCGTTCGATAAACACCATTCATTCAATTCAACAGTATTTACTGAGCGCTTACTGCGTGCGGAGCACTCGCTGTGCTCATTTGTATGTATTTTTATGGCCCTATTTATTTTATTAACGAGGTGTCCATCCCCTTGATTCTATTTATCGTGATTAACTTGTCTTGTTTTTGTCCGTCCGTCTCCCCCGATGAGACCGCGAGCCCGTCGATGGGCCGGGGCGGTCTCTCTCTGTTGCCGAATTGTCCGTTCCAAGCGCTTAGTACAGTGCTCTGCACCCTAGTAAGTGCTCGATAAATACTATTGAATGAATGAATGAATACTAACCACCGCCTGACTGCTCTGCGCCTAGTCAGCGCTCGATAAACACTATTGAATGAATGAATGAATGAATGAATGAATGAACACTAACCACCGTCTGTCTGCTCTGCACCTAGTCAGCGCTCAGTAAATACTGTTGAATGAATGAATGAATACTAACCACCGTCTGACAGCTCTGCACATAGTAAGCGCTCGATAAACACTACTGAATGAATGAATGAATGAATGAATGAATACTAACCCCCATCTGACTGCTCTGCACCTAGTGAGCGCTCAAAAAATACTATTGAATGAATGAATGAATACAAACCCCCATCTGACTTCTCTGCACCTAGTCAGCGCTCAATAAACACTATTGAATGAATGAATACTACTAACCACCGTCTGAATGCTCTGCACCTAGTCAGCGCTCAGTAAATACGGTTGAATGAATGAATGAATGAATACTAACCCCCATCTGACTGCTCTGCACGTAGTCAGCGCTCAATAAACACTATTGAATGAATGAATGAATGAACACTAACCACCGTCTGACTGCTCTGCATCTAGTCAGCGCTCGATAAATACTATTGAATGAATGAATGAATACTGACCACCGCCTGACTGCTCTGCACCTAGTAAGCGCTCAAAAAATATTACTGAATGAATGAGTGAATACAAACCCCCATCTGACTGCTCTGCACCTAGCCAGCGCTCAATAAACACTATTGAATGAATGAATGAATGAATGAACGAACATTAACCACCGTCTGACTGCTCTGCACCTAGTAAGCACTCAGTAAATACTATTGATTGAATGAATGAATGAATACTAACCACCGTCTGACTGCTCTGCACCTAGTCAGCGCTCAAAAAATACTATTGAATGAATGAATGAATACAAACCCCCATCTGACTGCTCTGCACCTAAGTCAGTGCTCGATAAATACTATTGAATGAATGAATGAATGAATGAACGAACATTAACCACCGTCTGACTGCTCTGCACCTAGTAAGCACTCAGTAAATACTATTGAATGAATGAATGAATACTAACCCCCGTCTGACTGCTCTGCACCTAGTCAGCGCTCGATAAACACTATTGAATGAATGAATGAATGAACACTAACCACCGTCTGACTGCTCTGCATCTAGTAAGCGCTCGATAAATACTATTGAATGAATGAATGAATGAATGAATACTGACCACCGCCTGACTGCTCTGCACATAGTAATAATAATGCTGGTATTTGTTAAGCGCCTACTATGTGCCGAGCACTGTTCTAAGCGCTGGGGTAGACGCGGGGTCATCAGGTTGTCCCCCGTGGGGCTCACAGTCTTCCTCCCCATTTGACAGATGAAGTAACTGAGGCCCGGAGAAGTGAAGCGCCTCGCCCACAGTCACCCAGCTGACGAGTGGCAGAGCTGGGATTCGAACCCATGACCCCGGACTCCAAAGCCCGGGCTCTTTCCACTGAGCCACGCCGCTTCATAGTAAGCGGTCTAAATGCGATGGGTGGATGGAGTGGTTGGCTCCCCGCCCTCCGGGCCCGGGCCGCGGCCGGAGAGGACAGAGGGAGACAAACAAGCGGCCCCTTTGCCAGGGGATGAGTCCACGTCCACCGCCTTCCGTCCGGCCTCGTCCGGCTCCCGGCCCGGAGGGGCGTCTCCCCCAGTCTCCCCCGAGCCAGGCTTCTCTCTCTGCTCCGGCCGTTTGGACCCCTGTCCGCACCTCTCCTACTCCGGCCCGGCCCGCACGCTCCGCTCCTCTCACGCCGACCTTCTCACGCCCCCTCTCCCTTCCCCTCCCCTCAGCACTGGGCTCTCATTTGTATATATTTTTATTACCCGATTTATTTTGTTCGTGATGTATCCGTCCCCTTCATTCTATTTACTGCGATTAAGTTGTCTTGCTCTTGTCTGTCTCCCCCGATTAATAATAATGTCGGTATTAAGCGCTTACTATGTGCGGAGCACTGTTGTAAGCACTGGGGGAGATCCGGGGTCATCAGGTCGTCCCACGTGAGGCTCACGGTTCATCCCCATTTTCCAGATGAGGGAACTGAGGCGCAGAGAAGTGAAGCGACTCGCCCAAAGTCACACAGGTGACTTGGGGCAGAGCCGGGATTCGAACCCTTGACCTCTGACTCCCAAGCCCGGGCTCTTGCCACTGAGCCAACGCTGCTTCTCTGGTCTCAAATCCCACAGACCATCACTCTACCCTCCTTCAAAGCCATAAGGCAACTCCTCCAGGAGGCCTTCCCTGACTGCACCCTCCTCTCCTCTTCTCCCGCTCCCTTCCGCGTCGCCCCGACTCGCTCCCTTTCTTCCTCCCCTCTCTCGGCCCCGCACCCCTCAGGTCCTCATCCCTCACCGATTTCCTTCTATTCATGTCGATGAATCAGTCCATATCCCTCATTTTTTTTAAATTTATATTAATGTCTGTCTCCCCCTCTAAGCTGTAAGCTCACTGTGGGCAAGGAATGCGTCTGCCGATTGTTCTATTGTCCTCTCCGGAGCGCTTAGTACCGTGCTCTGCACCCGCTAAGCACTCGATAAATACGATTGACTGATTGACTGACCCTTTCCCCCTTCAAAGCCTTATCGAAGGCCCACCTCCTCCAAGAGGCCTTCCCTGACAGGCCTCCTTTCCTCTTCTCCCGCTCCCTTCTGCGTCGCCCTGGTACTTGGATTTGTTCCCTTTATTAACCCCTCCCTCAGACCCACAGTACTTAGGGAAATATCTGTAATTTATCTTTTTATGTTGTCTTTCTCCTTCTCCTCTTCTTCCTCCTCTTCCTTCTCCTCCTCCTTTTCCTCCTCTTCCTTCCCTTCCTTCTCTTCTTCCTCCTCCTCCTTTGCCCTCCTCCTCCTCTTTCCTCTTCCTTCCCTTCCTCCTCCTCCCAATCCTCCTCTTCTTCCTCCTCCTCCTCTTCCTTCCGTCCTCCTCTTCCTTCCCTTCCTCTTCTTCCTTCCCTTCCTCCTTCTCCCCCTCCTCCTCTTCTTCCTCCTCCTCCTCCTCCTTCGCCCTCATCCTCCTCTTCTTCCTCTCTCCTCTTCCTTCCCTTCCTCCTTCTCCTCCTCCTCCCAATCCTCCTCTTCTTCCTCCTCCTCCTCTTCCTTCCCTCCGTCCTCCTCTTCCTTCCCTTCCTCTTCTTCCTTCCCTTCATCCTTCTCCCCCTCCTCCTCTTCTTCCTCCTCCTCCTCCTCCTTCGCCCTCATCCTCCTCTTCTTCCTCTCTCCTCTTCCTTCCCTTCCTCCTTCTCCTCCTCCTCCCAATCCTCCTCTTCTTCCTCCTCCTCCTCTTCCTTCCCTCCGTCCTCCTCTTCCTTCCCTTCCTCCTCTTCTTCCTTCCCTTCCTCCTCCTCCCCCTCCTCCTCCTCTTCTTCCTCCTCCTCCTCATTTTCCCTTCCTCCTCTTCCTCCTCATTATCCCTTCCTCCTCCTCCACTCGGCCGGCCTACTCCCCCTCAACAAGCCCGAAGCCCAGAGCCCCCGGGATACGATCCGACCCGGGGGAGCCGGGGTCCGGCGGGACCCCTGGGGGCCTCGCGGGGAGGACGGGAGCGGGCCGGGGCACGTTTGGGGTGGGAAAGGCGGGGGACCCCATCCGCAGCGAGCGGGAGCCCGGGCGGACCATCCCGAGCGGCCCGGAGGTGGGGACGGCCGAGGACGCCGCCAGGGGTCACAGGGGTCACGGCTCCCGTCCCACCGGGCAGGGTGGCTCGGCGGCCTCCTTGGGATCCCGGGGATTCCGCCCTCCGGCCCGGCGGGGGCCGGGGGAACGTGGCAGAGGGGGACCCCCCCCCCCCGGCGCCGGCCCCTCGCGCCCGAGGAATGCCAGTCGGGTTCCTGGCCGTGCCCCGGCCGGGCAGTGCCAGGAGCTTCCCAGAAGGGGTGAGTCAGCGCTGCCGGAAACCCGGGGAAAGTCTCCAGGCCCGGGGTTTGGACGGGCCCTGCCTGGCCCCGAAACCGAGGGGGCCTCTCTCCCCTTCCCCCTCTCCCTTCCCTTCCCCCCCCCGAGACCCCCATCCCCTCTCCCCACGTCTACGGCTCCGGGGTCGGGGGGAGGCCGGCAGCCTCTCGAGGGCCTCCCTTTTTCCCTCCCTCGGGGTCCACCACAGAGGGGGACAAAGTGCGACGTCCGCCACGGAGGGAGAAAGCGTCGGTGTCCGTGCGCGTGGCGGCTCCTCGAGGGCAGGGCCGTCGCCGGACGGACCCGCCGCCGGACGCCCGACCGCGTCGAGCCGTCTCTTGCCGGCCGGGCCGGGGAGGATCCCGGGGCGGGGAGGGATCGCGAGCCCACGGCCGGGTCTCCGGTCCGACCCCGCTCCCCTGTCCCCGAACGGAAACCCGGGGGAGACCCCCTCGATCCCCGCCGCTCCGCCCGGCCCGACCCCCGGAGGGGCGGGGGGCCCCCCATCGATCCCGGACCGTTCTGCCCCCGAGGCCCCGTCCCGGAGAAACGATGAGAAATCCCGGTGCTCCTCACGGGCCGACCCCGGGCCCGGTAGATCCGGGTTAATCGGATCTTGTCCCGATCGTCCCACTTGGGCCTCGGGCTCCCGATCCCCGTTCGACACCCGAGGGAACCGAGGCCCGGAGGAGGAGACGACGGATGAGGGTACCCGTTAAGCGCTCGCCGCGTGCCGGGCGCCGTACTAAGCGCTGGCGTAGATACGAGTCGATCGGGTTGGACACAGTCCCTGTCCCACATGGGGCTCACACTCTTCATCCCCGTTTGACACCTCAGGGACTGAGAAGAATAATAATAATAATAATGATGTTGGTATTTGTTAAGCGCTCACTACGTGCAGAGCGCTGTTCTAAGCGCTGGGGGAGAGACAGGGTCATCGGGTCGTCCCACGTGGGGCTCGCAGTTTTCATCCCCATTTTACCGAGGAGGTCGCTGAGGCCCAGAGAAGTGAAGCGACTCGGCCACAGCTGCCAAGTGGCAGAGGCGGCATTCGAACCCATGACCTCTGACTCCCCAGCCCGGGCTCTTTCCCCTGAGCCGCGCTGCTTCTCTAAGTGAAGCGAGAAGGGAAGTGACTTGCCCAAGATCACCCAGCAGACGGGGGGGGGGAATCCGGGATTAGAACCCAGGTCCTTCAGAACTCCCCGGGCTCCCCGACTCGTCCATCCCCCCGCCTCCGGCTTTTCCCGCACCCACTCCCCTGCCTACTTGGGTGCGGGTCACTGGGTTGGGCAGGCGTGCGTGTGTGATTTTTTTTTTTGCCCGTAGTACCTTTTCAAGCGCTTACTCTGTGCCGGGCACTGTACCGAGCGCTGGGGTAGATAGAAGCTGATCAGATTGGACACAGTCCCTGTCCCGCATGGGGCGCCCAGTCTTCATCCCCGTTTTCCAGAGGAGGGAACTGAGGCCCAGAGAATAATGACAATAATGATGATGGCACTTGTTAAGCGCTTACTACGTGCCAAGCACCGTTCTAAGCGCCGACGGGGGGATCCGGGGCGATCAGGTGGTCCCCCGTGGGGCTCCGGGTCGTCATCCCCGTTTCCCAGACGAGGTCACTGAGGTCCCCCAGCCCGACAAGGGGCGGCGCCGGGATTAGAACCCACGACCTCCGACCCCCCCCAGCCCGGGCTCTCGCCGCTGAGCTCCTCCGCTTCTCCGCGTGAGGCGACCTGCCCACGGTGACCCCAGCAGAGAAGTGGAGGAGCCGGGATTAGAACCCACGACCTTCGGTCCCCCGGGCCCGCGACTGATGACCTTGTACCCACCTCAGTGTTTAGGACGGCGTCTGGCCCATAGTAAGAGCCTGCCGGGCTCGGTGGCGAGAGCCCGGGCTTTGGAGTCAGAGGTCGCGGGTTCGAATGCCGGCCCGGCCACTCGTCGGCTGGGTGACTTCGGGCAAGTCGCAACTTCTCGGTGCCTCGGTTCCCTCCTCCGTAAAATGGGGATGAAGACGGCGAGCCTCACGGGGGACGACCCCGTATCTCCCCCAGCGCTTAGGACAGTGCTCGGCACAGAGTAAGCGCTTAACAAATACCGACATTATTATTATTATTAATTATTATTATCACGGGAAGGGGCAGGTCTTCCCGGGCCCGGGGTCCCCCATCCTCTCTGCGGCTGGGGGTCCGGAGACCCCCTCGGTCAACCGCGCTGACCGGGGCCCCGGGGGCGGCCGGCCAGTGCCAGTCGGTCGGCGGTAACGGCGCCCTGCGGACGGTTAGGCGCTCGGTCAATGCAACCCACTGAACGAATGAAATTATCGAGTCCTGCCCGCGTGCGGGGCACCGGGCTAAGCGTTTGGGACGGGGCACCGGAACGACGGTCTCCGCCCACAACGAGCTGACAGTCCGGAGCGGGAGATTGACATTAATATAAAGAAATGAAGGAGGGACACGGACATAAAAGCCGTGCGGTGTTGGGAGGGGGGAGAGGAAGTCGCTCGGTACAGCGCTCCGCACATGGCGAGCGCTCAGTAGATACGATCGGATGAACGGATACGAGAAAGGGAGGGCGGCCTAGGATGGAGGCGGGACGTGGGCCGGGGGTCGACGGCGGCGCTTTCAGCCCCCGTGAGACGCCGGCGGGAGCGTGGCTCGGTACGGCGCTCTGCACGTAGTGGGGCGCTCAATAAATACGACCGAATGAACGAGTGGCCCACCCCCCAAACGCGACCCTCTTCCGGAGCGGACCGGCCCCCCCGGCGGCCCGGTGATCCGCGGACCAGTCCCCCCACCGGATTCCGGTTGGGCCGGGAGACCCTGCCCGCCGGGACCCCCGACTCCGAGAGCGAAGCCGCCCCCTCCCCGCCTCGCCCTCCCTTCCATCCTCCACTCCGGCAGCACCTCGGGACGGGGGGCGGGGAGGGGAAGGGCAGACGAGCGCTCAGTACAGTGCTCCGCGCACAGCGAGCGCTGAAGAAATACGACCGGAAATGCGGTTGGATGGACCAGGCCTTTAATGGGGGCAAGAGGGATCCCGGGAGGGGTGGGACGCGAGGAGGGGGAGCCGGAGACGCCCCCCGCCCCTCGGGCAACCCCCTCCGGGAGCCCCCCCCCCGTCCCTCCGTCCCAGGAAGGCCGCCTCCCCGGACCCCGGCCTCCCCCGTCCCCCCGATTTCAGGCGGGCGGAGGAGCTCCGCGGGAAGGGGGGCCGGGCTGGAGGACGAAGACGCGGCCCCCTCCCCGTGGGGTCCAGACACAGGCTGGCGGGCCGGGGGAGGGACTGGACCTCCTAGAAGAGAAGGAAGCGCAGCGTGGGCGCACAGCGTTTGGCCTGGGGAAGTCCGACCCGGATCCCTCCCGCCGGAACGGAAGGCCCCGTTCCCTCGGGCCTGGTCCGGACGGGAATCTACTCGGGAAAAAGAGGGAGAAGCTCTTGATGGAGGGGGTCTCCCCCCCCCCCGCCATCCTCTCCTCTGCCCCCCGTCCCGCCCCACGGGAGCAGCGCGGCCTTGTGGGTAGAGCCCGGAGGTCGGAGGGCCCCGGGTTCTAACGCCGCCTCGGCCGGGCGGCCCAGGGCACGTCGCTTCACCGGCCTCCCTTCCCTCACGCGCCAAACGGGGACGGGGAGCGGGTCCGATCCGACCCGCCCGTTTCCACCCCGGCGCCCAGAAGCGGCGCGGCTCGGCGGAGAGGGGCCGGGCCGGGGAGTCAGAGGTCACGGGTTCGAAGCCCGGCCCCGCCACTCGGCGGCCGGGCGGCCGGGGGCGAGTCGCTTCTCTGGGCCTCGGCGGCCTCATCTGTCAAATGGGGGTGAAGCCCGGGAGCCTCACGGGGGACCACCCGATGACCCCGTGTCTCCCCCGGCGCTTAGATCGGTGCTCGGCGCACAGTGAGCGCCTAACGGATACCGACGTTATCAATAATGATGTTAATAATAATGTCGGTATTTGTTAAGCGCTTACTAGGTGCCGAGCGTTATTAACGGAGAGCCCGACTGTTACCGGGAGAAGGAAGGAGCGGCGCCAGGGCCCGGGCCCCGAGGCCGCCCACTCACCTGGATCCCTCCGGCTTCAGTTGGCCATGATGTATTTGACGAAGGCTGGCGACGAGGGGGGAGAGAGAGGGGGCGGGGGTCAGCGATCCCGACCCCGGGGGGGGCCCCTTTCCGGGGCAAAGCGGGGCGCGGAGCCGCGACTCTCGGGGGTCCGGTCGGGACGGGGGGGGGGGGGGACGGAGGTTGGGGAAGGGACGGGGTCAGAGGGCTCCGGGAGTCGTTTGGCTCACTCGGCTCTAAGCGCCCGGGAGGGCCCGGAAGGACAACGAGCGGACAGGCCGGTCTCTCCGGAGGCGTGGGTTCGATTCCCACCGCTGCCGCTCTGCTCTTAGAAAACGGCCCGGCCTTGGGACTCAGAGGTCACGGGTTCGAATCCCAGCCCCGCCCCTCAGCTGGGTGACCGCGGGGGGACCGGGCCCCGGTGACCTCATCTGTCAAATGGGGATGAGGACCGGGAGCCTCGCGGGGGGACGGCCCGATGACCCGGCCTCTCCCCCGGCGCCCGGAGCGGTGCTCCGCACGGAGCAGGCGCTCCACAAATACCGACATCATTATTATTAATCCCCTCCCACAAGGAGCTTCGAGGCTGGGGCTCCCCCCGATCCTCTTAGACCGCGGGAGCGGGCGGCCAAACCAACGGCGCGGTCCCCACCGCGGCGCTCGGCACAGGGCCCGGCGCCGGCCCTCTAGACCGTACGCTCGCCGGTGGGCGGGGGACCCGCCCGTGGTGGGCACGGCGCCGCGCGGGGAGTGGCGCTCACCTTCGTAGTTGATGTTCCCGTTGGCGTCTTCCTGTCCCGCCATCAGCTTCTCCACTTCCTCCTCCGTCAGCCTCTCCCCTGGCGGGGCGGGGGAGGACAGGGGTCAGTTTGGGGGTCTCCGGGGGGGGGGGGGGCGGAGAGGCCGCGCGGCCTAGCGGGCCGAGCCCCGGCCTGGGAGGCGGACAGGACCGGCCTTCATTCGTTCGTTGCTATCTGTGGGGCGCTCACTGTGCGCTAAGCGCCGGGCGAGTAGAACTCGGCGGTAAAGGGAGACAATCCCCGCCCGCAACGGGCCGGCGGCTTCTAACCCCGGCTACCCCGCCCGCCCGCCGCGTCGCCCCCGTGGCCCGGTGGCAAGCGGCCGGGCTGGGGAGGCAGAGGTCGTGGGTTCTGATCCCGGCTCGGCCACTTGTCGGCTGGGTGACTTTGGGCCGGTCACTTGGCTTCTCCGGGCCTCGGTCACCTCAGCTGTCCAATGGGGACGGAGACCGTGAGCCCCACGGGGGACGACCTGATGCCCGGGCATCCCCCCCCCCCCCGCCCCCGGCGCTTCCGTGGCTCACTGGCAAGAGCCCGGGGTTGGGAGTCGGAGGTCATGGGTTCGAATCTGTGTGACCGTGGGCGAGTCACCTCACTTCTCCGGGCCTCGGTGACCTCATCTGTCGAATGGGGATTAACCGCGAGCCTCACGGGGGACGGCCCGATGACCCCGTTTCTCCCCCGGCGCTCGGATCGGTGCTCCGCGCCCAGTGAGCGCTCAACAAATGCCAACATCATCACTGCTCCGTTTCCTCTCCCCTCCGCCCGACTTGGTTCGGCTCGCGGCCCGCTCTCTCTTTCTCCGTCGCCCGGGCGCGGGGTCGGGCCGGGTGGGAGGTGGGGGGGTGGGGGGGGACAGACTAGACGACCTCTCGAGGGCCGCCCCGACCGGCCGGGGGAGTCGGCTCACCCAGGGTGGCCAGCACGTGCCGGAGCTCGGCGCCCATGACGGTGCCGTTGCCCTCCTTGTCGAAGACGCGCAGCCCCTCCACGAAGTCCTCGTAGGTGCCCGTGTCCTTGCAGGTGGCCACGTGCTGCAGGCGCGGCAGGAAGGCCTCGAAGTCCATCGTCTTCGAGGTCAGCTCTGGGGGGCGGAGGGGGACGTCGTCGTCGCCGCCTCCGGGAAGCCCGCCCCGCGCCCCCGCCCCGGGCCGCCCCTCCTCACCTTCGGCCTTGGGGCGTCCGAGGACCCGGTGGACCTCGGCCTGGGTGGGGTTCTGCCCCAGGGCGCGCATCACGTCCCCGCACTGCCCGTAGCCGATCTTCATCTCGCACTTGGGCGTGCGGTCGAAGAGGGAGAAGGCTTCCTTGAACTCTGCGGGCGCGGGCGGAGCGGGTGGGCGCCCCGCGTCGACCCGCTCTCGCCCACCCGGGGGGGACGCGGGCGTCACGGACGCAGGCGCGCGCTCCCTCGCCCCACGGCCGGGGGGGGGAGCAGCGCGGCTCGGCGCGGAGAGGCCGGGCTCGGGACTCGGAGGCCGCGGGTTCTAATCCCGGCTCCGCGGCCGGGTCATCTGGGGCCGGTCGCGTCACTTAATAATAATAATAATAATAATGTTGGTATTTGTTAAGCGCTTACTGGGTGCACTGTTCTAAGCGCTGGGGGAGATACGGGGTCATCAGGTTGTCCCACGTGGGGCTCACACACTTTTAATCCCCATTTTACAGATGAGGGAAGTGAGGCACGGAGAAGCGAAGTGACTCGCCCACGGTCACCCGGCTGACGAGTGGCAGAGCCGGGAGTCGAACCCGTGACCTCCGACTCCGAAGCCCGGGCTCCTTCCACTGAGCCACGTCGCTCCCGTCCGCCGCGGGGGACAACCTGATTTCTATCCACCCCCGCGCTCGGAACGGTGCTTGGCACATGGTCAGGGCTTAATAAATACCGCCGCTATTATGTCGGACCAAGGACCCGGTTTCTAAGACCGTGAGCCCCACCGGGGGGCAGGGACTGTGTCCAAGTCGATTGGCTCGTATCCACCCGGGCACATAGTAAGCGCTTACAAATACAATTATTAGTATTATTATTATTCCTAATCCCAGCCCCGCCACTCGTCCGCTACGATAATAACAACGTTGGGATTTGTTAAGCGCTTACTCTGTGCAGAGCACTGTTCTAAGCGCCGGGGGAGATACAGAGAAGCAGCGTGGCTCAGTGGAAAGAGCACGGGCTTGGGAGTCAGAGGTCATGAGTTCGAATCCCGCCTCTGCCACTCGGCAGCTGAGGGACTGTGGGCGAGTCACTTCACTTCTCTGGGCCTCAGTTCCCTCATCTGGAAAATGGGGATTAACTGTGAGCCTCACGTGGGACGACCTGACTCCCCTGTATCTCCCCCAGCGCTTAGAACAGTGCTCGGCACCTAGTAAGCGCTTAACAAATACCAACATTATTATTATTATTATTATTATTACAGGGTCATCGGGTTGTCCCCCGTGAGGCTCACGGTCTTCATCCCCATTTTGCAGATGAGGTCACTGAGGCCCAGAGAAGTGAAGCGACTCGCCCACAGTGACACGGCTGCCGAGTGGCGGAGCCGGGATTCGAACCCATGACCTCTGACTCCCAAGCCCGGGTGGCCGGGAAGGGAGGGAGAAGCTTGGGAAGCCCCAGCCGCCGCCGACTGAATCCCAATTTAACCCGAAAGCGCACAGGCGCTGGCACACGTACACGGGGCTCAGTGGCAAGAGCCCGGGCTGGGGAGTCAGCGATCACGGGTGCGAATCCCGCCTCTGCCCCGCGTCAGCTGTGTGACCGTGGGCGGGTCGCCTCCCCTCTCTGGGCCTCAGTGACCTCATCTGTCAAATGGGGATCGTGAGCCTCACGGGGGACCACCCGATGACCCCGGATCTCCCCCGGCGCTTAGAACGGTGCTCTGCACGTAGGAAGCGCTTAACCAATACCGATAATTATCATCATTACGCACGCACGCGGCCTGCACACGGACGTCGACGTTTCCGCCCCGAGGAAGCGTGGAGCCGGGGTCAGCGGCGGGCTGGGCGGGGGTCAGCCGGGTCGGACCCCCGCCGGGGAAGGGGACGGACGCGGACACGGACCCACCTTCTATCTGGTCGGGGGTGAACTCGATCTGAAAGAGAACCCAGAGAGGCGTCTCTGAAACAGCCGCTCAAAATCAAATAAATAAATGGTAGTATTTGTGAAGCGCTTACTATGTGCAAAGCACTGTTCTAAGCGCTGGGGGATACAAGGTGATCAGGTGGTCCCACGTGGGGCTCACAGTTTTCTTCCCCATTTTACAGATGAGGTAACTGAGGCATAGAGAAGTGAAGTGACTTGCCCAAAGCCACACGGCTGGCAAGTGGCGGAGCCGGGATTCGAACCCATGACCTCCGACTCCCCAGCCCGGGCTCTTTCCACTGTACCACGCTGCTTCTCTACTGACAGGGGAAGTGGCGAGCTGTGCTGGACGCCCACCGGGTGCAGGGCGCTGTGCTGGACGCCCACAATCTGCGGAGTGTGCTTTCATTCATTCGGTCATTCACTCGGTCGTATTTATCGCGCGCTTCCTCAGGGCAGAGGACCGTACTAAGCGCTTCGATAGTACGATTCAGTGGCAGAGAGGGACCATCCCTGCCCACAAAGGGCTCACAGGGTAGAAGGGGGGAGACGGATATCAAAACAAGTAAACAGGCACAGACATAAATAGAATTATAGATATATATACACGTCGAAACAATAATAATAATGTTGGTATTTAAGCGCTTACTCTGTGCCGAGCACCGTTCTAAGCGCTGGGGGAGATACAGGGTCATCAGGTGGTCCCCCGTGGGGCTCCCAGTCTTCATCCCCATTTTCCAGATGAGGTCACTGAGGCCCAGAGAAGCAAAGTGACTCGCCCAAAGTCACCCAGCTGACAAGCGGCAGAGCCGGGATTTGAACCCATGACCTCCGACTCCCCAGCCTGGCCTCTTTCCACTGAGCCACGCTGCTTCTCATGGCATTTCTTAAGCGCTGAGGTACACCCCACCATATTTGTCCATTCCAAGCGCTTAGTCCAGTGCTCTGCACATAATAAGCGCTCAATAAATACTATTGAATGAACCAAATTGCACACAGTCCCTGTCCCCCGTGGGGCTCACAGTCTGCACCCCCATTTTCCAGAGGTGGTCACTGAGGCCCAGAGAAGTGAAGTGACCGGCCCAAGGTCACACAGCAGGCAAGTGGCGGGGGCCGGATTAGAATCCAGGACCTTCGGGCTCATAGGCCCGAGCTCTATCCATCAGGCCACGCTGCTGGAGGAATAAAAATACTTCATTCAAATATGAAAGAGAGAAAGAGAGAGAGAAGAGAGAGAGAGAGAGAGAAAGAAAGAAAGAGAGAAAGAAAGAGAGAAAGAAAGAGAGAAAGAGAGAGAGAAAGAGAGAGAGAAAGAGAGAGAGAAAGAGAGAGAGAAAGAGAGAGAGAAAGAGAGAGAGAAAGAGAGAGAGAAAGAGAGAGAGAAAGAGAGAGAGAAAGAGAGAGAGAAAGAGAGAAAGAAAGAGAGAAAGAAAGAGAGAAAGAAAGAAAGAAAGAAAGAAAGAAAGAAAGAAGAAAGAAAGAAAGAAAGAAAGAAAGAAAGAAAGAAAGAAAGAAAGAAAGAAAGAAAGAAAGAAAGAGAGAAAGAGAGAAAAAGAAAGAGAGAAAAAGAAAGAGAGGAAGGAAGGAAGGAAGGAAGGAAGGAAGGAAGGAAGGAAGGAAGGAAGGAAGGAAGGAAGGAAGGAAGGAAGGAAGGAAGGAAGGGAGGAAGGAAGGGAGGAAGGAAGGGAGGAAGGGAGGAAGAAGGATGAACGAATGAATGAACGAATGAATGAATGAACGAATGAATGAATGAGTAGGCCATTCTGGTTGGCACATGGAGGGGGAAGATGGGCGGCAGATGGGCCAGACCCCGTTCTCCCCTTCCCCCTCGCCTCTTTGAAGCTATTTTCGTGTATGTGGGGGCCGGGGGCGGGGGGTAGTCTGCGGGAATCCCGCCACAATCCCCCCGAAAATGGCGCAGGCCCCCACGGCGCCCAGAAAACGTGCAGGCCGCACGGCGGGAAACGCCTCTGCGCCTGCGCGGCGCTCCGGGGACTGGGGCGTGTGCGCACGCGCGGCTCGGATGACACACGCGCGCGCCCCGCGGGGGGAACGGGGACAAGGAGGTGTGCGCATGCGCGAGACCCCCCTCAATGTGCGCATGCGCGGCTTTGGAGCCCCCGCGCCCACCCTCCCGCCCCCGCCGGGAGGCGTTTATGTGCGCATGCGCGGCGGGTCTATGGCAATAATGATGATGATAATAATGATCAGGGAATTTGTTAAGCGCCTACTATGCTCTGTAAGCACTGTTCTACGCGCTGAGCCCTGTTCTAAGCGCTGGCACTGTTCCCTGTAATAATAATAATAATGATGATGGTATTTGTTAAGTGCTATGTGCCAAGCATTGTGCTAAGCGCTGGCACTCTTCTCTGTAATAATAATAATAATAATGATGATGATGGTACTTGTTAAGCGCTGACTATGTGCCAAGCACTGTTCTAAACGCTGAGCCCTGTTCTAAGCGCTGGCACTGTTCTCTAGAATAATAATAATAGTAATGATGATGGTATTTGTTAAGCGCTGACTATGTACCAAGCACTGTTCTAAGCACTGAGCAGCGTGGCTCAGTGGAAAGAGCCCGGGCTGGGGAGTCAGAGGTCATGGGTTCAAATCACAGCTCAGCCACTTGTCAGCTGTGTGACTCTGTGAAGTCACTTCACTTCTCTGGGCCTCAGTTACCCCATCTGTAAAATGGGGATTAAGGCCGTGAGCCCCACGTGGGACAACCTGATCACCTTGTATCCTCCCCAGCGCTTAGAACAGTGCTTTGCACATAGTAAGTGCTTAACAAATGCCATTATCATCATCACTGAGCAGTGTACTAAGCACTGGCACTATTCTCTATAGTGATAATAATAATAATGGTATTTACTAAGTGCTTACTGTGTGCCAAGCCTTGTTCATTCATTCATTCAATAGTATTTATTGAGCACTTACTATGTGCAGAGCACTGTACTAAGCGCTTGGAATGGACGATTCGGCAACAAAGACAATCCCTGCCCAATGACAGGCTCACAGTCTAATCGGGGGAGACAGACGGCAGAGCAAAACAGAACAAAACAACACAGGGTCATCAAGACAAATAGAATCAAGGAGATAGACACCTCATTAATAAAATAAATAGGGTAATAAATGATATATGCAAATGAACACAGTGCTGAGGGGAGGGGGAGGGGGAAGAGCAGAGGGCGGGAGGGCAGGGGGAGCAGAGGGAAAGGGGGGCTCTACGTGCTGGGTAATAATGTTGGTATTTCCTGAGCGCTTACCATGTGCAGAGCACTGTACTAAGCGCTTGGGAGAGTACAATAGAGAAGCAGCATGGCTTAGTAACAAGAGCACGGGCTCGGGAGTCAGAGGACGTGGGTTCTAATCCCCGTTCCTCCACCTGTCCGCTGCGTGACCGTGGGCAAGTCACTTCACTCCTCTGGGCCTCGGCGCCCTCATCTGGAAAATGGGGTTGAAGACTGGGAGCCCCACGCGGGACGACCCGATGACTTTGGATTCATTCATTCAGTAGTATTTATTGAGCGCTCGCTACGTGCAGAGCACTGGATTAAGCGCTTGGAATGGACAAGTCGGCAACAGATAGAGACCATCCCTGCCCGACGACGGGCTCCCGGTCTAATCGGGGGAGACGGACGGACAAAAACAAGACAACGTCATCACGATCAAGAGAACCAAGATGTCCCCCAGCGCTCAGAACGGCCCCTGGCACATCGTAAGCGCTTAACGGACCCCGTCATCCTCACGATCGCTATTTACAGTCCGAGAGAATTAGCGGACGCTTTGCCTGCCCGTGACGGGCATCCCGCCGCCCTCCCCTCTGGGTGGTTCTGCCCATCGTCCAACCCCTCCGTCCTCGTGCCGTAGCGTGGACGACCTCCCGTCCCCAGCCGAGGCCCGGCCTCTCCACCGGACCTACTTTGACCTTGGACGGGTCGAACTCCGCCTCCTTGGGGGCTTCGGGCTCGGGGGCCGGGGCCGGGGCGGGGGCCGCGGCGGCCTTGGGGGCGGCCTTGGGGTCCTCTTTCTTAGGGTCCGGCTTCTTGGGGGGCATGGCGGCGAGCGAGAGGTCGGGGAGGGAAACCCGTCGGGGCGTCTCGGGGCCCGGGGTCGGCGAGGAGGACGGGGGGCCGGGGGCCGGCCACCTGCCCTATATCCCTCCGGTCACCCCCCGCGGCCGGGGTCACGTGCTGGGCCTCACAGTAGAAGATGCCTATAAAAGGACAGGATCGGCCCGGCTATTTTGGAGCGGACGGATCCTGGCATTTTGGATCCACTGGAGGTGGAGGGGTGAGGGCTGTCCAGGACCGGACAAGAGTCAAGTGTCCCTGGCACGTGCGCGCGGGCGGTCTGTGTGTGTGTGTGGGGCCCAGGTTCCCGTCACCCGCGTCTGCTCATTCTGTCGTCCTCTCCCAAACGCTCAGTACAGTGCCCCGCACACGGTAGACACCGCCCAACGACTAGATCCGACCGAATGAATAAACCGCTGGGTTAGGCCCACCTGTTTCCCAAATGCCTTCGCTCTGCACACAGTGAGCGCTCGATAAATTCAAGTGAATGAGTGAAAAGAAATCAATGACAGTCAAGCAGACGCTGATAGTAACCAGCAGCCTTATGGAATGGCTAGTACATCTTTTCCCAGAGCCCTCCGCTTCCTCCCCGTTTTCCCCGCCTCGCCTCGGAAAGCCCCTCGTTTATTCTTAGAACGAGAAGAGGCTTGAAGGGGAGAGACATCGTCTATTAATAGTCTCCCCGCCCCGCACCCCACCCCGAGCTGGTTAAAGTGATTTTCCCTGGGGAAATTGGTTCCGGCTAGGGAAACCGGGAGAACAAGTCAGATGGTCCGGATGCTGTCCCGTGCTGCGCGACCTTCCGGAGGTTACCGTCCCTCTCTGGGCCTCTACTGCTCCATTTGAAAAGGGGGATGCAGGAGACGGGGGGGGATGTCCATTTCGAGGTGGGGTGAGCCCCCAGCCCTCCCCCTCACCAAGCCCCTGTTTAAAGAGGCGGCTGACTGATCCTCAAGTGGAAGGGGAGGCTTTTCCAGGTCCGGTCCCCAGCCTGCAGCGCTTAGTACAGCGCTCGGCACGCGGTAAGCGCTCCACGGATACAATCGCCTGACTCGACCGGCCGTTTCGGTCTGAGGCCCAGGGTCTCCGGGAGTGCGAAAGCCACTTCCGGGGCCCCTGAACGAATCGGGAGGTCCGGGAGAGCCAGGACTACTCTAATTGTGATATCTGTTGAGCGCTTATTACGTGCCAAGCTCTGTACTGAGCGCTGGGATGGATAGAAGATCATCGGGTCCCACACGGGGCTCACAGTCCGAGCGGGAGGGAGAACAGGGATCGAATCCCCGTTTCGCAGAGGAGCGGCCGGCCCGAGGTCACACAGCAGACAGGCGGCGGTGTCGGGATTAGAACTCAGGTTCTCTTGACTCCCAGGCCCGGACCTTTCCACTAGGCTTCCCTCGAGGCCAGGGCCGCGCCCCTTTCCCCCTCCTTCCCTCTCCTCGGGACCCTCCAAGGGTCACCCATCCTCCTCCGCATGGGACAGAAACCCCTCGCCGTCGGCCTGGAATAATAACGGTGGCGTTTCTTAAGCGCTCACTCTGTGCCGAGCGCTCTTCTAAGCCCCGGGGGAGATACCGGGGAAGCGGGTTGACCCCCGTGGGGCTCCCAGTCTTCGTCCCCATTTTCCCGATGAGGTCACTGAGGCCCAGAGAGGTCAGGCAGCAGCCAAGCGGCCCAGCCGGGATGAGAACCCGCGACCTCAGCCGCCCAAGCCCGCTTCGATCGGCTGGCCCCCTCGCCCCCCGCCTCTGCTCTCCCTCTAACGCCGACCTACTCGCCGGGTCTCCTTCTCGTCTATTTCAGAGCCTGGGGGGGACGGGGGGGGGGGGTGTCTGGGCGAGGTTGGGGGGGCACGGGGGGGCTTCCCCGGAGCAGAAGCAGCAGCGGGCCGGGCTCTCCCCGTCACCCCAAGCGCGCACATTTGGCTTCCACGTCCGGCCGCTTGACGCCGTATGTGCCCTTCCTCCCGGAGGGTGCGGACCCTCTATAAAGCCCCTTTGATAACCCCCTCCGGCATATGGTGTCCCACGTCCCCTCCCCTGGGGTCCCCGGCAGGAGAGGCCATACGCCACCCCCCCGGCCCGCCGCGGGAGGGTGAGGGAGGCGCTTAACGAGTACCGGAACTCTCATGGTTATTATTCGGTGCCCTGCGAACAGTAAGCGCTCAGTAAGTAGGATCGATCGACTAACACACCTCACCGCCTCCCATCTGGGACCTCGTCACCCCTCTGGACCGTGAACCCGCTGTGGGCAGGGGTGGTCTCTCTCTGTTGCCGTTACTTTCCAAGCGCTCGGGCCAGCGCTCTGCCCACAGTAGGCGCTCAATAAATAATAATGCCGGCATCTGTTAAGCGCTCGCTACGTGCAGAGCACTGTCCCGAGCGCTGAGGTGGATACAGGGTAATCGAGTCGTCCCACGTGAGGCTCCCGGTTAATCCCCATTTTACAGATGAGGGAACTGAGGCCCAGAGAAGTGAAGTGACTCGCCCACGGTCACCCGGCTGACAAGCGGCGGAGCCGGGATTGGAACCCATGACCTCTGACTCCCAAGCTCGGGCTCTTTCCACTGAGCCACGCGGCTTCCCGAAATCCGATTGAATGAATGAATGGATGGTCTGCCCGCCCGGCGGGAGGTCGTGGTGGGAAGGGGGTCCATTCTCTGTGCCTCAGTTCCCTCATCTGTAAAATGGGGATTAACTGTGAGCCTCACGTGGGACGACCTGATGACCCCGTATCTACCCCAGCGCTCAGAACGGTGCTCGGCACATAGTAAGCGCTTAACAAGTACCAACATTATTATCCGGCCACTCGTATAATAACAATAATGATGATGACGGCATTTGTTCAGCGCTTATTATAACGATAATAATGTTGGTATTTGTTAAGCGCTTCCTACGTGCCGAGCACCGTTCTAAGCGCCGGGGGAGACAGAGGGGAATCGGGTCGTCCCACGTGGGGCTCACGGTCTTGATCCCCATTTTACAGATGAGGTCTCTGAGGCCCAGAGAAGTGAAGTGACTCGCCCACGGTCACCCAGCCGACAAGTGGCAGAGCCGGGATTCGAACTCATGACCGCCGACTGCAAAGCCCTTGCTCTTTCCACTGAGCCAGGCTGCTTCACTGAGCCGCGCCGAGCACCGTTTTAAGCGCCGAGAGAGATACGAGGTCGGCAGGTCGGCCCCCGTGGGGCTCACGGTCTTCATCCCCATTTGACGGATGAGGTCACCGAGGCACAGAGAAGTGAAGTGCCTGGCCCAAAGTCACACAGCCGATAAGTGCGGGGATTAGAACCCACGACCCCTGACTCCCAGGCCCGGGCTCTTTCCGCTAAGCCAGGCTGCTTTATTGATTAATATTAGTGTCCGTCTCCCCCTCTAGACTGTCAGCGCGTTGCGGGCAGGGAATGTATTGTTCTACTGTCCTCTCCCAGACAAAAGTGCTCAGTAAATACCACCGACTGACTCCCTTTACTCGACCCCCCTTTCAGCCCCAGACCACTTATGTCCACATCACTAATTAATCGATTTATATCGCTATCTGTCCCCTCCTAGAGCCTCTAAGCCCGCTGGGGGCAGCGAATGTTTATTTACTGTCCGACTGTCCCCTCCCAGGCGCTTAGTACAGAGCTCTGTACCCCGTAAACGCTCAATAAATACCATTTAATGACCGACTGACTCCCTTCATTCGTCCCCGGTCCCAGCCCCGCAGCACTCTCATTTATTATTATTATTTATAGAGAAGCAGCGCGGCTCAGTGGAAAGAGCCCGGGCTTGGGAGTCAGAGGTCGTGGGTTCGAATCCCTGCTCCGCCACTTGGCAGCTGGGTGACCGCGGGCGAGCCACTCCCCTTCTCTGCGCCCCAGCGACCTCGTCTGAGAAGCAGCGTGGCTCAGTGGAAAGAGCATGGGCTTTGGAGGCAGGGCTCATGAGTTCGAATCCCAGCTCTGCCACTCCGTCGGCTGTGTGACCGTGGGCGAGTCACTTCACTTCTCTGTGCCTCAGTTCCCTCCTCTGTAAAATGGGGATGAAGACTGTGAGCCCCACGTGGGACGACCCGATTCCCCTGTGTCTACCCCGGCGCTTAGAACGGTGCTCGGCACATAGTAAGCGCTTAACGGATACCAACATCATTATTATAATTAAAATGGGGAGCCTCACGAGGGACAGCCTGATGAGCCCGTATCTCCCCCAGCGCTTCGAACGGCGCTCGGCACACAGGAAGCGCTTAACAAACGCCAACGTTATTGTTATCGATTTACGTTAACATCTGCCTTCCCCTCCAGCCCGTCAGCTGCTCGGGGGCAGGGAACGGGTCCGTCGAATGTTCTGAGCGTCCTCTCGGGGCGCTCAGTCCAGCGTTCTGCACCCTGGAAGAGCTCAATAAATAGGATTGAATGAACGAAAGAGTCTGAGACGGGCGGGCCCTCCCCCGAAGGGGGCGGAAGGGTGGTCCCGGGAGCAGGGGGATGGCCGCGTTGACCCCGGAGGTCCTCCCCCTCCCCGCGGCCCCCCGCCCGGGGACCGGGATGGAGCCCGGCGGTTTGCGGCCGGGGGCTCCCAGGAGCAGCGTCGAGCATCCGCCGTCGCCGCCGTCTTGGGTTGGCAGGGCCGGACGCGGCTTTGAAATCGGACCGTGGAATTGCGGTTGCTGGCGGGGGGCCGGGGCTCCGCCTCTCCCTCGCCTCCCACCCCCCCAGGAATGAGGGACGGACCCCACCCCCCGAACCCCCTCACCGCAGGGGCTCCGCGCCGGGAGGAAGGGGCCGGGCCGGGGACGACAGGAGACATCTGCTCGCGGAGCTGCCAGCGGGGCACAGACCGACGGCGTGGACTGAGCGCTTCACTGTGCGCGGAACCCTGTAATAATAACAATCATGTCGGTATTTGTTAAGCGCTTACTCTGCGCCGAGCGCTGTTCTAAGCGCTGGGGGAGATCCAGGGTCATCAGGTGGTCCCACGCGAGGCTCCCGGTCAATCCCCATTTTACAGACGAGGTCACTGAGGCCCAGAGAAGTGAAGTGACTGGCCCCCGGTCACCCAGCTGCCAAGTGGCGGAGCCGACGTTCGAACCCCCGACCTCTGACTCCCAAGCCTGTACTGAGCGCTTCGGAGGGGAAAGCGGGGCCTAGTGGGTAGAGCCCCGGCCCGGGGGTCGGAAGGACCTGGGTTCTCGTCCCGGCTCCGCCGCTCGCCTGCTGCGTGACCTCGGGCGAGCCGCTTCACTTCTCTGGGCCTCCGTAACCCTCGTCTGGAAAACGGGGACGAAGACCGTGAGCCCCACGTCACCCCCACCTGATCAGCTCGTATCTCCCCCAGCGCTTACAACCGGGCTCGACACATAGTGAGCACTTGACGGATGCCATCGTTATGATTAGGATTACAATATAATAACACACGTCATTACGATATAGCTATACATATGTAGCTACGATTATATTACAATATAATAACGATAACCGTGGTTGATAGATGTATTCCCGGCCCACAGTGAGCTCGCTGTCTAGCGGAAAGTCGGGGAGGGCTCTCTGGAGGGGTGGGGCCAGTGAAGTCTAAGGGGAAAAGATAAAGCGCTTAGTACAGTGCTTTGTAGGTGCTTAACAAGTACCATCATTCGGTATCTGAGCCCGGACGCCCGAGTCCGAATCCCGCCTTCGACGGGCCGGGTGTCCCCGGGGCAAGCGACTTGGCGTCTCTGGGCCTCGGAATAACGAAGAGGCCGGTCCTGTTTCCCTCGAAGGTGCCGGGAAGACGGATGGGTGACCCGTTTGTCTTCACCCCTGCAGTTAGCACAGTGCCTGGCACACAGTAGGCGCTTAGCAAATACCACCATTACTATTATTACAGCGCCTGGCGCACAGTAAGCGCTTAACCAATACCACAGTCATTACTATTACTGGGCGAGGACGACAGAACAACAAACGGACTCAGTCCTTGCCCGCAACGAGCTTCCAGTCTGGACGGGGGGAGACGGACGTTAACGCGAACAAATAAATCAATTCCAGATGTCTCCCTCGGCCTCCCGGGCAGCCCGGCCCCGCCAACCACCCGAGGCTCTCCCGCCGTCCTCCGTCCTCGCCCGCCCTGGGTCGCCTCGGTGGATAGAGAAGCATCCGCGGAAAGATCACGGGCTTGGGAGGCAGAGGTCAGGGGTTCAAATCCCGGCTCCGCCACTCGTCAGCTGCGTGACTGTGGGCAAGTCACTTCACCTCTCTGGGCCTCGGTGACCTCATCTGGAAAATGGGGATTAACTGGGAGCCTCACGTGGGACGACCCGATGACCCTCTATCTACCCCAGCGCTTAGAACGGCGCTCTGCACATAGTAAGCGCTTAACAGATAGCAACATTATTATCTTGGCTTCGACGGGGACTTCAAAATAGTTCTCACCTTCCCGCTCCCGGGGAGTGCCGGGGAGGAGCCGGAAGGACGGGAGGGCCTCTTCCCTTTCCCTCCGGATTCTCGCCGGGAGGAAAGTCGCTTGCGAGGTAACCTCACGTGCTTGGAAGAATAATAATGTTGGTATCTGTTAAGCGCTTACTATCTGCAGAGCACCGTTCTAAGCGCTGGGGTAGACACGGGGGAATCAGGTCGTCCCACGTGGGGCTCACAGTCTTCATCCCCATTCGACAGACGAGGGAACTGAGGCACAGAGAAGTGAAGGGACTGGCCCAGAGTCCCACAGCTGACAGGTGGCAGAGCGGGGATTCGAACCCATGACCTCCGACTCCCAAGCCCGGGCTCTTTCCACTGAGCCCCGCTGCTTCTAATAATAATGTTGGGATCTGTTAAGCGCTTACTGTGTGCAGAGCACCGTTCTAAGCGCCGGGGGAGATCCGGGGGTCATCGGGTGGTCCCACGTGAGGCTCCCGGTCTTCATCCCCATTTTGCAGATGAGGTCACCGGGGCCCAGAGAAGTGAAGTGACTCGCCCACAGTCCCACAGCTGCCAAGTGGCAGAGCCGGGATTCGAACCCATGACCTGGGACTCCCAAGGCCCGGGCGAAGCGGCTCGGGCCCCTCCCGGCGGTGGACCGCGGCTTCCGGAGATTAGGGATATGATGGAGGGAGGGGTGGGATGGGGTGGGATGGGGTGGGAAGGGGTGGGAAGGGGTGGGGATGGGGTGGGAAGGGGTGGGAAGGGGGAGAGGGCAGGGGGATAACCACCAGAGGGCATCAGTGCCCCACCTGGAGAGTTGGCAGGATGGAGGCGGCCCAGTCTTCCCCAGGAGGCAGCCTTTAGGAGGTTATTGCATCCCCTGCTATTAGCGATCATTATCATTATTAATAATAATAATAACGGTGGTATTTGTTAAGCGCTTACTAGGTGCCAAGCACTGTCCTAAGCTCTGGAGGAGATACGAGGTCATCGGGTCGTCCCACGTGGGGCTCCCGGTCTTCAACCCCGTTTTCCAGATGAGGACACGGAGGCAGCTCTGCCACTTAATAATGTTGGTATTCGTTAAGGGCTTACTGTGTGCAGACCACCGTTCTAAGCGCCGGGGGAGATCCGGCGTCATCGGGTCGGCCCACGTGAGGCTCACGGTGAATCCCCATTTTACCGATGAGGGAACTGAGGCCCGGAGAAGTGAAGCGACGCGTCCACAGTCGCACAGCTGACACGTGGCAGAGCCGGGAGTTGAACCCATAACCCACTTCACTTCTCTGGGCTTCAGTTCCCTCATCTGTAAAGTGGGGATGAAGACCGGGAGCCTCACGTGAGACGACCCGATGACCCTGTATCTCCCCCAGCGCTTAGAACGGTGCTCTGCGCATAATGAGCGCTTAACAGATGCCAACGTTAGTATTATTATTAAGTGACCTGCCCAAAGTCACACCGCTGCCAAGTGGCGGAGCCGGGATTCGAACCCTTGAGCTCTGACTCTCAAGCCCAGGGTCTTTCCACCGAGCCACGCCGCTTTTCGTACTAATAATCGTGGTATTTGTTAAGCGCCTACGAAGAGCTGGGGTGGACACGAGCAAGTCGGGCCGGACCCAGTCCCCGTCCCCCGGGGGGCTCCCGGTCTCAATCCCCATTCAGCGGACGAGGGAACTGAGGCCCTGAGAAGTGAAGTGACTTGCCCAAGGCCACCCAGCAGGCAAGTGGCGGAGGCGGGATTAGAACCCACGACCTCCGACTCCGGACCCCCGGGCTCTTGCCACCGGGCCACGCTGCCTCCCCTGGACTCCCCCCAGCCACTCGACGCAGGGATCTCTCCGCACGTAGTACCCGCCGCTGACAGTGCTTAGCACAGGGTAGATGCGGGGGTCCAGGCGAGCAAGTGACCGGGAACCAGTGCCGAGAGTGACAGGGTGTGCAAGAGAAAGAGAGAGACGGGAGGGGCGGACGATGTGGGTTCGAATCACAGATGGCGGACACCGTTGCTCAGGCTCCAGAGGCCGAGAGTCGGCCTGTGACCTTGGCTGACCTTGGGGGGGGGAGGTCAGTCCTGGAGAGGTTGCAGGGACTTTTCCTGTGAAGGGCTTCCAGGGGTGAAGAATTTGTCACCTCCCCGTGACCAGCACCCTGCGGGGCAAAAAATGTCACAGCTGATAGAGTGCTGGTCCCTCTCCAGGGCAGGGGCTGGGCTGGGCAGACCCGGAGGGGGTGGGTTAGCGGGGAGGGGGTCCGGCGGGGCAGGGTCTCTGGGCCGGGCTGGGAGGGAGAGGAGGAGGAGGAGAAGGTGAAGGAGAGGAGGAAGAGGAGAAAGAAGGAGGAGGAGAAAGAGGAAGGAGAAAGAGAGGGGGAGGAGAAGATGGAGAAAGAGAAGAGGAGGAGGAGGAGGAGGAGAAAGAAAAAGGAGGAGAAGGAGAAGGAGAGGAGGAAGAGGAGAAAGAAGGAGAAAGACAGGAGGAGGAGGAGGAAATGGAGAAAGAGAAGAGGGGGAGGAGGAGAAAGGAAAAGGAGAGGAGGAAGAAGGAGAGAGAGAGGAGGAGAAGATGGAGAAAGAGAAGAGGAGGAGGAGGAGAAAGAAAAAGGAAGAGAAGAAGGAAAAGGAGAGGAGGAAGAGGAGAAAGAAGGAGGAGGAGAAGGAGGGTAAAGGAGGAGAAAGAGAGGAGGAGGAGAAGAAGATGGAGAAAGAGAAGAGGAGGAGGAGAAAGAAAAAGGAGGAGGAGAAGGAGGAGGAGAAGGAGGAGGTAGAGGAGGAGGAGAAGATGGAGAAGGAGAGGAGGAGGAGAAGGAGGAGGAGAAAAAAGAGGAGGAGGCAGAGGAGAAGGGGAAAGAGAAGGAGGAGGAGAAAGAAGGAAGAGGAGAAGGAGAGGGAGGAGGGGGAGAAAACAATGAAGAGGCAGAGGAGGAAGAGAAGGAGAGGGAGGAGGAGAAAGAAGGAGAAGGAGGAGGAGGAGAAAGAAGAAAGAGAGGGAGGAGGAGGAGAAAGGAGGAGGAGGAGAAGGAGGAAACAGAGGAGGAGAAGGAAAGAGAAGGAGGAGGAGGAGGAAGAAGGAAGAGAAGAAGGCGAATGAGGAGAAGGAGGAGGAGAGGAGGAGGAAGAGGCAGGGGGCTAGCCAAGGTGACCTCTGGAGTCCCACCTCAGTCCTCCCCTTCTAGACAGTAAGCTCGTTGAGGACAGGGAATGGGTCTGTTCTATTGTTCCACTGTCCTCTCCCCAGCGCTTAATACGATGCTCTGCATTCGGGAAGCGCTCAGCAGATACAATCGACCGACTGAGCGACGGAGTTGAGGGAGGAGACCAGCTGCCCTGCGCTGACGGAGCAAAGAATTCTCGCCTCGTGGCTTGCGATCCACGGGGCTTGACAACTTCAGAAGAGTTTTCTGGGCTGTGGGAATGGTCAGCCGTACTCCGGAGCACCCAACTTCCCCCAGATACAGGATAGGAGTCCTCGCCCTGGAAGGAGTCTCGGGGGGAGTCGGGGTGGGGATGAGGAACACTGTCAATCGATCAGTGGTATTTATTGAGCGCTTACTGAATGCAGAGCACTGAACTAAGCACTCGGGAGAGGACAGCACGAGTCGGCCGACACAGTCCCTGCCCACAACGCCCTCGCGGTCCGGAATAGCCTAGAGAACTAGAATACCGTGGATTGGTCGATGGATGATAATGATGTTGGTGTTTGTTAAGCGCTTACTACGTGCAGAGCGCCGTTCTAAGCGCCGGGGTAGATCCAGGGTCATCGGGACGTCCCACGTGAGGCTCACAGTTAATCCCCATTTTCCAGATGAGGTCACTGAGGCCCAGAGAAGTGAAGTGACTCGCCCACAGTCACACAGCTGCCGAGTGGCGGAGCGGGGATTCGAACCCGTGGCCTCTGACTCCCAAGCCCGGCCTCCTGCCACTGAGCGGGCCGATGGTGATGAGGATGATCGTGGCATCCGTTAAGCGCTCACTATGTGCCACGCACTGTACTCAGCGCTGGGGTAGAGGCAAGATCATCAGATCCCACATGGGGCTGAGAGTCCAAGCACAGGTTTTGAACCCCCATTTTGCAGATGAGGGAACTGAGGCACAAAGAAGGGAAGTGACTTGCCCAAGGGGACAGAGAAGAGCTGGGATTAGAACCCAGGACCTTCTGACTCCCAGGCCCGGGCTCCTTCCACTCGGCCACGCGGCTTCTTGCTCGATGTGAGCCGCCTTTTTTTTTTTATATTTATTAAGTGCTTACTATATACCAATCGCTGTACTAAGCGCTAGGGTAGATATGTCTTTTAGACTACATCTGAGCGTGGCTCAGTGGCAAGAGCCCGGGCTTGAGAGTCAGAGGTCATGGGTTCGAATCCCCGCTCTGCCACTTGGCAGCTGTGTGACTGTGGGCGAGTCACTTCGCTTCTCTGTTCCTCAGTTCCCTCGTCTGTGAAATGGGGATGACGACTGTGAGCCTCACGTGGGGCAACCTGATGACCCTCTATCTACCCCAGCGCTTAGAACAGTGCTCTGCACATAGTAAGCGCTTAACGAATACCAACATTACCATTATTATTATTCCTCCTGTCTACATATTGTCATCTGTTTCCTAGGCTAGACTACGAACTCCCTGAGAACAAGAATTACGTCTACTACATCGTAGTCGCCCAAGCGCTCAGCCCAGAACACGCACGTAGTAGACGCTTGCGACGTAGGACCGATGACTGATGGTTTGAAGTCACCGTCTCCGCCACCAAATTTTCCTTGAGGGCAGGAATCGAAACTGGGGTTCAGAGAAAACTCCCACCACGCCCCATCGCTCCACCTGAGCGATCTAATAATAATATCCGTGGCATTTATTAAAGCCTTGCCGTGTGCCAAGCACTGTACTGAGCGCTGGGTAGATCAGTCGGGAAATGGGATATATGGAAGGTAATAATAATAATAATTACGGTGTTTGTTAAGCGCTTACTATGTGCCAAGCACCATTCTGAGGTAATCAGGTTGTCCCCGCGGGGCGCTCACAGTCTTAATCCCCATTTTACAGAGGAGGGAACCGAGGCAAAGAGAAGTTAAGTGACTTATCCAAGGTCGCACAGCAGACAAGTGGCGGAGCGGGGATTAGAACCCACGTCCTCGGACTCCCTTTCCACTAAGCCCCGCTGCAGAACACTGTACTGAGCACTTGGGAGAGTCCAGTAGAACAATATAACAGACACACTGCCTCCTCGCAACGAGCCGACAATCTAGAGGACAGAAGGTAATCGGTCGGACGCGGTCCCCGCCCCACCCGGGGCCCCCGGTCTAAGGGAGAGGGAGAAAAGAAATCGAATCCCCATTTTATAGATGAGGAAACTGAGGCACAGAGAGGTTAAGGGACTTGCCTTAGTCTCTCACTGCATAGCAACCGATTCTGTTGTACTGGACTCTCCCAAGCATTTAGTACAGCGCTCCGCACGCAGTAAGGGCTCAGTAAATACTGACTGATTGATCGAAACGGCGGAGCCGGGAGAGCGTGGCGTAGCGGAGAGAGCCCGGGCCCGGAAGTCAGAAGGTCGTGGGTGCTAATCCCGGCTCCACCATTTGTCTGCCGTGCGACCTTGGGCAAGTCACTTCACTGCTCCGTGCCTCAGTTCCCCCCTCCCTGTAAAACGGGGATTGAGACCGTGAGCCCCACGTGGGACGGGGACCGTGTCCAGCTCAATTTGCTCGTCCCCCCCCCCCCCAGCGCTCAGTCCAGCGCCTGGCACGTACTGAGCGCTTAACGGATACCATCGTCGTCAATATGATCATCAGCCCCAGGTCCCTGGGCTCCCAGGCCCCAGGTTCTTTCCGCTAGGCCGTGCTGCTTCTCCTCTGCCCTCCCAGACCGCGGCGTAGAGAAATAGCGCTAATAATAAAGGAAAGATTTATCCCCGGGGTTGGGAGATTAGATTACAGGGAGCAGAATTCATAAGGGAGAGGGATTTATAGAGCGCTTTGCGGTGAGAACGGCAGAATTGCTCCCAGTCCCTCTCCCGGCCGTGAAAGAAAAAGGCTCCGGCTGTGAGGGGGTGAGGGGCAGGAGGAGGCGGGGGGCTGCAGAAGGGGGTCTCCCTCTCTCCAAAACCTCCCTCCCCCTCCTGTCTCCCTTGCAGAGTGGCCCGAATTCGGTTCCTCCCGGCCCCTCTGCCTCAGTTCCACCGGACCCGCTCCTGATTTCGTCCTCCTACTTGTGGAGCGCTTACTGTGGGCTGAGCACTGGACTAAGCGGTTGGGAGAGTCCAGTAGAGCAACAGAACAGACACATCCCCGCCCCCCCCTCACGGGGGGCTTACAGTCTCTCCGCTCCCGAGCCGGGATGACGGGGAGAGTCTATAATAATAACAATCATATTGGTATTTGTTAAGCACCTACTATGTGCCAGGCACCGTACCAAGCCCTGGGGTGGATAAAGCAGACCGGGTTGGACACGGTCCTGCGAGCCCCAGTCTCAATCTCCATTTTACAGATGAGGAGACTGAGGCACAGAGAAGTGGAGTGATTCGCCCCGGGTCACCCCGCAGACACGTGGCAGAGGCCGGATTAGAACCCATGACCCGCCGACTCCCAGGCCCGGGCTCTAGCCGCCGGGCTCTTCCGCTTCTACTTATTCCATGCTGTAAGTTCATTATGGGAAGAGAATGTGTTCGTTTATTGTTCTATTGGCCTCTCCCAAGTGCTTAGTAAGTGCACGCAGGAAGCACTCAATAAATACTTATTTTTCAAAAAGGAGATGGGCGGAGGGAGGCGTCCCTGTCCGTTCTCCCCGTGTGCGTGAGGGATCTTCTCCTCATCCCTGTCTATCATCATCGTCCTCCCCCAAGCGCCTAGTACGGGCTTCGCACCCAGTAAGCGCTCAATAAATACGATGGAACGAACGGACGACTCTGCCCGCTTGGCAGGCCTACCCGGGGCCGTGCCCCCGGGGGAGGGGTTTGGAGGCAGGGGGATGGCCCCGCTGACCTCTCCAAGACCCTCGCGAAGAGCCGAGGGAGCCGGAGAAAGCCGGTGCCTGCAGGAAACGTGAGGGAGAGCGGCCAGAATCATTTCCTGGCCGACGTTTGACGACTGATAAGTATCGCTACGGATGACGGCGACGGGGCCTGCTCCTCAGCATCCCCCTCCCCATCCCGCCCCGCCCCCGGCCTGTCCCCGGGGAAGGGCCTCCGCGGACCCTCCGCACCCCTCGGTCGCTCAGTCCACCCCCCAGCCCTCTCTCACCCTCCACCTGCCAAGACACGGTCGTCAGTCGATCGTGGTGACGGAGCGCTTACTTCGTCCAGCGGGCTGGACTGAGCGCTCGGGCGAGGACGAGACGCGGACACGTTCCCTGCCCACAACGTCTAGAGGGGGAGACGGACAGGAATAGAAATCAATAAAGGACGGCTATGAGCGTATCGGATTACGGACGTGAGAAAGGACAGATATCCTCTGGCTTTGCTGGCCAAGAGTGGACATTAGCGGGGGGTCACAGAGGGAGGCCGAGGGCCCAGGGGAGGGACACGGGCAGTTGGATGGAGCGGGTATAATCTTTCCGCTAAGCTCTGCCTTCCTCTTGTCCGGACGCCTAAATTTGGAGGGGTGGGGAGGGACGGGAGCCGACCGGGCCCGAGAAGCCCCCGCCCCGTCCTCCCCGGCTACCGTCGGAGGCTACCGTCTCCCGGGCCCAGAGGAGCCGCCCCGGGACCGTCCAGCCCGCGGCCGGAGAGGCGTCCGAGGCACGGCCCTCCGCGGGGTCGGGGTGGACAGAGCAGGGACTGTGTTCCGTCCCCGGAAAATAGCTCCTTCTCACCCTTGCGTAACAAACCCGCGAGCCCTGGCACTTATTTATAGCAGCCTGGACTTCTGCAGGCTGGAGCCGCCACCTCGTTGACTTGGCCTGGAGGTGGGGGTGGGCGTGCGATCGTGTGCCCGCGTGTTGTATTGACGTCTGTCTCCCCGCCCTCTAGACCGTAAGTTCCTTGTGGGCAAGGGATGTCACGGTTTATTGCCGCGTTGTCCTCTCCCAAGCGTTTAGTACGGGGCCCCGCACGCAGTAAGCGCTCAATATATACGATTGAATAGAATGAACCAACGTATGCGTATTTTCGCTGATATTTGCTAACGCGCTTTCTGTGTGCCAGGCCCTGTTCTAAGCGCCGGTGTGGAGCCAAACTCATCAGGTTGGACCCCGGCCCCGTCCCACACGGGGCTCGCAGTCTCCGTCCCCATTTTACGGAGGAGGGAACTGAGGCCCGGAGAAGTGAAGTGACTCGTCCGGGGTCACCCGGCAGACAAGTGGGGGAGCCGGGATTAGACCCCCCGGGGTCCTTCTGACTCCCGCGTCCCTGGCTCTATCCAGATGCGTGCATAATGATAACGATAATAATTGTGGGATTCGTTAAGCGTGTACTAGGTGCCGGGCAGTGTACTAAGCGCTGGGGTGGATACGAGCCAATCAGGTTGGCCACGGTCCCTGTCCCACATCGGGCTCACAGTCTCCGTTCTTATTTTACAGAGGAGGGAACTGAGGCCCAGAGAAGTGAAGCGACTTGCCCGAGGTCACGCAGCAGAGCGGCGTGACCGGGCCGAGAACCCAGGTCCTTCTGAGTCCCGGGCCCGGGCTCGACCCACTAGGCCACGCTCCCTCTCCAGAACTGACCCCCGCTTCCCCTCCCCACGTCCCTCTCCCGCCGCAGCTCGACTCGGGCGGGCGTGGGGGCCGAGAGCCGGGGTGGGGGCCGTTCGACCTCAGCCGGGCTAATCCTGGCCGTGGCCGCCCCCGTCCCCCGGTCCCCCCTCCGGCCCCCCCACATTCCAGGCTGACCCAAATCACAGGTTCCCACCCTGCCGGGACCCCCCGCCCTCCCTCCGTGGTCTCCGGAGGCTGCCAGCCACCGGCCGACTTCCCGGACCCTACGTCGCCCAGGCCAAGTGCGGTCGGGGCCGGGGCCCGGGACATCTGAGGGGCCGGGACCGGGCTTTTTTTGAAGGGTGTCTGTTAACTGACCGATCAGTCTGTGGAGCGATCGATTCGTTGAGCGCTTACTACGTGCAGAGCCCCGTCCCGAGCGCTCGGGAGAGTACCCTCCAACGGGATCGGCGGAAACGCACCCCCCGCCCATAAGGAGCCCTCGCCACGAGCCAGACGCCGTACTAAGCGCTGCGGTGGATGCGAGCTGATCGGGTCGGACACGGTCCCCATCCCCCGTGGGGCTCACGGATTTCAGGGGGTTGTCCGAGCGGCCCCCGGGGGCCGTGGATCGGCGGGGGGGGGGGGGTGGTGTCTGTCCTTCGAGGCCCGGCCCTTCCGGACACGTCTGAGGAAATTCTATCCCCTCCTCAAACCCCCTAATTACAGACCCCGGGCCGGTGGGCCCGGCCCGCCTCCCGGCCCCTCTTCCCCCTACCCCCTCAGTCCTGGGCTGCTTCTATTTTGGAACCCTCTGGACGAAACCAGATACCCCGGCCTGGACTTGGGGAGTTGGGGAAGGGGGGGCCCGCTAGCAGCTGGGATCTGTGGAAGGGTTTCATCGTCTGAGCTCCAGTGGCGGCAACCGTCTATTCATTACGGTATCCGGGAAGCGCTTACTACGCGCCGGGCCCCGGCCTGGGCGCTGGGGCGGATACGGGCAAACGGGGACGGACGCGGTCCCGGTCCCACGTGGGGCTCGCAGCCTCGATCCCCAGAGGAGGTCACCGAGGCCCGGGGGAGCGAGGCCACTCGCCCGGGGTCACCCGGCCGACCGGTGGCCCGGCCGGGATTAGAACCCGGGTCCCGCTGACTCCCGGGCCCGGGTGCTACCCGCTAGGCCACGTTGCCGCTCGAGCCCTGGGTCCAACCTCTGCTTATGGTGGCTGGGGAGGGAGGGGAGGGCAGAGGGGAGAAGGGGGGGCCGGGATGGAGGGGAAGGGGAGGGGAGGGGGCTCACGGACCAGCCCCGACCACCAATTCCAACCGCATTCCCGGCCGGGCGGCGGGTGGGGGGGTGAACGAACTCTTTCTCTCCCTCTGAAGAGTCTGGAAAATCCCAGCCGGCCGGAGAGGGGAGGGCAGGGGAGGGGGGGTGGGAGGGCCAGCCCGGGGCCTGAGAGAGGACCAAGGAGAGAGAGAGAACATCCCAGCCTGACACACCCCAGCCACCGACCTCCCCTGCCGCTCCGGCCCCTTTTCCCGATGCTCGCCCCGGGCCCGCCGTCCCCTTCTCTCTCCTCCCGCTCCTTCTCGTCCTGCTCTTCCTCCTCATCCATTCGATAGTATTTATGGAGCGCTTACTATGTGCAGAGCACTTGACTAAGCGCTTGGAATGGACAATTGGGCAACGGATAGAGACAATCCCTGCCCTGTGACGGGCTCACAGTCTAAACGTTTGCTACAACTTCTCCTCCTCCCTCTCCTCTTCTTCCTTCTTCTCTTCCTCCTCCTTCCCCTCTTCTTCCTCCTTCTCCTCCTCCTCTTCCTGTTCTTCACCCTCCTGTTCCTCCTGCTCCTCCTCCTCCTCGTCCTTCTCTTCCTCCCTCTCCTCCTCTTCTTCCTTCTTCTCTTCCTCCTCCTTCTCCTCTCCTCTTCTTCCTCCTCCTCTTCCTGTTCTTCACCTTCCTGTTCCTCCTGCTCCTCCTCTTCCTTTTCTTCCTCCTCCTTCTCCCCCTTCTCTTCTTCCTCCTTCTCCCCCTTCTCTTCTTCCTTCTTCTCTTCCTCCTCCTTCTCCTCTCCTCTTCTTCCTCCTTCTCCTCCTCCTCTTCCTGTTCTTCACCCTCCTGTTCCTCCTGCTCCTCCTCCTTCTCTTCCTCCTTTCTTCCTCCTCCTCTTCCTGTTCCTCCTGCTCCTCCTCTTCCTTTTCTTCCTTCTCCCCCTTCTCTTCTTCCTCCTTCTCCCCCTTCTCTTCTTCCTTCTTCTCTTCCTCCTCCTCCTCCTCTCCTCTTCTTCCTCCTTCTCCTCCTCCTCTTCCTGTTCGTCACCCTCCTGTTCCTCCTGCTCCTCCTCCTTCTCTTCCTCCTTTCTTCCTCCTCCTCTTCCTGTTCTTCCTCCTCCTCCTCTTCCTGTTCTTCCTCCTCTTCTCCTCGGCTCGCTTCTCCTCCTCCTCCTCCTCTTCCTCATCCATCATCTCCCTTTTCCTCTCTCTCTTCCGCCGGGCAGGGGCCAAAGCCAACGGCCCCTTCCCTTCTCTGGCCTTAACTCGTGGCCACCACGTGGGATCCTCCTGAGGAGACACATGGAATTTCACTTTGGGATCTGCGGATCCCATGGGCTCTTCTTGGAGCTGGGAGAGGGAAGGACACACACGCACAATGACACACAGACAGACCCCGCAGTGACACACCCAGACACTGACAGGCACACGGTGGCACACACATATCCACAAACATTTTCACACGCACACACAAACCCTGCCACATCCCCAGTGCCCCACACAATGACACTCATATACACCCAGACGCATATGTGTGTGTGTCACATTCGCGCACACACACACTCAACACATAACCTGCAGGGAGGCAGGCAATCAAATTTATTGAACGCTTACCGTGTGCAGATCACTGTACTGAGCGCTTGGGAGAGGACAGTAGAACAGTAGAACAGATGCATTTCCTCTCCACAAGAAGCTGACAGTCTAGAGGGGGAGACAGATAGTAATACCGATAAATAAAATCACAGATCTGGACGTAAAGGCCGTGGAGCCGGGCGGGCAGATATTCCCATGGAATGTCACTCACGCGACGGGGGCGCGGGAGAGACAGGGAGGCAGAGACCAGAGAGCAACGTTCAGTCATTCAGCGCTATTTATCGAGCGCTTACTGCGTGCAGCGCAGCGTGGCTAGAGCCCGGGCCTGGGAGTCAGAAGGACCTGGGTTCTAATGCCGCCTCCGCCACATGTCCGCCGTGTGATAGACTTCTCCGTGCGTCAGTTACCTCATCTGGAATATGGGGATAAGAGGGCGAGCCCCACGTGGGACAGGGACTGTATCCGACTTGATTAATTTACACCTATCCCAGTGCTTAAGAACAGTGCTTGGCACGTAAGGAGCGCTTACCCAGTGCCATAATTATCAGGATTATCATTATTATTCTCTGGGCGTCAGTTACCTCATCTGTACAACGGGGATCAAGAGTGTGAGCCCCACGTGGGACAACCTGACCACCCCAGCGCTTCGAACAGGGCTCGCTACATTGTGAGCGCTTAACGATGATGATGATGGTGACGATGATGGTGTTTATTAAACTCTTACTATATTTATCATTTATACAATAAATAATACATATTATAGTTGATAATTTTTCATGTATTAAATGTATTATTCGTATCTTCTTTATTTTTCAATCTCGTATAAAATATATAATATACTTCTATGCTACGTTATTTTAATTATTAATATATATATGTATATTTGTTAAGCTCTTTTCCACCCCCCCCCCCAGCCTCCGGCCAGTGGAAGCTCTTGGGGGTTTGAGGCCGATGGGAGGAGGACAGTCTCCAGTCCTAGCCAGGGTCATCTGCTCTGGTCATCCGGTCAACGTTTGGGGGGGGTCGGTCTGAGCTAAAATTCATTCATTCATTCACTCGGTGGTATTTATTGAGCACTTACTGTGTGCAGAGCACTGTGCTAAGCTCTTGGAAAGTAAAATTCAGCAACAAATAGAGCCAATCCCTACCCAACCACGGGTTCACGGTCTAAAATCCAGCCCCGGGCCACGGCACAGATGTGAGCAGAACTCCTGAGGACCAGAGGAGACCCCGGGACCCCCAGCTACGGCCAGGACCCCCGACGATCATCACAACTGTGGTATCTGTTGAGCGCTTACTCTGTGCCAGACACTCTCCTAAGCGCTGGGCTGGATCCAAGCAGATCGGATCGGACACAGTCCCTGCCCCCGTGGGGCTCACCGTCTCCATCCCCATTCTACAGATGAGGGAACTGAGGCACGGAGAGGTCAAGTGACTCGACCGAGGTCACCCAGCAGACAAGTAGCGGAGCCGGGATTAGAACCCGTGACCTTCTGTCTCCCAGGCCCGGGCTCCCTAGAGACTCGGAGGAGACCTCAGGACCTCCTCCCGGGGGCCACGGCCGGGACCCCCCGAGGCTCGGAGGAGACCCCAGGACTTCCCGATCTCCAGGTCACCGGCCCAACGCAGCGTCAGCCAGCCGGGCAACGGAGTCTTCGCTGTAGAGCTGCTTTCTCATGACCCTTGACCCTCAGGCGGGGGCCTGCGGAGATACGTCAGAGCTGGCTCCCCGGGAATTTACATTTCCCCCGTCCCCGGGGGGTGGGGACGGTGCCTCCTCCGCCCCCGTCCCCGCCCAGCACCCAGCACAGTGTGCGTGTGTTTATACGCCTGTATGTCCTGTCTCCCCATCGGACCGGCAGCCCCCGAGGGCAGGGTCTCCGTCTGCTCCTCACAGCCGCCGACTCAAGGGGTTGGACCGATTACGTCCAGGGACCCTTCAAACCCACCCCTTGCCCCCCCCCGAACGCCTGACCACCTCTCCCCTAAAGGAGCCCCGGGACCCGCCAATCCGAGGGCCCGGGTTCTAAACCCGGCTTCGCCCCTCGCCTGCTGCGTCACGTTGGGCACGTCGCTTCTCCGGGCCTCAGTTTCCTCATCGGTCGAATGGGCGTCCGGTGCCCCATTCTCCCTCCCTCCCCTTGTAGGCGGCCGGACCGTCGTGTCAAGCCCAGCGCTTAGCGCGGTGCTCGGCCCAAAGTAAGCGCTTCGAAAAGACCCCAGCGACGATCCCAACCTCACCTTCTCCTCCGGGAAGCGTGCCCCGATCTCATTCCCAGAATCCCGGCCGCCTCGGGCCGACACCACTGACTCTTCTGCACTTGAACCCAACCCCGAGCACTTGCGAAAATAAGCTCGCTTTTACTGGGTCATTATTTCTCGGAACATTCAATTATCTTTGGGCTTGTTTGTCCGGCCGTGTTTCTGTGGCTTTCCTGTTTACGCTGCTTCTTCCTGCCCTTTCGCTATCTGGAAGTCCTTCCGTCCTTCTCCCCCCAGCCCCTCCCGGGGGGTGGAATTGTCCGCCGGAGGGCCGGGGGCCTGGGTCAGCACAGTGGTCGGCACGGTGCGCGGCACTCAGAGGGCGCCTGGGGCCGCGGATCCCCCCGCCGTGGCCGGAGGGAGCCCAGAAAGGGGACCCCGGGCTCGCCCCCTCCCCAGATCCCGGGTGCAAATCGTGTGCTCGCCAGTGTCCCCCTCGATCAGTGCACCTGGGGTGCCTACTGAGCGTCCATTATGCGCCCGGCACTTGACTGAGCGCTCGGCAGAGCAAAATGGAGTTATTCATTCATTCGACCATATTTACTGAGCGCTTACTGTGCGCGAAGCACCGTACGAAGCACTCGGGAGAGGACAATATAACAGACACATTCCTGCCCACAACGAGCTCGCGATCTAGAGGATGGTACTTGTGAAGCGCTTAAAACGTGCCAAGCACTGTTCTAAACATCGAGGTAGATCCAGGTTAATCAGGTTGGACGCGGTCCCCGTCCCACGGGGGGCTCACGGTCTCGATCCTCATTTGACAGAGGAGGTCACTGAGGCACAGAGAAGTGAAGTGACTTGACCGAGGTCACGCGGCAGACAAGTGGAGGGGGCCGGGATTAGAACCCAGGTCCTTCTGACTCCCAGGCCCGGGCTCTACCCACTAGGCCTCGTCGCTCCTCCGAGTTCGTCCTCTTGACTCTGGGCTTATTGTGGGCGGGGAATGTGTTTGTCGTTCTATCGCAATAATAATAATGATGATGCCGGTATTTGTTAAGCGCTTACTACGTGCTGAGCCCTGTTCTAAGCGCTGGGGTAGATACAAGGTAATCCGGTTGTCCCACGTGGGGCTCATAGCGTTCATCCCCATTTGACAGATGAGGGAACTGAGGCCCAGAGAAGTGAAGCGACTTGCCGAAAGTCACCCAGCTGACAAGTGGCGGAGCCGGGGATTAGAACCCACGACCTCCGACTCCCAAGCCCGGGCTCTTTCCACTGAGCCGCGCTGCTTCAGTCGTACTCTCTCAAGCCCTCAGTGCAGGGCTTTGCACACAGTAGGCACTCAATAAATAGCAGACACGATCCTTGCCCTCGAGGAACTTAGTCTACCGTTTGGACCACTGTACTGAGCACTGGGGAGAGCACGACAGAGGAGTTAGTAGACAAAAATCCCAGCCCTTAAGGAGCTGAGGGTCTACTGTGTGCAGAACACGGTACCAGCGCTTAGAACAGTGCTTGGCACATAGTAAGCGCTTAATAAATGCCAGCATCATCATTATTATTATTATTATTCCTGAGCACTGGGGAGGGGACAGAAGAGTTAGCAGACACCATCCCTGCCTTCAGGGAGTTGACGGTCTTGCAGAGAGAAGAGAAAGGAAAAAAGGATCTGGAGACGAAGGAGTGTTTAGCAGAGTGTGTGAGTGAACCAAAGTGCTTCAGGTGGATGCAAGGAGGCTGGGGGAGTCTATTGGCGGGGGGGGGGGGGCTCTGATCGGGAGAGATGAGTGATCAATCAGGGGATCGAACATATTTATTGAGCGCTCACTGTGTGCAGAGCGCTGTAATAATGATAATAATTGTGGTATTTAAGCGCTTACTTTGTGCCGAGCACTGTTCTAAGCGCTGGGGTGGACAGAAGCTAACGAGGTCGGACACAGTCCCTGTCCCACCCGGCGCTCACGGTCTTCGTCCCCGTTTTGCCGACGAGGGAACTGAGTCGCGGAGAATAATAATAATAACGCTGGTATTTGTTAAGCGCTTACCACGCGCCGAGCGCCGTTCTGAGCTCTGGGGGAGATACAGGGGCATCAGGTTCGGTCTTCATCCCCATTTCACAGATGAGGTCACTGAGGCACAGAGAAGAAAAGCGACTCGCCCAAGGTCACCCAGCGGACAAGCGGGGGGAACCGGCATTAGCACCCAGGCCCTTCTGACTCCCAGGCCTCTGCTCTACCCGCTAGGCCACGTTGCTTCTCCCCTCCCCCGCCGACGGCGAGCTGACAGTCTAGAAGGGGAGACGGACACCTTTCAACCTCAGGAATTCCTGTCCGGAGTCTCCCCCGCATCCCTCCTGCTGCAGCCTGACCTAACGGGGCGCGTCGGGATCCCGACGGAGCGGCGGCGGGTCAACGGGACCCCTCTGTGCGTCCCCGAAGCCCCCCGGCTGCCCCAGAAGGGGGTCGGCCCCGCGGCTAATCTTAGGCTGCCCGGAAAGGGCACCGGTGCCCCCCTCTCCCTCACCCGGCCTGCCGCCCGCCGCCCGCCCTGGGAGAGCGGAATTCCTGAATATCTCATTAAACACCGGCAGGAATGTTATTGGAACCTGACAGCGACAGAGCTGAACTTTGGCTTGTGTCTGCGCCGGCGGGGGCCGGGGTCGGGGGGCGCGCAGGAAGCGGGGGCGGGGAGGGGGCTCGTGACTCCCAGAGGGGCGTCCGAGGGGCCTGACCGGGGGGGTGTTAACAGCCGGGGGGTCATTAACAAGTAACAGTCCGTCCGGAGAGGGGGGGAGACGGTGAAGGTGGCGTTGGGGGGGGGGCTCCCATTAAGAACTGCCCTCCAGGGTCAGGGGAAGGACGAGGAACAGCTCTAGATTCATTCGTTCGGTCCATTCATGGAGCGCTTTCCTATGTACTGAGCGCGGTGATAATAATAACGGTCAGAGCTGTGGTATTTGCTAAGCGCTCGCTATAGGCCGGGCACCGTACTAAACGCTGGACGGGGGGATCCGAGCGGATCGGGTTGGATCCGGGCCCTGTCCCGCCCGGCTCGCCGTCTCAATCCCCGTCCGGCAGATAATCATGATGATAGTGGTGGTGTTCGTTAGGCGCTTACTATGTGCGGAGCACTGTTCCAAGCGCGGGGGAGATACAAGGTGATCGGGTGGTCCCGCGGGGGGCTCCCAGTCGTAAACCCCATTTTTGCAGATGAGGGAGCGGAGGCCCAGAGAAGCGAAGCGACTTGCCCAAAGTCACACAGCTGACGGGCGGCGGAGGCGGGATCGGAACCCACGACCTCTGACTCCCCAGCCCGGGCTCTTGCCACTGAGCCACGCCGCTTCTCGGAGGAGGTCACTGTCCCCCAGAAAATAATAATAATTGATAATAGTGAAGACGAGGATATCTGTTAGGCGCTCACTATGTGCCGGGCACTGTACTGAGCGCTGGGTGGGATACAAGCAGATCGGGGTGGACCCGGTCCCCGCCCCACGGCGGGCTCACGGTCTCAATCCTCATTTGACAGATGAGGTCACCGAGGCACAGAGAAGTGAAGCGACTTGACCGGGGTCACCGAGCCGACAAGTGGCGGGGGCCGGGATTAGAACCCACGACCCTCTGACTCCCGGGCCCGGGCCGGAGCCGTTACGCCGTGCTGCTTCCAGTCGCCTAACCCTAACGTACTCTCTCCAGCGCTCAGTACAGCGTTCCGCGCGGCGTAAAGTGTAAGCTCCTCAAGGGCAAAGCTCAGGTCCACTAACTGTATGGGACTCTCCCAAGCGCTCCCTCGAGGACCTGGGTTCTAATCCCGACCGCACCACTTGTCTGCTGCGTGACCTCGGGTAGGTCACTTCACCTCTCATCTCCTCAGTCCCCTCACCCCGTAGAACGGGGACGGAGACTGCGAGCCCCACGTGGGACGGGGACCGGGCCCGACCCGCTCGTCCCGTATAATAATGTTGGTATTTGTTAAGCGCTTACTATGTGCAGAGCACCGTTCTAAGCGCTGGGGGAGATCCGGGGTCATCGGGCGGTCCCACGTGAGGCTCACGGTTCATCCCCATTTTACAGGTGAGGTAACGGAGGCCCAGAGAAGTGAAGCGACTCGCCCGCAGTCACGCAGCTGACGAGTGGCAGAGCGGGATCCACCCCGGCGTTTAGAACAGTGCTCGACGCATAGCGAGCGTCCAACAAATGCCCCAGTTATTACTGCTCTTTGGTTCCATAATCCACAACGTGGCGGAGAGGAGGGGGCGGATGTCCGGCGGCCGTGGAGCCTCCCCCAGCTCGGTCCCGGGAACGGACGGATCGGAGCGGAGAGGGAATCCTGACTCGGAATCTGCATCCGGTCGAGTTCCCGTTATCCGCGGGGATGGAAAGGCTCAGGGAGAGGGAAGCGCAGGACGGCAGAGAATCTACACGGGTCCGGGCCTCGGGCCCGGGAATGACGGTGAGCCCGCCGTGGGTGGGGATTGTCTCCCTTTATCTGCCGGACTTTACTCTCCAAGCCCTTCGTCCAGTGCCCTGCGCACGGTAAGCGCTCAATAAATGGGAAGCGGCGCGGCTCGGCGGAAAGAGCCCGGGCTCCGGAGTCGGAGGTCGGGGGTTCTAATCCCGCCTCTGATCAGCTGTGTGACCTCGGGCCGGTCGCTTCGCTCCTCTGGGCCTCAGTTCCCTCACCTGGAAAATGGGGATGAGCCCCGCTGGGGACAACCCGATGACCGTCTATCTCCCCCAGCGCTTAGAACGGTGCTCGCCACATAGTAAGCGCTTAACAGATACCCTCATTATTACTACTATTATTAACTACGATTGACTGAATGACAGAGCGTAATCATTCCATCACCCGATCCCTCAGTGGTATTTACCGAGCGCTTACTCCCCGTGCGGAGCATTCATTCATTCGATCGTATTTATTGAGCGCCTACCCTGTGCAGGGCACTGAACTAAGCGCTCTCCCGCCTCCCGGGTCTGGTTCGGAGTCCGGTCTCCCTCCACTATGGGCCTCCTCACACAAATACACACACATACGCGTGTACACACACATGCACACTCACCTCGCACACCCCCTCCCACACCCAAACCATGCGCTCAACACACCTACCTTGGACACCCACCCCCCACGCACACCCCGCGCACATAACCGTGAGCCTCCCGTGGGCCAACCCGACGACCCCGTATCTCCCCCGGCGCTTAGAACGGTGCTCTGCACATAGTAAGCGCTTAACAGATACCCACGTTGTTATTCTAAGATGCACACACACCGTGCACGCCCACACCGTAGATCGACGGCCCCACGCGAGCACACATCTCCCCCATACCTTGCACACCCACCATGCACACCCCACCCCGGGCACGCCCACTGGCAGACTGTCACCTCAGGCATGCCCGGGCCTTGCACGGACAGACGGACAGAGTCACACTCACCGGGCGGGCTCGCACCCGTTCCTTGCGCCATTCCCTCTTTGGGCGGGGTGGGGGTCCGGCTCCCACCTCCCCGGGTCCGCCCGAAGCCACAGGGCTGGACCCGCGGGGCCCGGACGTTGGGGCTTGGCCGGGCCTGGGTGATATTTTGGGCAAAAGCAAACTTTCCAAGGAGCGGCAGCTCTTAAAGGCTATAAATAGCTCGGGGAAGCGGCCCCGGGGGGCCTGAGGGGACCCAAAACCGCGCCCCGGCCGTGGCTGCTGCAGAAAAGAGGCCGGACCCCCTTCCCCGGGGACCCCCCCGCATCCTTCCCGCGGCCCCAACCCGGACCCCGCGGGACCTGGAGGCTCGGGAGACCGTGCGGAGGGAGGAACCCAGCAGGGGAGAGCGGCGGAGTCTAATAATAATAATAATAACGACGGAATCTGTGAAGCGCTCCTTACGTGCCAGGCACCGTACTGAGCCCCGGGGTGGATAGCGGCAGATCGGGACGGACGCGGTCCCCGTCCCGCGTGGGGCTCACGCTCTCCATCTCCATTTTCCAGATGAGGGAAGTGAGTCTCGGAGACGTGAAGTGACTTCCCCGAGGTCCCCCGACGGATGAGTGGCCGAGGCTGGATCGGAACCCACGCCCTTCTGACTCCCAGGCCCGGCCTCTACCCGCTGCGAAGGGGGATTAAGACTGTGAGCCTCACGTGGGACGGGGATTGCGTCCGGCCCGGTTCGCTTGTCTCCACCGCAGCGCTTAGGACAGCGCCTGGCACACGGTAGGCGCTTCACAGACGCTCTGATGATAAATAATGATAATTAGTGTCACTACCGTCGTCATCTAGAAATCATAAAGGCCTCGGCCTGAGCCACGAGCAGTGGAAACCCTGGGGGATCTAGTCCGCCTGACCTTGGACGGGTCACCTAACCTCTCTGGGCTCGTCTCCCCGGCCTCTACGAGCCTGACCTCCGGGGTCCGTCAGGGACGCCGAGGGAAACCGGGGTCCACGGGGGAACGGGGAGGAAACGAGGGACCCGGGAAGTGAACTCCGCGTCCCGGCTGCCGGACGCAGGCCGGCCCAACCAGAAATGGGCAGAGTCCAGCCCTCGAAGAGCCCCGATCGGACGGGACGGATGGACGCCGTCCGGATCTCGCGAGCCTCTCGGCCCTCCTTCGGCCTCCTAACCCCCTCGCGGGCCAGGAAGCCCTTCCTAGAGTCTAACTGCAGCCTCTCTTGCTTCACCCCTCGCCCCCTCGCCCTCGTCCTCCCCCTCGAGCCCCCGGCCGGCCGAGGTGGGCGGCGGGGGAGGGTCAGGGCGCCGCTGGGCCGGGTGGCCCGCGCAGTTTTCCTGGGGAATTTCACGAGGTGTCAGCAGGTTTTAAATGCGCTGGGCTTGCAGGGTGTGAAGCCAAGAGGGACATATGAATTTCCATCCTCCCGGGGAGAACTGTTGACCCACCACGGGAGCGAACGGCGCCGGAGACGGAGTCCGGTCTCCCCCGGGGGGGACGACCCCCGGACCGGGGTCATCCCGTCCATCCCCCTCCCTCCGTGCGGCCTGGGAGTGGCCGACGGAGGCGGGAGACGCGATCCCTGCCCTCCTGAAGCTGACAGGATGGCGGAGTTTGCAGCCCAATGGGACCCTCTAAAATATGGTGCCTGGGGGTCAGTGTGGACCCTCTCGGACCCGGGGAGCCCCCAGGCCCGTCTAGGAAACCCCATGAACCCCCAGCCCACCTCCGGTTTAGGACTACCTCGCCCGCTACAGCATTCAGTGCAGAACGTTTATGTGTGTGTGTGTGTGTGTGTGTGTTGGGGGGAGGCGAGATTCCAGGAGGAGGAGGAAGAGGAGGAGGAGGGGAAGGTAAGCTCCTTGTGGGCAGGGAATGTGACTACCAACTTTGTTTCATTGTCCTCTCCCAAGTGTTTAGTATAGTGTTCTGCACACAGTTAGCGCTCAATAAATATGATTAATTGGTGGAGGGGGAGGAAGGGGGGAGAAGAGAAGGAAAAGGAGGAGGAGAAAGAGGAAGAGAAGAACGTAAGCTCCTGTGGGCAGGGAGTGTGTCTACCAACTCTATTAGATCGCCCTCTCCCAAGCGCTTAGTACAGTGCTCTGCACGCAGTAAGCGCTCGATAAATCTGATTAATTGATGGAGGGGGAGGAAGAGGCAATAGAAGAGGAGGAAGAGAAGGAGGAGAAGGGGAGGAGGGAGAGGAGGAGGAGAGAAAGAATGGGAGGAGGAGGAGGGAGAGGAAGAGAAGGAAGAGAAGGAGGGATGGGGGTCGGGGTGGGAGGGTTAACTCACCATGATTAAGACCGTATTGCTGTATTCTACTTTCCAAGCGCTTAATACACTCTGCTCACAGTAAACGCTCACTAAATACGACTGAATGAAGACCCGGAGTCCCATGAGGGACAGGGACTGCGTCCAACATAATTAGCTTGTATTTTCCCCAGCGCTTAGAATCGTGCTTGCCACACAGTAGGCACTTACCAAATAGCATCACTGTCATCCCCGCCGCCCCTCGGGGGTCAGCAGGGGCCGGAGCGCTCAGCACAGCTCCCGGCCGGGGCTGAGAGGGGCCGGGGAAGTCGGGGGGCGGGGGGGAAGCTTGGGAGTCCAGGAGGGTGAGAGAGATTGGGGGGCAGTTGGGGAGCTAGGGATGGACGGGGGGAGCAGAGGCTCCGACCTGAGGCCCAAGGCTGGCCGGAAAGAAGAAGTCACCGTGCGAAGAGATGGTACGCGGATGACCCCGAACGACCGGGGGAGGCGTGGGGAGCGGTCAATCAGGGAAGACCTCCTGGAGATGGGGGGTCTTCCGAAGCTGCGAAGGCCGGGGGGATCGCCGTCGGGTAGACTCGAGGCCGGAGGGACTCAGAGGGGGAGAGCGAACGACCGGACGTGGTCCGCAAGATGTGTAGAATGAACGCAGGGAGAGGGTAGATGGGTAGGAGGAGGTGGCCTGCTGGGTGACCCTGGGCAAGTCACCCGCCCTCTGGGGTCCCCAATCTTCCTCTATAAAATGGGGATAAATTCCCCGCTCTCCCTCCCTCTCGGGCTGTGACCCCCACGGGGGATGGGGTCTGCGTCTGAAAGAAGAAGAAAAACTAGTTGTTAAGCACGTACTCCGTGCCAAGCACTGTACCGAATGCTGCGGTAAGAACAAGATAAGCAGCTTAGGCACCGTCCCTGTCGTCCGTGGACCTCGCGATCTAAGAAGAGGGAGAACAGAAACTGAATTCCCAGGGAGGAAACTGAAGCAAAGTGAATTATTATCACTATTATTACGCTATTTGTTAAGCGCTTACTATGTGCCAAGCACTGTTCTAGATGCAAGATAATCAGGTCGGACACAGTCGCCGCCCCAGGTGGGACTCCCGGTCTCAACAGTCATCGATCAACGGTATTTACTGAGCGTTTACCGTGGCAGAGCGCTATACCGAGCAACTGGGAAAGTACAGTGCGACAGATTTGGCAGACGCCATCCCTGCCCCGCCTTCAAGCGGAGACGAAGAAGTGAAGTGACTGGCCCGAGGTCTCCCAGCAGACGAGTGGAAGAGGCGGGATCAGAACCCGGGTCCTCCTGACTCTTTCAACTAGGGCACGCCGCTTCCGGTGACCTTGCGTCGGCCCCAGCGCTTAGCGTAGCGTGCCTGGTGCAGAGTAAGTCCCGGGCCAAGACTCGGGGGAATTCCCACCTGCTCTGAGAGGCCGGCGGCAGAGGGCCTGTCGACGTACCCCTCGGTCGCACTTACTGAGCGCTTACTTGGTGCAGAGTAGTCATTCGATGTATTTATTGAGCGCTTACCGCATGCAGAACACCGTACCAAGCGCTTGGGAGAGGACAACGCAACAGAGTCGGTAGACACGTCCCCTTCCCTCGGTCAGCTTCCAGCCTAGACGACGTCTCGTCCGTTCCCGGTCCCCGGTCTCCCGGTATCTCCCCCGGCTCGACCGTGTCTGATCTGCTCACCCTGTATCTCCCCCCAGCGCTTCGCACAGTGCGGAGCGCGCCCCACCGTTGTCGTTGAACCGCCCCTCCCCGAGCCCCGGCGAGGCCCATCCTGACAGTCCTGCCCCTCCTCTAACCACCGTCCCCCTTGCCGCTCAGTCATTCAGTCGTATTCATTCATTCATACTTACTGAGCGCTGGCTGTGCGCAGAGCACTGGGCTAAGCGCTCGGAAGAGTCCAAGAGAACAATAAACGGACACGTGCCCTGCCCACAGTGAGCTTACGGTCTAGAGGGGGAGCGCGCGTGAATAGAAATAAAGGGCAGATTTGGACAAAAGCGCCGCGGCGCTGGGAGGGGACGATGAGGCCTCGCTAATAATAATAATGTTGGTATCTGTTACGCGCTTATTATGTGCAGAGCATTCATTCATTCATTCAATAGTACTTATTGAGCGCTTACTCTGTGCAGAGCACTGTCCTAAGCGCTTGGAATGAACAAGTCGGCAACAGATAGAGACGGTCCCTGCCGTTTGACGGGCTCACGGTCTAATCGACTAAACAGAGCGCTGGGGTAGACACAGGGGAATCGGGTTGTCCCACGTGGGGCTCACAGTCTTCATCCCCATTTTGCAGATGAGGTAACTGAGGCATAGAGAAGCGAAGTGCCTCGCCCACAGTCACACAGCTGGCTGGGATTCGAACTCACGACCGCTGACTCCCAAGCCCGAGCTCTTTCCACTGAGCCACGCTGGGGAGGCCCCGGTCGGTCCTCCCCTGGGTGGGAAGGCGTCCCCGCACCCCGGCCCTTTCTCGGGGCCCAGGGACCGCCCCCAGCCCCGTTCCTTCCACCCACCGGGAAGCCCCCCGCCCCGCATCCAGTCGGCTTTCTGGTCTCCCCTGGACGCCCTCCAAACCCTCCCCTCGAGGTCAAGCATCCTCTTGTGGTCTGTGGAGGGCGGAGGATCGATTGATCCGGCACCCAAACGCAACAGATGCGGCCCGCTTCCTGCCCCCCGGGCCCCCCCCGCGCCCGCCCCTGACAAAGCAGTTTTCTCTCCTCCCCCCACCCCGCTCGCCACCCCACAGCAGGAAGAGCTAAAAATACAAAAGCTCATGTGTGGGCCAGGCCGGGCCCGGCCCCAGACTAAGCGGCGGCCTCCCGTCCTCCGGTCCGGGCTGCCCCGCGGGCCGAGGTCGGGGATTTGGGGGGTGGGGGCCGGTCCCCCGGGTCCGCCGCCGGCCTTCCACTCCTCCGCTCCTTCCCCGATGACTTGGGCGGGTCGCTCTGCCTCTCCGGGCCTCCGCGTTCTCTTCCGTCAAATGGGTTTCTTTGACCTGCCTTCTCCCCGCTGCTGGGATTCCCGCTTGGAGGCCTGCCTACTTGCTTTGCTCCTCCCCCCTTCTAATAATAATAATTAATTATGGTATTTGTAAAAGCCCTTACTCTGTGGAGAGCACTGTTCTAAGCTCTGGGGTAATAATAATAATAATAATGTTGGTATTTGTTAAGCGAGCTCTGGAGTAATAATAATAATAATAATGTTGGTATTCGTTAAGCGCTTACTGGGTGCAGAGCCCCGTTCTAAGCTCTGGGGTAATGATAATAATGACGTTGGTATTCGTTAAGCGCTTACTGTGTGCAGAGCACTGTTCTAAGCTCTGGGGTAATATTAATAATGACGTTGCTATTCGTTAAGCGCTTACAGGGTGCAGAGCACTGTTCTAAGCTCTGGGGTAATAATAATAATAATAATAATGTTGGTATTTGTTATGCGCTTACAGTGTGCAGAGCCCTGTTCTAAGCTCTGGGGTAATAATAATAATAATGTTGGTATTTGTTATGTGCTTACTGTGTGCAGAGCACTGTTCTAAGCGCTGGGGGAGATACAGGGTAATCAGGTTGTCCCACGTGGGGCTCACAGTTTTCGTCCCCATTTTACAGATGAGGGAACTGAGGCACAGAGAGGTTAAGTAACTGGCCCAAAGTCACACGGCTGACAAGTGGAGGAGGTGGGATTAGAACCCACAACCTCTAGACTCAGGGTAATCAGATTGTCCCACATGCGGCTCACATTGTTTTTAATCCCCATTTTTAATAATAACGTTGGTATTTGTTAAGCGCCCACTATGTGCTGAGCACTGTTCTAAGCGCTGGGGTAGATACAGGGTAATCAGATTGTCCCACATGAGGCTCACAGTTAATCCCCATTTTCCAGATGAGGTCACCGAGGCCCAGAGAAGTGAAGCGACTCGCCCTCGGTCACCCAGCTGACAAGTGGCAGAGCCGGGATTCGAACTCATGCCCTCCGACTCCCAAGCCCGGGCTCTTTCCACTGAGCCGCGCTGCTTCTCTAGACCGTGAGCCCGTCGTCAGGCAGGGATGGTCTCTACCTGCTGCCCGGTTGTACTTTCCAAGCGCTCGCCACAGTGCTCTGCACACAGGAAGCGCTCAATAAATACGATCTAGCGAACGAATGACCATTAGCTTGTCTAGGGCAGGAATACCGGAGAGTATCTCCTCTAGTCTACCGGACTCGCCCCGACGTTCAGTACAGAGCTCAGTACACGCAGGCCTGTGAGCTCCTCCACAGCAAGGACCACACCTACAAACCTCCATCGGGCGGACCCCGGCTCTCCCCACCTTCACGGCCTTAATTCATTCATTAGTATTTATTGAGCGCCTACTACGTGCAGAGCACTGTACTAAGCGCTTGGAATGGACAATTCGGCAACAGATAGAGTCAAAGCCCACCTCCTCCAAGAGGTCTTCCCTGATTAAGCCCCGGCCGTCTCTACTCCCTCTCCCTTCTGCCAGCACCTAGACAAGTTGGATCTGCCCCCGCTGAGCGTTTGATAGTCCCCCCCGCCCTCAGCCCCACGGCCCTTGTGTCCATATCCCTAATTTATTTTGAATGCCTGTCTCCCCCTCTAATAATAATAATAATAATGTTGGTATCCGTTAAGCGCTTCCTATGTGCAGGGCACTGTTCTAAGCGCAGGGGTAGTACAGGGTAATGAGGTTGTCCCACGTGAGGCTCCCAGTTAATCCCCATTTTCCAGATGAGGTCACCGAGGCCCAGAGAAGCGAAGCGACTCGCCCACAGTCTCGCAGCTGACAAGTGGCAGAATTCGAACGCACGACCTCTGACTCCCAAGCCCGGGCTCTTTCCACTTCTCTAGACCTTAAGGTCCACGCGGGCAGGGAATGTGTCCACCGACCTGGCTGCGGCCACCTTTCCCCGACGGCCCACGGCGCTCAATAAACAGCGTCGACGGTTTGGGGGCGAGGGGGCTGGGGTCCCCGGGATCCGACGCCTCCCGCCCGCCAGCCGTCTGAGCTGAACTCCGGCCTGGCTCCCCTCAGGGCCGCGGCCGGTCCCGGAAGCGGGAAGGCCCTGCCCGTCTCCCCGTGACCGCCGGTGCCCCTCGAAGCGTCCCTTCCGTTCCCGGGGACCCCCTTCCCCCCGTGGGCCTCCGGAGGGTCAGGCCGGAGCCCTCTTGGCCGGCCCGTTCGGGTCGGGCGAGCCCGCGGCCCGAGAGGCGTTGGCACGACGGAAAGCGTCCGGCTCCCGTGTGAATCATTACTCAGCGGGCCCCGGGGCTTCCGCCCAGACCGGTCCGCCCGCGACCGGTCTGGAGAAGGAGGGGGGCCCACCGCACCCCTCGGGCCCCCCGATATCCTCGGAGGCCCCACGCCTCCCCGGCGCCGGGGTGGATATCCTCGGGCGAGCCAACGGGGGGACCGAAGGACGGGGAGAACACTCGAGGGCCTGCGGAGGAGGAGAAACCCCTGCCACCCTCGCGGGCGGCGTGGAATGCCGTGGGCACGGCGCCAGCCTGACCCCGACCCGAGGGGGATCGAGAGGGCAGAATCCAGGCCAGATGTCGTGTTTTGTAAAAACAATTAAAAATGTGAAAACCCGCCCTCTCTCCCCGCTGCCCCCTTCCCGCCCTCGGCCCACCGGCTCCTTCCGCTCCCTTCCTCCCCCAACACCCCCCACCCCCCCCGGGCCCCGGGCCCCCGGCCTCGGGTCAGCGAGTCGCGGGAGCGGAGGCCGGTGACCGGGCACCGACCGCTCAGAATCCCCGGCCCGGCCTGGTCAGATGGGTCCCGGGTCCGAATCCTGGGGCGGCCTCTCGTCTCGCCCCGCAGGTGAGCGGCGGGGAAGGTGGGACGACGGGGCCGGGGGGGTCTCGGGGAGCGAAGGAGGGTCTTCTCGCCCTCCCCTCGGGCCTCGGGGTTCCCGTCCGGGGGACGCGTCCACCGGGGCGGCGGGTGAAGGAGCGGGCCCTGAGTCGCGCGGCCTAGTGACCGGAGCCCGGGCTTGGGAGTCGGAGGACGTGGGTTCAAATCCCGGCTCCGCCACGTGGCCGCCGCGTGACCTCGGGCCGGTCACTTCACTTCTCTGGGCCTCAGTCCCCTCATCTGGGAAATGGGGATGACGCGGGACGGGGAGGGCCTCCGACCTGACTACCTTGTATCCACCCCAGGGCTTGGAACGGAAGCAGCAGGGAGTAGCGGATAGAGCGCGGGCCTGGGAGTCAGACGGTCGTGCCTTCCGATCCCAGCTCCGCCGCGAGTCTGCTGCGTGACCTTGGGCGAGTCACTTCACTCCTCCGGGCCTCAGTTCCTTCTTCTGGAAAATGGGGATTAAGACTGTAAGTCTCTAGTGGGACCGGGTCCAACCTGATGACCTTGTATCCACCCCACTGCTTAAAACAGTGCTTGGCCCATAGTGAGCGCTTAACGAACACCACACTTATTATTACGACGAGGACGCTCCTAGCTCAGGTCGGCGGGGGCTGACGGGAAGGGGCCCCGACCAGGGAGCCATGAGTCTCGAGCTCTAGTCCTGACTTCGCCCCCGGTTTGGCCGTGTGACCCCCGGGGCCGGTCACGGCTCTCTGGACCCCCCTCCTCGCCGTGGTTGCCTGCCGTGTGACCGCGGGCAAGTCACTAAACTTCTCCGTGCCTCAGTTACTCCGTCCTTAAAATGGGGACTAAGACCGGGAGCCCCACGTGGGACGACCTGATCCCCTTCTATCTACCCCAGGGCTTAGAACGGTGCTTGGCGCATAGTAAGATCTTAACGAACACCGTCATTATTATGATTATCATAGGATGGGGAGAACGCCTCTCGGCTCTAAAGGTCTTAGCCAAAGCGGGTGGCAAAGGGGTGTCAGAAACCGGAGCCCGGGAAGTTCTGGGCAGTTGCTTTGGGGGGAAGGATTTTGACGACTCCCCCTTTCAAGGCGCTCTGCATCTGCTTGGGGAGACCCCTCCTCCGCCTACTGATGCTCGAATTTGGGGGGCTGACCCGCCAAAAACGACCCCCAACCCGGTCCCAGAACGTCCACAGACACCGGGGCTGGAGAGGATGGGGAGAACTGAGAATGGCTGACGGGGTCGGGGGTTGGAGGAAAGGACCAGCTCCACCTAAACGGGGGCTGTGCCCGGCCAGGCTGGTGGGGAGGGGGTTCGAGGAGGTGGCAGGTGGCTGGGAGGGGGCCTTGAAGCCTTGAGGGGTGGAGCGGGAGACTTATTGAAGACCCGTCTCCTCCCGGAGGCCTTCCCACTTTTCCTCATCTCCCCCTCCCTTCTGCGGCGCCCCGACTTGCTCCCTTTGCTCTTCGCCCCTCGGCGCTTATGTCCAGATCTGCCATTTTATTTACTTGTTCTGATGTCTGGCTCCCCCCTCTCTAGGCTGTGAGCTCGTTGGGGGCAGGGAACGTCACTGTTTACTGTCGTATCGCACTTTCCCAAGCGCTTAGTAGAGTGCTCGGCACACGGTGAGCGCTTAATAAACACGATTGAGTGAACGAATGAATGAACGAGACCTTGGGGGTCTCCCCTTGACCAGCCCCGTATGTCCGGAAGAGAGAGGACCCGGATGGGGCTTTGCCACGGACACCAGTCGAGGGAGTGAAGGGTGGGGGTCCGTAGCCCCAACCTCCAAGGGGACGTAGGAAATTCGGCCGACTCCCGTGTCCGATCTGACGGTCCCGTAATTAAATGATCATGATAATTGCGGAATTTGTTAACCGCTATGTGCCCGGAACTGTTCTAAGCGTCGGGGTAGATGCGGGTTAATCGGGTCGGACGCGGTCCCCGTCCCAACAGAGGGCTCGTGGTCTGAATCCCCATTTGACAGATGAGGGAACTGAGGCACAGAGAAGCGAAGGGAGTTGCCCAAGGTCCCGCAGCAGACAAGTGGCCGAGCTGGGGTGAGAACCCAGGTCCTTCTGACTCCCGGACCCTCCGCGGTGCCCACTTTCTCTGAGGGTCTTCTGACCTAGTTGGTGTGGGGAGAAAAGGGGGTCTGCAGTCGACCTCTGACCCCACCCCCTGATCCGGGCTACCTCCTGGGCAGACTGGCAACCCGAGAGAACCACAGTCAAGATCGATAATTAGCCCAGACTGAGGAAAAGCCCAGAAGGGCCCGGGGGCGGGGGGCAAGGGGAACCCCTGGAAGTCAACTGGTCCAGCCCCCTGCTTCCCGCAAAATCCCCCCGACAAACCCCCAGAGAGCTGCTGTGATTGACCCCGATCCTACAGATCTTCCCAAGGAGCCCGGGAACTGACGGGGGAAACGGGGCGACGGGGAGATGGGAGCAGCACCCCGAAACCATCAGCTCCAAGTGGACTAACGAGAAGGAGCGTGGCTTGGTGGCTGAAGTGGTCATGGGTTCGAATTCCGGCTCTGCCACTTGTCAGCTGTGTGACTGTAAGTCACTTCACCTCTCTGGGCCTCAGTGACCTCATCTGTCAAATGGGGATTAACTGTGAGCCTCACGTGGGAACAGCCTGATGATCCCGTATCTCCCCCAGCGCTTAGAACAGCGCTCGGCACATAGTAAGCGCTTAACAAATACCAACATTATTATTATTAGAGCACGGGCCCGGGAGTCGGGAGGACCTGGATTCTAGTCCCGGCTCCACCACTTGTCTGCTGCGTGACAGCGGGCGAGTCACTTCGCTTCTCCTTGCCTCGGTTCCCTCTCCCGTAAAAACTGAGGCACCGTGAGCCCCCACGTGGGATGCGAACCGTGTCCAGCCTGATTAGCTTGTCTTCCCCCAGCGCTTAGCACAGTGCCCGGCGCTTAACGAATGCCAGAGAAAAGCTTGCAAATGATAGCCCAGGGGTTGCATTTGAGAACAGGGTGCTCCACAGGGGTGACCCCCGCACTGTGGGGGTCGCTCTGTGGCCCTGGGGGGGTTTGGGGGGGGACAGGGGCTGGGGGAGCTGGAAGGTGGGGTGGGGGTTTGGTTGCAGCCGAGGCTCCCGGGGCCCCGGGCACAGCCCTTCTCCAGAGGGCACCGCAAGCTTATGTACATATTTGTTTAATCCATGAGGGTGTCCGTTGAGGCAGACAGATCCCTGGCTGTTAGTGAGAGCCCCGGCGCTCCCTGACCGCCTCAGATGAGAGAATCGAATCCACCGAGGATCCCAAATCCCACCCTCCTTCCCCTTCTCTCCCCCTCCTCTGTCCCCTTCTTCCCTCCCCTTCTTTCCCCCAACCCCCCCAAATCCATTTTCGGGGTGGCAGGTCGAAGACCAGACCTCTCTTGCTCGAGCACCCGACCCGAAAGGACTTGAGGGGTTTCCTCGGAGAGACGGGTGGGAACGAGGGACCTCGACAGAGTCCCGGGCTGGACGGTCCAGTGGTCAGCGCCGGCCAGCAGGGCCTGACAGGCTGAGGATCGGGGTTCCGCGCAGGAGGGGGCGGGGGGCGGTTGAGGGAATTTCCATTTTGCCTTCTCCGTCTTGGGGTGCGGGCCGGGGGGGACGGTTCCAGCACGACGATGGCTAGGGGTCCCTTGGCTCTACTCCTTAGCCCGGGTCACTTGCCTGGCCCTGTGGGGGTAATAATAACGTTGGTATTTGTTAAGCGCTTACTATGTGCAGAACACTGTTCTAGGCACTGGGGTAGATACAGGGTAATCAGGCTATCCAACGTGAGGCTCACAGTTAATCCCCATTTTCCAGATGAGGGAACTGAGGCCCAGAGAAGTGAAGTGACTCGCCCACAGTCCCTCGGCTGCCAAGTGGCCGAGCCGGGATTCAAACCCATGACCTCTGACTCCCAAGCCCGGGCTCTCGCCACTGAGGTACAGCATGTGTGTACATCCACCGAACGACCAGTGAATGATGGTATTTATTGAACGCTTACTGTGTGCGGAGCACTGTTCCGAGCGCTTAGGAGAGTACAGTGTGACAGATTCGGTAGGTCCGTTCCCTGCCCACGACAAGTTTACGGTCCAGAGGGATTGTCCGTGCTAGCGCGTGGAGGTATACGCTCTTTATTTTTTTATCCAATCAATCGGTTGTATTGATCGAGCGCTTACTACGTGCAGAGCACTGTACTAATCGCTTGGGAGAACAAAACCGGCGGACGTTCTGTTCAGCGCTGGTTACCTGCCACGTACCACGCCAAGAGCTGGGTAGATACAAATTAATAATAATAATAATATAACGACAACGATGGTAGTTGTTCAGCGCTTACTACGTGCCAGGGACTGTACTAAGCAGTGGGGCGGATACAAGCAAATGGGGTTGGACACAGTCCCTGTCCCACGTGGGGCTCACGTGGTAAATGAGGTAACTGAGGCACAGAGAAGTGAAGTGACTCGCCTAAGGTTACACAACAGGCAAAAGGCAGAGCCGGGATTAATAATAATAGTAACAACTCTGGTATTTGTTAAGTGCTTCCCGGGTGCCGGGCACTGTTCTGAGCGCTGGGTGGACAGAAGCGAATCGGATTGGACACAGTCAAGTGGCAGAGGCGGGATTCGAACCCATGACCCCGACCCCCCCCCAAGCCCGTGATCTTTCCACTGAGCCACGCTGCTTCTCAGCCGTCGATCGCCCTCCGTCACCCTGCAGAAGCAGGACGGTCTAATGGCTAGACCCCAGGCCTTGGGGTTCAGAGAGACCTGAACCCTAATCCCAGCTCAGCCACTTGTCTGCTGCGTGACCTTGGGCAAGTCATTTCGCTTCTCAGTGACCTCATCTGAAAAATGGATATAAAGACTGTGAGCCCCGTGTGGGCCCGGGACCGCGTCCAACCGGGTTCACCCGTATCTACCCCCGGCATTAGAACGGCGCTTGGCACATATGGGCTTGGGAGTCAGAGTCATGGGTTCGAATCCCAGCTCTGCCACTCGTCAGCCGGGTGACCGTGGGCGAGTCACTTCGCTTCTCTGGGCCTCAGTGACCTCATCTGGAAAATGGGGATGAAGACCGGGAGCCTCACGAGGGACAACCCGATGACCCCGTATCTCCCCAGTGCTTAGAACGGTGCTGGGCGCATAGTGAGCGCTTAACCAATACCGACATTATTATCATTAACAAGTACCACGATTATCACGGTTATTTACTATCACCATTATCATCTGTTTCCCGTGCTCACTCACGTCGTCCGAAAAACGGGGATCAAATCCGTGAGCCGTTTCCAACCCGATCAGCTCGTATCCATCTACCCCAGCTCGGAGAGGCGGCGCGGCTCAGTGGAAAGAGCCCGGGCTTGGGAGTCGGAGGACGTGAATTCGAATTCCGGCTCCGCCACGTGTCTGCTGCACGACCTTGGGCGGGACACTCATCTTCTCCGTGCCTCAGTTCCCTCATCTGTCGAATGGGGATTCGGACCGTGAACCCCACGTGGGCCGGCCTGATGCCCTGGCATCTCCCCCAGCGCTTAGAACAGTGCTTTGGCCCGTAGTGAGCGCTTCACAGATACCATCATTATTAGTAGTGGTAGAGCGCCCGGTACGTAGTGAGCGCCTAACGAATACCATAAAAATTAGCCAAAAGGAGGCCGCCCGCCTCATCTCCACAAACCCAGCGGGGCCCGGGGGGCCGCCCCCCACCCCTTCCTACCGGCCTCCTGGCTTGGAACAAACATCCAGCTCAGAGATCACCCATCATCTGCAGCTATTAAACCCGAAAATATGCTAGTGGAGAAGAGGCCCGGGAACGGCATTTGGATGGGGAGGGGTGCGGCCCTCGGCATCCCTACCTCTCCCCCCGCTCTAGGGACGCCCCCTCCCCGCCCCCCCTTTATCCCGGCCCCCCACGGGAGGCCAGTGGGCCTCCCAGCCCGCCCTGCCCCCCCGGGGGCGGTGCCCCACCCGGGCCTTGTGGGTTGGTGGGCTGGAAGCGCCCTCGATCGGCTTGGTGACGGCCGGGGGGGGGGGGGGGGGCGGACCCCGCCCCGTCCCGCGAAGCGGGCGGGAGGAAGGGGGGCGTCAGACCCCCTCGCCTCGCCCGCTCAAGTGGGGACCATGTGGCCGGCGGGGGAGGAGGCCTCCCCCTTCCTCCCTCCTCCTCTTCCCCTTTCTCCCCCTCCTCCCCTTCCTCTTCCCCTTCTCCCCCTCCTCTCCTTCTCTCCCTTCTCCTCCTCTTCTTCCCCTGCTCCCTCTCCTTTTCTTCTCTCCCTCCTCTCCCTCTTCCTCCTCCTCTTCCCCTTCTTCCCCTCTTTTCCTCCTCCCCCTCCTCTTCTCCTGCTCCCCCTCCTCTCCCTCTTACCCCTCCTCTTGCCTTTCTCTCCCTCTTCTCCTTCTCCCCCTTCTCTCCCTCTCCCCTTCCTCTTCCTCCTCCTCTTCCCCTTCTTCCCCTCCTCTCTTTCTCTTCCCCTTCTCCCCCTCCCCTCTTTCTCCCTCTTTTCCCCTTGTCCCCTCCTCCCCTTCTCTCCCTCCTCCCCTCCCCTTCCTCTTCCCTTTCTCCCCTCCTTTCCTTCTCCCCCTTCCTCTTCTCTCTCTCTTCCCCTTTTCCCCTCTTCTCCTTCTCCCCCTCCTCTTTCTCTCCCTCCTCCCCTTCTCTCCCCTTTCTCCCCTCGTCTCCTTCTCCCCTCCTCTCCCTCCTCCCCTCCTCTCCCTCCTCCTCTTCTCCCCCTCCTCTTCCTTTTCTCCCCTCCTCTCCTTCTCCCCCTCCTCCCCTCATCCCCATCCTCCTCCATCTCCTCCTCCCCCCCCAGCTCCTCCCCCATCCCTCCCCCACCTCCCCCCCGGCCCGGCCCGGACCCCGCCCCAACCCTGCCGACTCCGTCCCGAAGACGCGCTGGGCCTGCAAACGGGAGCGCAGAAGGGGGAAGGGGGAAGGGGGAGAGGGAGGGGAGGGGGAGGGAAAGGGAGGGGGTCCCACTCTTGAGATGGGGGGGGGGACATTGGCTACTTCGAGGCCGACCCCCCCCCCTCCCCCGGTCACGTGGGCACCCACGATGACCAATAAAAGAGAGAGATCCCGGGGCTACTTAATACCTGCCTCCCCCCGTCCCGCTATTCCAAGCCCTCCCCCCCATCCTCCCTCACCCCTGCCACACGGGATGGACCGGGAGACGAGAGGAGGGAAGAAAGGAAGGAAGAGGGAGACGGGAAGAGCAGGAAGAGGGGAAGACAAGGGATGGGGGAGAGGGAAAAGGGAAGCGAGAGAAAAAAAAAGGGGAGTGGGAGAGACTTTTTTTTTTCCCCCAACAGGAAACTCTCTGCTGCAGGAGAGAGAGATCCTTTTCATAAAATTAGCTGAAGGCACCTATTCAGAAGCCCGAGGGGCTGTATAGTATAATTAGTGTGTGGGGGGGAGATCGGAGCCCACCCCCACGCCCATTCACCCCAAATAAAGAAATAAGGACCGTCCCCGCATCCCCAGAAGCGGGGAAGAATCTGGAGGAGTTCAGTAAATCCAAGGCGGGCTCCTCCCCTGCCGTGGGGGGGTCCTGCCCCGGGCGGGGGTGTGTGGACCCCATCCCTCCCACCCGGGGGTCGTCCCTGAGCTGGACCTCCGGGAGAGACGCCCCCACCCCCCTTTCCAGAGCCCCATCTGGGCCAGGGCGTTGTGGGGAGGGGGAAATCCTCTCTCTCTACCGACTTTATGAATGAAAACGAGAAGCCACAGCTCCGGGGTGGAGGGGGGGGGGCTTGGGGGGAGGGGGGGTGTCCTGCCCCCCCCATCCTCCCTCCCCCTCCCCTCCATCCTCCCCTCCATCCTCCCTCCCCTTCCTTCTTCATTCCGGGGCTGTGCGGTTCTGCTCTCTGGCTCGGGTCGGTGGGCGGATGCTGCGGAGGGAGGGGACCCCCCCCCCTTCCCAAATACACACTCACACACACCCCCCCCACCCCCTGCTCCAGCTCCTCCCGGTGTGCAGCCCCCTCCCACCCTCCCCTGAAGCCCCCCTCCTCCCTCTCCCTGTAAACAAACTCAGCGGGAGGAGCCCAGCAGCGGCCCAGAGGAGAGGGAGATTTGGGGGGGGTGGGGTGGGGAGGGGGCGTCGGGCCCGGGGTGGGGGGTGGGGTCTTGGGTTTTTGGGGGTGGGGGGGAGCAGCCTCGGCGAGCTCAGGGGCGTCCAATGAAGCCCCCCCGGAGTCCCGGGGGGCGCCGGGGCCGATGGAAAAGCCAGGACCGGGGAGGAGTAAGTAAAAGCGATCGAATTGGGGAGGGGGTCGCGCCGGCCCTTCCAGGGAGGGACCTGGATCTGCCGGGGGTGGGGGTGGAGAGAGAGGGGTCCCTGGGGGAGGGGGAAGGCGGAGGGGGGGGCGCGGCGGTACCCCGGTTTCAAACTTGCAAAGATTTCTGAGGATGGGGGCGCGGGGGGAGGGGGGGTCTCTCCCCGGGCCAGGGCCGGGGGTGGGGGGCGTTGCCTACGGTCGCTTTCAATGTCACTGCAGAGTTAAACGACACCCCCTCCCTCCGTTGTTTGCCTTGGGTCAAAAAATAGATTTTTTTTTTAAAAAAAGAGGTTTTAGGGTCGCCCCCTCCCCACCCGGCCCTCCTCCTCCTTTTGAGTTCTCCTCTTCTCCGCGGCCCCCTCCCCTAGAAACCTGGAAAAGATAAAATTACCCGATCTAAAAATAAACCGGCGGCTTTACGGTCCCCCCACGCCCCCCCCCCCACGCCCCTCCCCCCAGCCCCCCGCCCCTCCCCCCTGGCGTGGGACGAAGCCACGAACCCAACGTCTCCATAAAGGGGGGCTGGGGGTGGGGGTGGGGGTGGGGGGGCACTTTTGACATGTGGATGTGATTTCTCCTCCTCGAGGTAGCAAAGAGGGATCGGAACCCCCCACCCCGAGCCCCCCGCCCCAAATGGGGCGAGAGGCCTGCCAGGAGGAGGCGGAGGGGGCCCGGGACCGGCTCCACCCGCTCACCTCCCCCGGTCGAAGAAGTTTTTGATTTTTCCCTCTCCCCCCCCCCCTTTTTTTTTTCTCTTTTAATTCTGACTGTGTGTCCCCCCCCCTCCCCATCCTCAGCATCCCGGGACGCGGGTCTAGCTCCCCGGCTATGGGCTCGTCTCTGGCCGTCCCGGGCCTGGGCGTCTTCCTCTGCTTTTCCGTGCTCAGCTCCGTGTCCGCGCTGGTGAGTAGCTCGGGAATGGGGGGGGGGAGGGAGGTGGGGAGGGGTCCTCTCCCCCCAGAAGGACCTCCTGAGCCCCCCCGCCCCGACCCCGGGACCCCCGGGGACGTGGACCGCCGCACTGTCCCTATTCGCTGCCCAGTTGTCCTGTCCGAGCGCTTAGTACAGTGCCCCGCACACGGTTAGCGCCCGAGAAAGCGGCGTGGCCTAGTGGGGAGAGCCCGGGCTGGGGAGTCAGGGGGCGCGGGTCCCAATCCCGGCTCCGCCGCTTGGCTGCTGGGTGACCTCGGGCCGGTCGCTTCGCTTCGCCGGGCCTCAAGTGGCCTCATCTGGAAAATGGGGATGAAGACCGTGAGCTCCACGGGGGACCATCTGATGACCTCGCATCCACCCCGGCGTTTAGAACGGCGCTCGGCCCATAGTAAGCGCTTAACAAATACCATCGTTATTATTATTGACTGAGCGCTTGGCACCGTACTGAGCGCTTAGAAGAAGGCAGTAGAGGTAGAAGATGTGATTCCCCACCCTCCAGGAGCTGGCAGTCTTATGGGGGACTCCCCCCGCCCCTATCAGATTAGTCCCGTCGCCCCCCGGGACGGGGTGGAGGCGGCCGAACCGGACCGCCCCCTGAGATCTGAGTGCGAGGCGGTGGGGGTCCAGGCCCTGAGCTCCCCGGCCCGCTCCCCCTCTCCGGAGTCATTCGTTCATTCGACCGTACTTATTGTTAATAATAATAATGAGGAGGAGGAGGTCACTGAGGCCCAGAGAATTGAAGCGACCAGCCCAGAGTCACCCCGCTGACAAGTGGCGGAGGCGGGATTAGAACCTACGACCTCTGACTCCCAAGCCCGGGCTATTTCCACTGAGCCACGCTGCTCCGTAGTCCCGACGGATCGATCCGTCTGGGGCTGTCTGACCTGGGGTGAGGGGCTTTGGCTTTCTGGAAATAGGGGACGCCCCCACGTCCGCCCCAGAAGTAGCCGCAACGGGTCGGCCAAAGCCGGCCGGGTTTGGGGCCGGGGGCTCTCGAGCAGAGAGGGAGGCTTGGGGGCGGGGGGGCCGTGGCGGTGGGTCCGGGTGGAGGAGGCGGTCCAGGTGGGGGCCGTGGCGGTGGGCTTCCGCCGGAGGTGACCGCGAAGGCGGGCGGTTGCGTGAGCGTAAGCTTTTGTGCCCCCAGTCCGATCTCGTTGACTTTGGAGATGGTGTCGCGTGGATCAACTGAGCCTCGACACCCCCGCGCTGTCCCTGCGGTGGCGGCCCTGGCTACGGGCCACCCCGGGGCTCATCTGGTAGCCGGCCCGGGCCGGCGAGGAGGCCGCGTTCCTATCCACGGCCGTCCTCACCTTCCTGCGGGGCCGAGCCGGTGGGCAGGGCCGGGCGGGCTGGTAAACGCCCCTTCTTATCCCCGAGGCTGTTTTAGGAAGAGCTCAGGCGTGTTGCCGCGACGATGTCGGGGGGCGTCGCAGGTGCGGCCGGTCCCCGTTGAGGTCCGGGGGTCGCCGGCCGGCGGACCCGTCTCTGGTGGGTGGCACAGCTGGCGGACGCACAGGTGAGCCATAAGGCTCCGTTCCTGCCAGCCCCGGACTCGAGCGCTGGTTAGGCGCCCGAAGCTTAGTACAGTGCCTGGCACATGGTAAGCGCTTAACAAATTCCGGTCCAGAGGCCAGGGCGGGCTTGTGAGGGGCTCAGGTGTGTGGCAGAGGGAGGCTGGCCTGTCTTCTTCTTCTGGGGGTCCGTGGACGGTGGGATGGCCTGGATGACCCCGAGAGGGGCTCAGCGGCAGGGGGACGGGGGGGGACGGGAAGGGTGAGACCCCCCTCGAAGGGATGGCCCACAGGGGTCTGCTGAGGCCCTCCCGGAGCCGGAGGGTCATGCGGATTCTCTGGCCCGTGTCGCTTGCTTGGGGGAATGGGGGATCCTGAAATGCGGCCGAGTCTGAGGTGGAGATTTCCAAGGGCGCAGTCCGGGGAAGGTCCGTGGTACTGGGATCGACGGTGAAAGATAATAATAATAATCATGGTATTTGTTAAGCGCTTACTGTGTGCCAGGCACTGACCTGAGCACTGGGGGGGTTTTCAAGTAAATCAGGTTGGACACAGTCCCTGTCCCACGTGAGGCTCACAGTCTCGATCCCCATTTTACAGATGAGGCAACTGAGGCACAGAGAAGTGAGGCGACTTGCCCAAGGTCGCATAGCAGACCTTCCGGCTCCCAGACCCACGCTCTACCCACTACGCCATACTGCCGGGGCCGGCTTGGGGAGGGTTGGGGGACGTCGTCCCAGAGGGCAAAGCTTGGTGAGCTTGTTGTGGACAGGGAATGTGTCCGTTTACTGTTGTATTGTCCTCTCCCGAGCGCTTAGCATGGTGCTCTGCGGAGTAGGTGCCCTATAAGCACAACTGAGTGACTGATTTTCCCAGCTCAGAGCCCAGAGGGGGCAGGGGGACACGGTGTCCAGCAGGCGTGCCCGGGGCCGGGGACCGTCCACCAAGCGGAGCCCGTAGGGTGGGGTCCTGGGCTGCCCTCTTCCCATCACTCCGGGGAGCAAGAGACGGGATTGAGTGCACCCAAGTGGGGGACAGATGGGTGGGACCCCCCCCTCGGGGGGCTTCCTGCCTCCCTCCGTCCAGCGTGGATGGACGCGTCTCCTCTTCTCCAAGACCCGTCCAGGCCGGGAGACCCCCACAACCCCGCCTCGGCCTCCTGTCCCGAGGCTGGGGCCTCTGGACAACGGGGGAGCCCATCCTTGAGTCTCATTCAACTCCTTCTCGCTGCCGTTCCCCGACCCAAGTCAAGAATCCTAGGTTCTTTAGGGCCTCCACAGAAGTCACGCCACCCGTGCCCCTGCCCCCAGGGCCGCCTGGGCCGAGAAAGGGTGTGTCTCCCGGACGGGAGCTTCCCCCTCGGTCACCCGTCCTGGCAGGTCACCCTCCGGAGCGGGCGGGGACCACCAGGAGGAAGGGGGTCTCTCATGGCTTTCTCATACGCACGCGTACTTGCATGCACACAGATATACGCCCGCGATGTAGCAGAACATGCCCACCCAGCCCCTCTCGAGAGGGTAACTGACCCCCTGCCCAGAGCCGGGGCACCGGCCTCTCCCGCCCACTCGGCTACCTCGCCGTGCCGGGCATCGAGGGGACGAGAGCTTTCTCGCTGGGCATGGGGGGAGCCCGGGGGTCAGTCGGCATGGAGAAGAGGTGACTGAGGAAGGTCAGGGTGCAGTGGTGGAGAAGGGGAGGCCTAATCACCGTCGTGCCGCCTCCTTGAGAAAGCGTGACCTAGTGGATAGAACCCGTTGGGAGTCAGAAGGACCTGGGTTCTAATCCCCGGCCCCGTCTTGGGCGATCTTGGGCGGGTCACTCAACTTCTCTGCTCCTCACTTCCCTCGTCTAAAAAATGGGGACTGGCAGCCTCATGCGGGACGGGGACAGTGTCCAATCTAATTAGCTTTGCGTCCGCCACAGCGCCTGGCACGTAGTAGGCGCTTAAATACCATAAAGCAAAATGAAAAGGAAAAGGTGCCGACAGGCCGCTGGTTTCTGGGGATGTGATTCGGGCGAGAGGCTGGGCTGCTTTCGAGGCAGGAGCGATTTCAGTTAGATGTCAGGAAGAACTTTCCGATGGCCCCAAGGCGTCAGAGCACTGATTCAGGGTGGATCGATCATCGGTCGATCAATCGGTGGAATTTATCGAGCGCTTATTGCGTGCAGGGCACTGTACGAAGCGCTTGGGAGAGGACAACACGACAGAATTGGTAAATCCGTTCCTTGTCCACAACCAACTTAGAGGGGGATGTGGAACTGTCTTTGATCTGCTTCTGTTGTATCGAGTGTGAGCCCCAAGTGGGACGGGGACTGTGTCCAACCTGATTAACTCGTATCTACCCCAGTGCTTAGACCAGAGCTTGGCACAAAGTAAGTGCTTAACAAGTACTGTTGACTGCCTGTTGCCTAACAAGTACTGTTTACTTGCCTGTCTACTTGTTTTGAGGTCCGCCTCCCCGCTTTCTAGACTGTGAGCCCGGTGTGGGCAGGGTTTGTCTCTATTTGTTGCTGAATTGTACTTTCCAAGCGCTTAGTACAGTGCTCTGCACACAGTAAGCGCTCAATGAATACCATAGAACGAATGAATGAATGAAAAGTACCGTCATTATCATTAATGTTATTAATATCGACCCCAGCACTCAGCACAGAGCTTGGCACCTCATCAGTATTGTGGTATTTCTTAAGTGCTCACTATGGGCCAAGGACTGTAATAATAATAATAATAATAATAATAATAATGAGATTTCCTAAGCGCTTACTATGTGCCAGGCACTGTACTAAGCGCTGGAGTCGATACAAGATCATCAGGTCGGACGCAATCTCTGCCCCACATGGGGCTCACAGTCTAAAAGGGAGAGGAGAATGGGTACTTTGTTCCCGTTTTACAGGTGAGGAAACTGAGGCACGGAGTCATACCTGCTTTAACAAATACCACTCTTCTCTTCTTTCCCCGGCCTAATGATTATTAGGGTCATTCAACTAAGCTCTCTTCACGGGGAGAGGAGGGAGATGGGGAAAGGAGAAGGCAAAGGGGAGAGGAGGAGAAAGAGGAAAGAGAGGAGTGAGAGGAGGGGGAGAAGGAGGAATAAACTCGGTCGTTTTAGGAAACAAAAGACCCCGAAGCATTCATTCATTCTATCGTATTTATCGAGTGCTTACTGTGTGCAGAGCACTGTATTAAGCGCTTGGAAAGTACAATCCTAGCAGGCAGGGATAGTGGAGTGGTGGGGGCGAGGACGGGGGATGTTATTTACAACCTTAATTTCCTTCAGAATGTGTCATGACACACCAACACATCTGTAGCCAAATGTAGTTTCAAAGGCAGGGAGGGGGGTGAGAGAGGGGAGCCAATGTTATTTCCCTTTTCAGACTCCCCGAGTGTATCCCAAGATTTACGGAGGGAATACGTCTCTTTATTGTATTGTCCTCTCCCAAGCGCTTAATTCGCTGCTCTGCACCCAGGAAGCGCTCAATAAATGCGATAGAATGAATGAGTGGATGAATCCCCAGGTCCCCTCTGCCCACCGCCCCATGGGAGGGTGGTCACCGGCCTGGAGGTGGGAGTGGGCTGGGGGGGGCATAGGCCTCTTGTGAACCCTGAGGCAGGACAGAGAGGTAGAGGGGCAGGGAGAAAGGGGGAAAGCAGGCCGAATGTTGAGGGGTTGGGTGGGAGGGAAATTGGGGCCGGCCTGGGGGTCAGAGGGGTGCGGAGCCAGGGAGAGGAGAGAAAAGGTAGAGGAGAAGTGAGCAAGAGATGGGAGAAGAGAGAGGAGTGAGGGGAGAGGCAGACGAGATGGAGAGGAAAAGGAGAAGAGAAAGAAGGAAGATGAGAAGTGGGAAGAAGAGGAGAGTGAGGGGAGACCGGAGGGAGAGGAAAGGGATGGGGGAGAGGAGAGGAAAGGTAGAGGCCAAAGTGGGGAGAGGGGAGTGAGGGGAGAGGCAGAGAGGAGGGAGGAGAGAGAGAAGGTAGAGGCCAAAATGGAGAGGAAGAGAAGAGGGGAATTGATGGGAGAGGCAGAGAGGAGGGAGAAGAGAGAGAAAGTAGAGGCCAAAGTGGGGAGGAAAGGAAGAGGAGTAGCAGAGGGGAAGGAGAGAGAGAAGGTAGAGGAGAAGTGGGGAGGAGAGGGAGAAGAGAGGAGGGTGAAGGGAGAGGCGGAGAGGAGGGAGAAGAGAGGGTGACGGGAGAGGCCAAAGTGGAGAGGAAGAGAAGAGGGGATTTGATGGAAGAGACAGAGAGGAGGGAGAAGAGAGAGAAAGTAGAGGCCAAAGTGGGAAGGAAAGGAAGAGGAGAAGCAGAGGGAAGGAAGAGAGAGAAAGTAGAGGAGAAATGGGGAGGAGAGGGAGAAGAGAGGAGGGTGAAGGGAGAGGCGGAGAGGAGGGAGAAGGTAGAGAAGTAAGGAGAGGGGGAGGAGAGGGGAGAGGCAGAGGGGAGGGAGGAGAGGGGAAGGTAAAGCAGTGGGGAGGAGAAGGGAAAGGAAAGGGAGAGGGGAGGGAGAAGAGAGAGAAGTTAGAGGAGAAGTGAGGAGGAGAGGGAGAAGAGAGGGGAATAAGGGGAGAGGCGGAGAAGAGGGAGAAGGTAGAGAAAAAGAGGGGAAGATAGGGAGAGGTGAGGGGAAAGGCTGAGAGGAGGGATAAGAGAGAGGAGGTAGAGAAAAAGTGGGGAGGAGAAGGGGAGAGAGGCAGCGGGGAGGGAGAGGAGAGAGAAGGTAATAATAATAATTGTGGTATTTGTTAAGCACTTACTATGTGCCAAGCACTATTCTAAGCTCTGGAGCACTGTGGAGAGAAGGAAGAGAGAGGGGAGGGAGAAGAGAAAGAAGGTAGAGGAAAAGTGGGGAGGAGAAGGGAGGAGAGAGGAGAGTGAGGGGAGATGTGGAGGGGAGGGAGAAGAGACAGAACGTAGCGGAATAGTGGGGAGGAGAGGGGAGTGAGGGGAGAAGGGAGGGAGAGGAAAGAGAGAGGAGAGAGAAGGTAGAGGAAAAGTGGGGAGGAGAAGGGAGAAGAGAGAGAAGTGGGGAGGAGGGGGGAAGAGATGGGAGAGACAGAGGAGAGGGAGAAGGGAGAGCAGTGGGGAGAGCTGGGGGAGGGAGATGAAGGGAGAGGAGGGGAGGCGGGTAGGTGGTGAACCATGTTCAGGGTGTTCGTGTTTGGGCTTTTCCTTTTTTTCAGAGCTCAGAACACAGGCGGCCTGTTCGGGAAGGCCGAAGTGAGAAAAATAAATTCCCCGTTTGTCAGCCGCGTTTCACCAAAATAGTCACTGGGGAGGGAGGGTTTCCGCCTCCTCCTCCTCCTCCACCCCCCCTGCCCAGCCCCGGGAGGTCGGTGCCCGCGGGCCAGCCGGCTCGGGGTACGGGAAGGGGGGAAGGGGAGCCTCCCCAAGTCTGGTCCCCCCGGCCGCCGTCTCGCCCGGCGGAGCAGCGGCCTGCTCCTGAGGGTCCCCTCCACCACCCTTCCTCTCTGAGCAGGGACGGGCCGGACCCCCGGACCCTCCCGAGGTGGTGGCCCGTGGGTACGAGCGATGCCCACCTGGGCCGGCGCGACGGGCCTCAGCCGGGGCCCACGGTCGATCGATCCGTCGGGCCCACCAGACCTGTGGGGAGATGGGCTGAAATTGCAGCAGGAAGGATTGAGGTTAGACAGGGACGGGGATGCCTTCCTTGGTAGGAAAGGGAGCCGCCTGCCTCCCTGTACGCGCGTGAGCACACACACACACGTGCGCTCCCAAGCACACCCTGCCCCACGAGGACATCCAGGATGCCCTGCGTATTCCCCAAGCGGACACACCGTCACGCACACAGTCACACGAACAACACGGACGGAGACACCTCGCCCGCTCCTACCTCACCTCGCTACTCTCCTACTCCAACCCAGCCCTCACACTTCGCTTCTCCAACGCCAACCTACTCACTGTACCTCCGTCTCGTCTATCCCACGGCCGACCCCTGGACCCCGTCCCGCCTCTGGCCCGGAACGCCCTCCCTCCTCCTATCCGACGGACCGTCACTCTCCCTCCTTCAAAGCCTTATCGAAGGCTCATCTCCTCCAAGAGGCCTTCCCTGACTGCACCCTCCTCTTCTCCCGCTCCCGCGTCGCTCCGACCCGCTCCCTTTCTTCATCCCCCTTCCCGGCCCCGCACCGCTTCCGTCCGTATCTCTCATTTACTCATTTATATTCATGCCTGTCTCCCCCTCTAGACTGTAAGCTCGTCGTGGGCAGGGAATGTGTCTGCCGATTGTTGTATTGTCCTCTCCTAAGCGCTTAGTACAGTTTTCCACACACAGTAAGTGCCCGATAAATATGTTTGAATGAATTATGGTAGATGCCACTTTAGTCTCGCTGGGTGGGGTTTTAGGATTGCCGTGGGTTACCGGGTCACAATCAATCGCATTTATTGAGCGCTTACTGTATATATAGCACCGTTCTAAGCCCTTAGGAGAGTACAGTATAACAGAGTGGGGTTTTTTAATGTATTTTTTTATGCGTTTGCTATGTGCCAGACACTGTTCTAAGCAATGGGGTAGTTACCAGTTGGACACAGCCCCTGTCCCCCCCGGGGCTCACAGTCTCAATCCCCATTTTACAGAGGAGGGAACGGAAGCCCAGAGAAGTGAAATGACTTCCCCAAGGTCCCACAGCGGACAAGTGGCGGAGCGGGGATTAGAACCCAGTTCCTTCTGACTCCCAGGTCTGGGCTCTGTTCGCTAGGCCACGCTGCTTCCCCACAAAATTGGTAGAAATATTGCCTGCCCACAGCGAGCTCACAGTCCAAAAAGAGTTACGGGGTCACCGGGAGGGTTCGGGGTCACCGGGGGTGGTTACAGCGTGGCCGTGAGCACTGGGACGGGGCTGAGTGAGCATCTATTCCACAGCTTCCACTTGTCCTTGCGAATACACGTGTGTACACACACATGTGCATAAACACACCCTCAGCTACCCCCAAGTGTGCTTTTGCACCGCAGAGAGTGATCGGAGAACGAGAGATCGTTGCTTACTCAGCCACCGGCGCTACTGGGCGCAGAAGGGAGATGACAGCGGGAGGGATTCGAGTTAGACACAATAAAAGGACCCCTGGTAGTGTGGCTTTCCGGAATGGGAAAGTCGGGGTGATTTCCCGCCGGCCTCTGAGGCGGTTTAGGTGCTGCTTTGCGTGGAGGCAGGGGGATAGACAAGATGACCTCCGAGGAATCTGTTTCACCGGGAGGATTTTCTCCCTCTGAGCCCTACCCGACCGTTTTCGCAGCCGATCCTGAGGAGGGAAAGGTGAGGGAGGCTGAGGGGGAAAGGCTGAGAGAGAGAGAGGCTAACGGGAGAGGCTGAAGGAGGCCGGTGGGTGGGGGATGCCTAGCTCCCGTCAGGAAGACGAGAATTCTGCCACCTTCCCGAGACCTCGGAGCGGGCGCTGAGGCGATGTGTCCGCCATTGTGCGGCGTCACCCCAAAGCGAGGATCGGGCACCCGCCTTTCAGGGTGTTGGGGCGAGAAGAGGGCAGGGCCACCGGGGAGGGGTCGGCGGGGGCAGATGGGTCACTGCAACAGGTCCCTCTTTGGGAGCCTTCCCGCTCCTCTTGGATTCCCTCTGTCTGGTCAGAGCCGCCGGGGAGAGCGAGGCCGGAATCCACCCCGCGGCTGCGGCGGAGAAAATGGCTTCGCCCCCACAGCGGGAACCGGGGGTCACCGGCCCCCAAACCGGGATGGGGGGACACCAGCCCCACCACCTCCACGGCCAGAACCCAGGCCCATCGCTGAGTCCCAGAACCTTCTAGGATTTTCGGTTTCCCTGGCCATCTCCGCCGCCGGCTACCCTTCCGGCTAGGGACATTCAGCTCCGCTAACGCAGCGCCCCTCGACCCCCGGAGCGTAGGTTTGCCCCCTCCCCCCGAAGCCCCCTCAAGCCTCCCCGCCACCGGGTCTCAGAGACCTCACTGTCCTCCTGCAGCCAGCCTGAAAGGCTAATAAAACGCCCTGGTGCACAAGGAGACAGCGAGGAGACAGAAATTGGTAAATTCCTTCGAGTCCCCTGGAGTCGGGAGCTTGTTAGAGTTACTTATTAAGAAAGTTCCCTATATACAATAAAGAGGAGGTCGGTTAGCCATTAAGACACTGGGGGAAGGAAGTTTGATGTCTGAGGAGAGACTGTTGGATTTCAGTTGATTCTCATCCCGGTTGGTGCCTTCCAAGGGGTCGAAGTCGTCGAGTTAAAAATCTCACGCTGTCCCTTCTCCCGACTAGTTGAATTAGCATCCCCGGCCTCTTAATTAATTAATCATTTGGGTACTGGGGAGAGCCGATCCCGAAAGGATTTGGAGGAAGGGGGCGGGTTAGGAAAAAGAGGTGGAAGAAGGGAGGGAGAAAGAGGAGGGAGAAGTGGGAGCCTCATTCATTCATTCGGTCGTATTTATTGAGCGCTTACTGTGTGCAGAGCACTGTACTAAGCGGCTGGGAGAGTCCGCTACCACAACAAACGCCGCCCCCCCTTTAGTCGCCCCCCGAGTTCCCTCCTCCCCCAAGACCGGAGGTTCCTTGCGGGCAGGGAACGTGTCTGCCGACTCTGATATGTTGTACTCTCCCAAGCGCTTAGTACAGTGCTCTGACCTTAGCGAGCACTCAGCAAATGCCCCCGTTGGGTTAGGGGAACTTTTATCTACCTGTTAACCAGGTCTTCTTGTGTTTGGTGGAGGGGGATTTGAGCTTGGGTGGGGAGTGATAAAACAATGATAATGATGAATATTTATAGTAGCGATAATTACAGATAGGATAATGATAAAATAACTACAGTAGTAATACCGAGTATTCATATGAATGATTTAGAGATGGGATAATAACATAACGAGGGCTTAATATGTTATTATTATCGTAGCTGTAAATTATTTATATTAGCACCCTAAACTGGAAGCTCGTTACGGGCAGGGAACGTGCGTCTACCAACTCTCTTGTATTGGACGCTCCCCGGTGCTTAGTACAGCGTTCAGCGTGCAGTAAGTGCTTAATAAATACCCTATCGATCGATGGACTGAGAGATTTGATCTCTACGGGCTCTCGCAACTTCATCCTCTGGCCCTCCTCTAGACTGGCGGGGGATAGTGCAATTGAGCCTCAAGTTGAGGGTTGGGTTGGGGGGGCTTCTGAGGGAGAAATGCCCCTGGGATTGGCTTCTGCCCCCACCGGGAAAACCGTTGGCATCTTTGAGACCGGGGATTTTCCCGGGTGCCTAAACGCTCATTCGTTCAATCGTATTTATTGAGCGCTTACTGTGGGCAAATCATTTGTGCTTAACACCCTACTGAGCACTCAAAAGCATCCCTTTCCGTCTTCCCTGGAGGAAACGTCAACCTGGGACTAATGGCCGCCCTCCCCAGCCCACCGTGGAGAAAGAGTCAGGAGACCTGGGTTCTAATCCTGCCACGTCCCCGCCGTGGGACCGGAGGAAAGTCATTTTGCTGGGCTTCACTTTCCTCGCCTATAAAAGGGGGATGAAGATACTTGTTCTCCTTGTCCTCCTACTTGAAGAAGCAGGATTGTGCAGTGAATAGAGCACGGGCCCGGGAGTCGGAAGGACCTGGGTTCTAATCCTGGCTCCGCCGCGTGTCTGCCGTGTAACCTTGGGCAAGTCGCTTCACTTCTCTGGACCTCAATTCCCTCATCTGTAAAATGGTATTGAGATCGTGAGCCCCACGTGGGACAGCTCTTAGGGCAGCGCCCGGCACATAGTAGGCGCCTAACAAATACCACAATCATTATTAATTGCTATTTTTATCAATATAACTGATGCAATCCCTCTCCTCGACGAGCCTACAATCTAGCCTGATCCTGTGACTCTCACCCAGCGCCCAGAGGGTGCTGAATCCGAGTCGCCGTCCCTGATCGGAAAGGAATACAGCCCGTCATTCTGAGGCCCGTGGACCGAACTCTTTTCCAATCAATCAATTAGCGCCATTTACAGAGCACTTCCAGTGGACAGAGCGCTGTACTGAGCGCTGGGGAGAGTAGGATACAACAGAGTTGGTAGACACGCTCCCTGCCCGCAAGGAGAGACTCTGAAGGTGACGACGATTGGCCACCTGCCCTGAGGCAGGGGGATGGACCTGTTGACCCAGTCTGACCCCGGGGCTCTGTCGGCCACCGGCCAAACGGGGAAGACCGAACAGACCGGCGAGGATTATTAGCCTCATTATTAAGGGAAGCGGCTCGGCGAAGTGGATAGAACACGGCCCCGGGAGTCGGAAGGCCGTGGGTTCTAATCCTGGTTCCGCCCCTTGTCTGCCGTGTGGTCTTGGGCCGCTTCATTTCTCTGTGCCTCAGTTACTTCACCCATAAAATGGGGATTAAGACTGTGAGCCCTGTGCGGGACAGGGCCTGTGTCCAACCCGATTTGCTTGTATCCACTCTAACGCTCAGTAGAGTGCCTGGCAGACAGTTAGTGATTAACACATACTTTTACTATTAATATTAATAATAATAATATCAAATACAGTCATTATTATTAAGGTCACATCTCCTCCAAGAGGCCTTCCCTGATGAAGCCCTCTTAGCGTGGCTCAGTGGAAAGAACCCGGGCTTGGGAGTCGGAGGTCATGGGTTCGAATCCCGGCCCCGCCACTCGTCAGCTGGGTGACTGTGGGCGAGTCACTTCACTTCTCTGGGCCTCAATTCCCTCATCTGTGAAATGGGGATTAAGACTGTGAGCCTCACAAGGGACGACCCGATGACCCTGTGTCCCCCCCAGCGCTTAGAACAGCGCTCTGCACCTAGTAAGCGCTTAACAAATACCAACACTATCATTATTATTTCCCCTCCTCCCCCTCCCTTCCGCTTCGTCTCTGCACTTGGACCTGTGACCTTCGTACCTCCGACTTCGCCCCCGTCCCACAGCACTGACGGACCTATCTTGAAATCACATATTAGAAATGACTTCTTTCTTCCTATTAATGTCTGTCTCCCCCCCTCTAGACCGGAAGCTCCTTGGGGGGCAGGGATCATATCTGCTAATTCAGGTGCAGCGTCTTCTCCTGAGCGCTTAGGACAGTGCTCTGCACAGAGTAAGGGCTCAATAAATAAATTGATTGGGATTGATTGATGGGAAAAGGGGGAGCCGGAAGGAGGAGGAGGAGGAGGAGGCCAGCCAGGCTGGGGGACGGGGAAGGAGGAGGGCTACTAATTCAGGGTTGTGGCTAGGGCCTTGGCCTCCAGCAGGCCTGGTGATTAGCGATCGATTAGGCAAGTGATTACCTTGCAATTCCAGAGTCCTGCATCCCTCCGGCCTGCAATAATAGTGGCGGTATTTCTTAAGCGTTCACTACAGGCCAGGAGCTGTACTAAGCGCTGGAGTAGATACAGAGTAATCAGGTCGGACACAGTCCGTGTCCCACATCGAGGCTCACGGTCTTAATTCCCCACTTGGGCAAGCCACTTGGCTTCTCTGTGCCTCAGTTGCCTCGGTTGTAAAATGGGGATTGAGGCCGTGAACCCCATGTGGGACACGGACTGTATCCGACCTGATTAGCTTGGATCTAATCCAGAGTTTAGTACAGTCCCTGGCACATAGTAAACCCTTAGAAATAGCGTTAAAAATGATTGTTTCTTATGAATTGGGGGATTTAAGGGCTTATGGGGGGCAAGCACTGGAGAAGATGTACAAGCTCTGTGCGGAGGGGTTGCTCTGGGGGAAGGGGCTGGGCTTGGGAGTCAGAGGACATGGGTTCTAATCCCGGCTCCGTCCCTTGTCTGCTGTGTGACTGTGGGCAAGTCGCTTCTCTTCTCTGGGCCTCGGTTCCCTCAGCTGCCCGATGGGGATGAAGACTGCGAGCCCCGCGTGGGACAACCTGATGACCTTCTATCTAGTCCAGGGCTTAGAACAGTGCTCGGCACATAGAAAGCGCTTAACAAGTACCATCATGATTAATATCGATCAATCGATTGATCCATATCAATGGTAGTTATTATTATTATCGTCATCACGTGAGCTCGTTGTGGGCAGGAATGTGTCCGTTGTTCTATTGGCCTCTCCCAAGCGCTAAATAGAGTGCTTTGCACACAGTAAGCGCTCAATAAATACGATTGAATGAATGAATGAATCATCATCGTCATCAACATCATGGCTTACTGTGTGACAAGCACTGTTCTAAGCACTGGAGTAGATAGAAGTTAATCAGGTTGGACCCCCCCCCCCACCCACCCCCCTTTGGAGATCCCAGCCTAAGTAAGAGGGAGAACAGGGATTGAGCCTGCATTTTACAGTTGAGGAAACTGAGGCACAGAGAAGTGAAGTGACTTGCCTGAGTGGCGGAGCCGGGATTCTTTTTTTATGGTATTTGATAAACGCTTACTGAATGCCAGGCACTGTACTAAGCGCTGGGGAAGATACAGAGAAGCAGCGTGGCTCAGTGGAAAGAGCCCGGGCTTGGGAGTCACAGGTCATGGATTCGAATCCCGGCCCCGCCACTTGTCAGCTGGGTGACTGTGGGCGAGTCACTTCACTTCTCTGGGCCTCAGTTACCTCATCTGTAAAATGGGGGATTAAGACTGTGAGCCTCACGGGGGGCAATCCGATGACCCTGTATCTGCCCCAGCGCTTAGAACAGTGCTCTGCACATAGTAAGCGCTTAACAAATAGTGACATTATTATTATTATACAAGATCATCAGGTCGGACGTACATGGGGCTCACAGTCTTCATCCCTATTTTACAGACCTGATCATCTTGTATCTACCCCAGGGCTTAGTACAGTTGCTGACACATAGTAAGCGCTTAACAACCACCATAAAAGACTGTTATTGGGGTGCCGTATTCATTTATTCACTCAGTCGTATTTATTGAGCGTTTACTGCGGGCAAAGGACTCTACCGAGCACTTGAGAGAGCACCATACTTTTTCTTATCCACCCCAGTGCTTAATACAGCGCCTGACACATAGTAAGCGCTTAACAGACACCATAAAAAAGTTTTATTGGGGTGCCACATTAATTTATTCATTCAATCGTCTTTACTGAGCGCCTACTGTGCGCAGAGCACTGTACAATGACAAGCGGCAGGGCGTAGTGAACAGAGAAGCAGCGTGGCTCAATGGAAAGAGCCCGGGCTGGGGAGTCAGAGGTCACGGGTTCGCATCCCGGCTCTGCCCCTTGTCAGCTGTGTGACTTTGGGCAAGTCACTTCACTTCCCTGTGCCTCAGTTACCTCCTCTGTAGAATGGGGGTTAAAGCTGTAAGCCCTATGTGGGACAACGTGATGACCCTGTATCTCCCCCCAGCGCTTAGAACAGTGCTCCGCACGTAATAAGCGCCTAACAGATACCCACATTATTATTATTGTTCCGGGGAGCCAGAAGGTCATGAGTTCCAATCCCGGCTCCTCCGCCCTTCCGCCGTGTGACTCGGAGCGAGTCACTTCACTTCTCCGAGCCTCATCTGGAAAACGGGGGCGAAGACCGCGAGCCCCACGTGGGCCGGGGACCGTGTCCATCCCCGTTTGCTTGTCTCCACCCCGGCCTTTAGTACGGCGCCCGGCACCTAGTAAGCGCTTAACAAATCCCACTTATTGCGACGGTTACTAAACGCCTGGGAGAGGACGACGCGGCGATAAACGGACACGTTCCCTGCCCACGGCCGGGAGCTCGGCGGAAAAGCTAGGCTCATAAGTGAGAGAAGTCGTGTGCCGCGGATCCGCAGACGATCGGCCGGTGGGGGGGAGATTACAGCGTGGCCGTCCGGTCTGGGGCCCATCGGGTTGGCTACGTGGCTTGTCTCCCCCGCCTCGGGCGGAGGGGTCCTCCCAAGGCCGGATGGTGTCATCTCCGACCTCAGCCCAGCCCCGCTGACGTCCACCGCCGGAGAAACTTAGACTCCACCGAGTCTAAGTCGGGCCGGGGGGAAGCGGCCCGAGGTTCGCGACCCCTCCTTAACTCGGCCGTTCGGTCAGTCGTATTTACTGAACGCTTACTGTGCGAGGAGCGCTGGGTTAAGCGCTTGGGAGAGGGCAGTCACAGCAATAAGCGGACACGTTCCTTTCTGGTGAGGCAGCCCCGGAAGAGACCCTCGGGGTGGGTTGGGGGGCAGCTCTGAGCAGGGGGATGGCTCGGTTGACCCGGGATCAGCCCCCCTAGCTCGAGGACTCTGGGGAGGCCAGTCGGTCGGTCAGTCGCATTTATCGGGCGCTTACTATAATGGTAACAACGGTAATTGTGATATCTGTCAAGCGCCCTGTTTAAATGATGGGATTCGTTAAGCCCTTACCGTGTGCCGACCACTGGCCTAACCGCTGGGATAGATCCAAGGTTATCAGGTTGTCCCGTGTGGGGCTCACGGTCTTCACCCCCATTTCCGGCCAGGCGCCGGACTAAGCGCCGGGGCGGAGACAAGGAAATCGGGCCGGACGCGGTCCCTGTCCCGCGTGGGGCCGGCGGCCTCCGTCCCCGTCTCACAGATGAGGTCGCCGAGGGAAGTGAGGTGACTCACCCAAGGTCACACAGCAGAGACGTGGCGGGGCCGGGATCAGAACCCGTGACCGTCCGGCTCCCGGGCCCGGGCTCTCTCTCCACCACACCGCGCGGAACGCCGTACTGAGCGCTTGTGAGAGGACCACATCGGGGTATAACACATTCCCTGCCCACAGGGAGCTCACGGGTCAGTGGGGGAGGCCGAAGTGAATAGGAATCGATAAATTCAGGATGAGGACATAAGCGGAGTGGGGCTGGGGCGGGGGATGAAGGGAGGGACACAGAAGGGAGAGGGAGAAGGGGAAAGGACTCAGGGGTCCCGGCCTCCGGCCTGGGGGGCCCGCGAGGAGGGGCGGGCGGGGGGAGGAAAAGGGAGGAGGGCCCCGCCGGGACCAGATGGAAGGAGTTCTGGTTTCTGGCATCGTCGGCGCTTTCCAGGCCGCGGAGATAAGAGATCTGAGTCTCTGGGAATCTCCAAGCCGCAAACGAGCAGGCTTCGGGGGCCGCCAAGGCCGGAGGAGATGCGGCGGAGATTTGGGCCGGCGCCTGTCCCGGGCCGGGGGGTGGGGGGGGCCAGAATGAGGGGCGGGGAGGGGGGACGAGAAATAGGGGGCCTCCAGGCCGGCGCGGGGGCCGGGGGGACCAGTCGTCAACTCTCCCTCCCCACCCCGGCTGCCGGTCTCCAACGCTCAGGACTCCCCGCCGGCCTCGTCGCTCCGGGGAGCCCGGGATTTCCCCCCGGCAGCCCCGATTCTGGGAGGGGGCCGCCTCCACGAAGCCCTCCCAGATCTCGCCCCCCTCCATTTGTACGTACACCCCGGGGGAGGTGACGGGGGGGGACTCTCTGCGGGCAACGGGTGAGTCCGCGGGCGGAGGTCGAGGGTCCGCGGGGCAGGAGGGTGGCCGTGGGCACGAGGGGGGGAGAGAAGGGCCTCGTCCGCTGTCGTCGGCGTCATCTCCATCACCATCATCGTCATACTAATAAGGCCGGTATTTGTCAAGCGCTTACGACGTGCAGAGCACTGTCCTAAGCGCTGGGGGAGATACGGCGTCTCCCCCCGATGAGACCGTAAGCCCGTCAAAAGGCAGGGACCTTCTCTTTCTGTTGCCGACTTGTTCATTCCAAGCGCTTAGTCCAGTGCTCTGCGCATAGTAAGCGCTCAATAAATACTATTGAATGAATGAATGAATGAATACAGGGTCATCAGGTTAGGCTCCCAGTCTTCATCCCCATTTTCCAGATGAGGGAACTGAGGCCCAGAGAAGCGAAGCGACTCGCCCGCGGTCACCCGGCTGCCGAGTGGCGGAGCCGGGATTCGAACCCATGACCTCTGACTCCCAAGCCCGGGCTCTTTCCGCTGAGCCGCGCCTCCGCATCCGGCAGAAACCCGTCCCCGTCGGCTTTAAAGCCACCGACCACCTCGCCCCCTCCTACCTCACCTCGCCGCCCTCCTATGCCAACCCGGCCCTCTCGCTTCGCTTCGGTACCATAAAAAACCCCTTCCGGGGGCGACCCGATGACCCTGTATCCCCCCCCCCCCAGCGCTTAGAACAGTGCTCGGCACCTAGTCAGCGCTTAACGAACGCCATCGGTATTATTCCGATGACATCACGGGGCTGGAGGGGGCATCCGGGGGCCAAGCGGTCCAGTCCCCTGCGGTGAATCCGTTCCTCAGAGGCGCCCTACTCCTCCGCTGAATCCGGGCAGGGAGAAGCGGCGGGGCCTAGCGGGTAGACCCCGGGTCTGGGCGTCGGGAGGACTTGGGTTCTAATCCCGGCTCCGCCGCTCGCCGGCTGCGTGACCTGGGGCCGACCGCTTGGCTTCTCCGGGCCTCAGTTCCCTCATCCGTAAAATGGGAGTGAAGCCCGCGAGCCCCACGCGGGACGGGGGTCGGATCCAACCCGGTTAGCTCGTCTCTGTCCCAGGGCTCAACCCGGTGCCCGGCACGTAGTAGGCGCTCAACAAATACTAGAGAAGCGGCGCGGCTCAGCGGAAAGAGCCCGGGCTTGGGAGTCAGAGGTCGTGGATTCGAATGCCGGCTCTGCCACTCGGCAGCCGTGGGACCGTGGGCGAGTCGCTTCACTTCTCTGGGCCTCAGTGGCCTCATCTGTCAAATGGGGATTAACTGTGAGCTTCGCGTGGGACAACCTGATGACGCTGTATCTGCCCCGGCGCTTAGAACAGTGCTCTGCCCATAGTGAGCGCTTAACAAATACCAACATAATTATTATTATTAAAAAACAAACGGGAAGGGGGGTGAATGGATGATCCCTTGACCTCCTTCCGGGATGTGAAGTGACACTGTCCTCTCCCGGGCACTTATTCATTCATTCGGTCGCATTTCCTGAGCGCTGACACTGTGCAGAGCGCTGGACTAAGCGCTTGGAAAGTACGGTGCGGCAACAGACGGACACGATCCCTCCCCAACAACGGGCTCACAGTCTAGAAGGGGGAGAAGGGGGAGCGCTTAGCACTCATCCATCCAACGAATCGTTGGTTCAGTCGCGTTTACCGAGCGCTTACCGTGTGCAGAGCGCTGTACTAAACGTTGGAACGAATGAACCGAAGGTCTGGAGAAGACCTCCAAGCAGAAGTGTGGGTATTCGCCCGCCGGGGAGGGGGAACGGGGTGGGGAGGAGGGGGCCCGGCCCCGGACAGATGGGAGAGTCCGACGGGCCGAGGCGGCTTTATTTTGGGTGCGCCGGCCTAAATATATGTTTTAGGCCGCGGGCCGGACGGCGGGAGCGCTGGGCCGGCTGGCCGCAAGAGGAATGTCCAGACGCAGACCCTCGGTGCAGCTGGGCTTGGGCGGGGGTCTCCGCCGCAGGGGCCACCGCCGGCTATTTCCTCCCCCAGAATCCGTGGACGGGGAAGGGGGACGGGGCGGAGGATGGGGTGAGCGAGTGGAAACCCGGCTTGGCTCCCCTGTCGTATTTATCGTATTTTTACCCACGTCCGTTCATTTGTACTGATGTCGGTCTCTCCCCGTCTAGACTGTGAACTCGCTGTGGGCAGGGATTGTCTCCCTTTATTGCTGTATTAATCGTAATGATAATCATGTTGGTATCCGTTAAGCGCTTACTATGTGCAGGGCACCGTTCTAAGCGCTGGGGGAGATACGGGGTCATCGGGTGGTCCCGCGTGAGGCTCACGGGTCTTCATCCCCATTTGACAGATGAGGGAACTGAGGCCCAGAGAAGCGAAGTGACTCGCCCACCGTCACACAGCTGATAAGTGGCCGGGCGGGGATTCGAACCCATGACCTCGGACCCCCACGCCCGGGCTCTTATTGCACTTTCCTAAGCGCTTAGGACAGCGTTCCGCGGGCAGTAAGGGCTTAATCAATACGACTGAATGAACGGACGAGGCGTACTCTCTCAGGAAACGAGTACGCCGCCTTGCACACAGTAAGCGCTCATTCAGTCGTATTTACTGAGCGCTTGCCGTGTGCCGAGCACTGTCCTAAGCGTTGGGAAAGTACAGTTCAGCAACAAAGGCTCAATAAATGCGATCGAATGAATGGATAAATTGAGCGCTTACTGTGCGCTGAGTCCTGTACCAAGTGCTTGGGAGAACACGGTGTGATAAGGAAACGGATAGAGCATGGGCCTGGGAGTCAGGAGGTCACGGGTTCTAATTCCGGCTCCGCTCCTTGTCTGCTGGGTGGTCTTGGGCAGGTCACTTTACCTCCCTGGGCCTCGGTTCCCTCATCTGTAAAACGGGGACGAAGACCGTGAGCCCCACGCGGGACCGAGACCGTGTCCGACCCGATGAGCTCGCGTCAACCCCGGCGCTTAGTACAGTAGCTGGCACATAGTGAGCGCTTAACGATACTATTATCATCATAATGATATATTATCATCATCGTAATGAACGCTATAGAATGAACATTATAACAGGTACATTCCCCATCACAACCAGCTTACGGTCTGGGGGGGGGGGGGAGAGACATTAATATAAATAAATTAGAGATATGGATCTAAGCGGGGCGGGGCTGGGCGGGGGGGGGATGAATAGAAGGGAGCGAATCGGGGCGACGCAGGAGGGAGCGGGAGAGGAGGGAAGGAGGGTGCGGGCAGGGAAGGCCTCGGGGAGGAGGCGGGCCTTCAAGAAGGCTTTGAAAGGCAGCCCCTCTCGTCCACCCCCCAGCTTTTAGCCGGAAGAGGGTGTCTCAGATGAAATTTTTTTGGATTATCCGTGGTTTCCGATTATCCGTTCCCTGGGTCCTGCCTACCCCCCGCCCCCCGAGCCTCTTTTGGCCCACGGTGCCGCTTCCCACTCATGGGCGGCAGCAGGTTTCTAGATGATTATCGTAATTATGGTACTTGGTAAGGGCCTACTGAGTGCCAAGCACCGTACCAAGCGTTGGGGCAGGTACAAGGTCGTCGGGTAGAAGTTAAACAAGTGAGGCACCTTCACTTCTCCGGGTCGCGTTTCCCTCAACTGTAAAGTGGGGATTCGATACCTGTTCTCACTCCTACTTCGCCGTGGAAGCTGCGTGATCTAATAATAGTAATAATAGTAACAACGGTAATTAAGTGCTTATTATGTGCCAAGCACTGTTCTAAGTGCTGGTAGAGGACGCGGGGCTGGGAGGCCAAAGATGGGGGTTCTAATCCCGAGTCCGCCACTTGTCTGCTGCGCGACCCTGGGCGAGCCCTTCATTTCTCTCTCCTCCCTCTCCCTCCTCTGCAAAATGAGGATGAAGACGCTGAGCCCCACGGGGGACGGGGACTGTGTCCTACCCCGCTTACCTTGTATCTCCCCCGGCGCTCAGAACGATGCTCAGCACACAGGAAGCGCTCAACAAATCCCCCGATTATGATCATTACGATCGTGACCTACCCCCGGCGCCGAGAACAGCGCTCGACACGTAACGAACACCTAACAGATACCGTAAAAAAGTGGTCGCGGCCTAAGAGGGGGGCAAATGCTGAATTTCCATTCTACGGGGGAGGAAACTGAGGCACAGAGAGGTTTCCCCCCAGCCCCGCGCCCTGACCTCTTCGCCTCAGCTCTGCTCCCAGGCTGGATACACGTTATTTATATTAATGTCTCTCTCCCCCTCTAGACGTTAAGCTCACCGTGGGCGGGGGACGGGTCCGTTCGTTGTCCTATTGTCCCCTCCCTAGGGCTCGCCGCAGTGCTCTGCCCACAGTGAGCGCTCAATAAATACAATCCCCCCCGTCCCAGTCGGTTTCCAGCAAGGGTTGCCGGGGGGGGGGGGAGAGGGGGACGGTCCCCCCACTGTGCCACAGATCCCCCCCATCCTCCCGCACTGGGCTCCCTTCCACCGACGGCCGGGCCGCAGGGAGGGCGGGAAGAGGGAACGAAGCCTGGCATTTGTTTCTAATCGAGGAAAATCTGGATTCCGGGATCCTCCCCCCGGCTCCCTCCTCAGCCCACGCACACACACATGGATACCCACCCCCCCCCCCACGCACACGGACACCCCCGCCAGCACACTCACCCACCCGTGCCCTCCCCCGCCGCCCCCGTTAAGTGAAACCAGGCCCCGCGGCCTCGGAGCCGGGAGGACCGGGACATCCGTCCATCCGGCCGGGGCCTGGACCACATTCCCGGCCTCCCCCACCCCGGGAAAGATGCGCTCAATTAACTTCTCTCGCCCGGGCCCCGCCCGCCCTCCCCCGGGCCGCCGCCGCCTCCGGGACGATCATAATAATGTCGGTGTCTGTTAAGCGCTTACTAGGGGCAGAGCGCTGTTCTAAGCGCTGGGGGAGACCCGGGGGAATCGGGTCGTCCCACGTGGGGCTCCCAGTCTTCATCCCCATTTTACAGATGAGGGAACCGAGGCCCAGAGAAGCGAAGCGACTCGCCCACGGTCGCCCAGCTGGCGAGTGGCGGAGCCGGGATTCGAAACCACGACCTCTGACTCCCAAGCCCGGGCTCTTGCCACCGAGCCACGCTGCTCGACGGTGCCGCCGGGCAGGTTTAGAACCCGTGGCCGCGAGAGAGACTCAACCGCAGGGTCCACCCGGGGAGGCCCGCTTCCTCCTCCTGCCCCCGGCATTCCGCCGGGGGAAAGAGCGCCGCTCCCGTAGCCTCGCCGGGCCTTGCCGCTCTTTCACGCTAAGTGGATCGTATTTATCGAGGGCCTACGGGTGCAGAGCACTGTACTAAGCGCTCGGGAGAGTACGATGGAACAGCAGGGCACGGAAGTGTTGACGACCGGAGGATTTCTGACAGATTCGTGTCTGACCCGAGCCGTCTGTACAAAGAGAGAATCCCCCCCCGCCTTTGGTGATGGTATTTGTCAGGCGCTTGCTCTGCACCAGGCGCTGTACTGAGCGCTGGGGTGGTTACAAGCTAATCGGGTTGGACACGGTCCCCGTCCTACACGGGGTCCACGGTCTTCGCCCCCACCTTACCGATGAGGAGCCTGCGGCCCGGAGACGCGAAGCGGCCGGCCCCAGGTCACCCGGCAGACACGTGGTGGAGCCAGAACTCGAACCCAGCTCCTTCTGACTCGCAGGCCCGGGCTCCTTTTCGCATCTGTAAAATGGGGATGGAGACCGTGAGCCCCACGTGGGAGTGGGGGATCGTGTCCAACTAATTACCTCGGATCCACCCCAGCGCTTAATGCGGGGCCTGGCACCAAGCAGCGTTTAACGAATATCCCAATTATCACTTAACAAATCCCGGAAAAAAACCCACCAGAAAGTGCCCGCTCATTCTGTTCTTTGGGCTCGGGACGGTGCTCTGCACACAGTAAGCGCTCAGTATAGACCGTCGACGGGTTGACCGCCCCGACGAGAGGCCGGGGCCTCTCTCTCCCACCGCCCCCGGCCCCCGAATTCCGAAGGCGGGAAGGCCGGCCGACAGGGCCCGATCCAACCCAGGCTGGCGACCCCCCCCCCCAGTGCGGCGCCGCGACGGCATCCGCCTCTCTGATCCCCCCGGCTCCGTCTCTCCCGTCCCCGTTCCTCGGCCTTATCTCTGCCGCCGCCGGCGAGGAGCCGACGGGTCCGTCCGTCCCCTCCCAGCCGGCTCCCGGGACCCTCGGGGGCCTCCCCGAGACCCCTCCTCGACCTCTTTCCCAACCTCTCCCTCCTCGGGGTCCGGCGGGGGTCGCCTAGTCCAGTCCCCCACCCCCCCCCCGACCTCCCCTCGCGTCTCCCCGGGAGCCCCCACTCTCCGGCTTGCTCTGTGCTGAGCTGGCGGTCGGAAGGGCCCGGGTTCTAATCCCGGCTCCCCCACTTGGTGTGCTGGGTGACCTTGGGCAAGTCACTTCACTTCTCTGGGCCTCAGTGACCTCATCTGGAAAATGGGGATGAAGGCTGGGAGCCCCCAGCGGGCCAGGGAGCGTGCTCAACCTGCTTGGCTTGTACTCATCCCAGCGCTTAGTAAAGTGCCTGACACATAGGAAGCGCTTAGTAAATACCCCAATTATTATTCTTATCCTCCGGGCCTCAGTCTCCTCATCTGTAAAATGGAGATTCGACCCCCGACTCCCATCCTATTTAGACCCTGAGTGTCATGGCGGGGACAGGGAATGTGTCCGGCCTGACCCTCTTGTATTTATCCCGGCACTTAGTACAGCTCTGGACACGTAGTAAGCGCTTAAGAAACATCACGGGAAGCAGCGTGGCTCAGTGGAAAGAGCCCGGTCTTGGGAGTCGGAGGTCGTGGGTTCTAATCCCGGCTCCGCCGCTCGTCAGCTGGGTGACCTTGGGCGAGTCGCTTCGCTTCCCTGGGCCTCAGTGACCTCATCTGTCAAATGGGGATGAAGACTGTGAGCCCCAAGTGGGACGACCCGATGACCCTGCACCTACCCCAGCGCTTAGAACAGTGCTCAGCACAGCGTAAGCGCTTAACAAATGCCAACATCATTATCATTATTATCATTATTAGAGCCGGGGAGACAGTCATTAACACGTAGAGTCCCTGGGCCGGACAGCGCTTAGAGCAGTGCTCGGCACATAGTAAGCGCTTAACAAACACCAACGTTATTATTATTGTTATTGTAACTGCTGTTATTATTTGTACTGAACTGCGAGCCCGATGTCGGGTAGGGATTGTCTCTATCTGTTGTCGAATTCTACTCTCCGAGCGCTTAGTACGGCGCTCTGCACAGAGTAAGCGCTCAATAAGTACGATCGAATGAATGGTCTTGGTCCCGGGGACCGTCGGATGGGTCGGGAATATAAAAAGGCGAAACCCTGCACCCCCCCCACCTCCCCCCAGTATGGACCAGCTGGGCCTTAGGGGCTGTGGGGAAATGGGGAGAGGCTGAGGGTCTCGGAGCTAAATAATAATAACAATGTCGGTATTTGATAAGCGCTTACTATGTGCCGAGCACTGTTCTAAGCGCCGGGGGAGATACAAGGTCATCAGGTGGTCCCACGTGAGGCTCACGGTCTTCATCCTCATTTTCCGGAGGAGGAAGCTGAGGCCCAGAGAAGTGAAGTGACTTGCCCAAAGTCACCCAGCTGACAGGTGGCGGAGCGGGGATTAGAACCCATGACCTCTGACTTCTAAGCCTGTGATCTTTCCACTGAGCCCCGCTGCTTCTCTAAGAGAAGGCCGCCCCCGGGGTCGTTTAAACCCCATTCCAACCGCGGGGTGTGGGCACCTTCTTCTGAGAGCCGAACAGGAGAAGTGGCTTTGGGCTGCAGCGAGAGGGATTGAGGCTAGAGCTCCCTGCCCTCCGGTGAAGCCGTCGGGCAGTCGTTAAGAAGAATTATTATAATGACGATATTTACGAAGTGCTTACTATGCGCCGGGCACCGTGCACGGGCTCGGGAGTCAGAGGACGTGGGTTCTTGTCAGCTGTGTGACTTTGGGGAAGTCACTTCACTTCTCTGAGCCCCGGTAACCTCATCTGGAAAATGGGTTGAAGACCGTGAGCCCCACGTGGGACGACCTGATGACCTGGTATCTCCCCCAGCGCTTAGAACAGCGCTCGGCACACAGTAGGCGCGTCACAATTGCCACCTTTATTATCATTATTATTCGAGCAAATCGGGTTGGAGACGGTCCCTGTTCATTCAGTAGTATTTATTGAGCGCTTACTATGTGCAGAGCACTGGACTAAGCGCTTGGGATGAACAAGGCGGCAACAGATAGAGACGGTCCCTGCCGTTCGACGGGCTTACGGTCTCATCGGGGCTGGCAGCCTCCGTCCCCGTTTACCGGATGAGAAAACCGAGGCCCAGAGAAGCCAAGTGGTCGCACGGCGGACGAGTGGCGGAGCCGGGATTAGAACCCATGACTTCCGGACTCGCAGGCCCGGGTTCTAGCCTTTATGCGCCGCCGCTTCTCCTATTCAGTGAATCGTATTTCATGAGAGCTTACGGTGAGCGGAGCACTGTGCTAGGCGCTTGGGAGAGGACGGTGGAAACACATGACCGACACGTTCCCTGCCCACAAGGAGAGAAGCAGCGCGGCTCAGTGGCAAGAGCCCCGGGCTTGGGAGTCGGGGGTCACGGGTTCGAATCCCAACTCTGCCCCTCGTCGGCTGTGTGACCGTGGGCCAGTCGCTTCACTTCTCTGGGCCTCGGTTCCCTCCTCTGGAAAATGGGGATGAAGACTGGGAGCCTCACGTGGGACAACCTCATTCCCCTGGATCTCCCCCAGCGCTTAGAACAGTGCTCTGCACCTAGTAAGCGCTTAACAAATACCAACATTATTATTATTACAGTCTAGAGGGGGAGAGGGACATGAATAGAAATCCACAAATGGGAGATATGGGAGAGGAAGGGAGCGCGTCGGGGCGACGCGGAAGGGAGCGGGAGAGGGAGGGAAGGAGGGCGCAGTCAGGGAAGGCCTCTCGGAGGAGACGGGCCTTCCATGAGGCCTTTGACCCAGAAAGGCGCGGTGGCGGGGGTGTGGACCCGGGGGCGTCAGGCTAGGGGGCCCCGGCTCCGTCCGGGGGGGAGCGGGGAGAGCGCACGCCCACCCTGCCCCCATCCGTCGTCGTCGACAGGCGGGCGGCGCCGGCCCCTGGCCCGGACCTCGGCCCGGGACGCCCCGACCGGCCGAGGCCTACGCTGACGCTCGGACCGAGGTCCGGCCCGAGCCCCGGAACGAGGCCCAGGACGACGCCCGCGACTAGGCCCGGGCGGCCGGGGTTGCCTCCACCGGGAAGCAGGAGGGGCTCGGGGAGGCCGGGGGCGGGGGGGCGGGGGGGTCTTGGGGCGGCAGACCCGCCACAGCTCCGGGGAGAGGGACCCCCGGGAGGAGCGCCAAAGCTGCTGGGTTTTGCCCTGCAGTGATAATCTACCCCCTACCCGAGATCAATCGATCGATCGATCGATCAGTATCGACTGAGCGCTTGCTGTGTGCGGAGCGCTGTAGTAAACGCTTGGGAAAGTACCGTACAGCTGAGAAGCAGCGTGGCCTAGCGGGCAGAGCCCGGGCCCGGGAGTCAAAGGGACCCGGTTTCTAATCCCGGCTCCGCCGCTCGTCTGTTATGAGAACTCGGGCGGGTCGCTTCGCTTCTCTGTGCCTCAGTTCCCTCATCTGGAAAACGGAGATTGAGACCGCGAGCCCCATATGGGACAGGGACTTGGCTTGTCTCCGCCCCGGCGTTTAGTACAGTGTCCGGCACATAGTAAGCGCTTAACCAGTACCACAATTATCATCATCGTGATTATTATTATTATCAACAGGAGACGTGTTTCCTGACGCCAACAGGCTTACGGTCCCGAGGACCCCCGCCACCCCCGACCCTTCCCGTTCGTCAACCCACCCGGGGGGCCAACAACTGTCGGTACCCAAAGCCGGGCGGCGGTTGCCATGGAGACGGGTGCCCTGTCGCCGCCGCGGCCGATGGGTCCGGAGGTCCTCAGGTCTCTATTGATAATCCCGGCTCCGCCGCTTGTCGGCTGTGTGACTTTGGGCCAGTTACTTCCTTCCTCTGGGCCTCAGTTCCCTCATCTGTCAAATGGGGATGAAGACTGGGAGCCCCCCGGGGGGGGGCGACCTGATCACCTTGTACCCAGCGCTCAGAGCAGTGCTGGGCTCACAGTGAGCGCTTAACAAATACCACCATCATCACCATCATTATTATTATATTAACGTCCGTCTCCCCCTCTAATAATAACGATGGCATTCGTTGAGCGCTTACTATGTGCAAAGCACTGTTCTAAGCACCAGGGGGATACAAGGTGATCAGGTGGTCCCCCGTGGGGCTCACAGTCTTCATCCCCATCTTACAGATGAGGGAACTGAGGCTCAGAGGAGTGAAGTGACTCGCCCAAAGTCACACAGCTGACAAGTGGCGGAGTCGGGATTAGAACCCACGACCTGTGACTCCTAAGGCCGGGCTCTTTCCACTGAGCCACGCTGTTTCTCTAAGAGAGACCCCCCCCCCCCACCCCGGGGTCGTTTAACCCCATTCCAACCCCGGGGAGCGGGCAGCTTCTTCTGAGAGCCGACCAGGAGAAATGGCTTTGGGGTGCAGCGAGGGGGATTGAGGCTAGAGCTCCCTGCCCTCCGATGAAGCCGTCGGGCAGTCGTTAAGAAGAATTATTATAATGACGATATTTACGAAGCGCTCACTGTGTGCCGGGCACCGCGCCCGGGCTCGGGAGTCGGCGGACGTGGGTTCTAATCCCGGCTCGGCCGCCCGTCGGACTGCGAGCTCGCCGCGGGCCGGGAACGGCTCGTCGTTGCGGCGGACTGCCCCGAGCGCTCAGCACGGGGTCCGGCGGGCAATAAAGCCCGTCGGATGACGGAATGAACCAAGGCCCCGGGTCTCCGGCACGAGCAGCCGCGCGAGGGAGAGAGGGAAGTCGGCGAGATGTGGTCTGCCGCTGGGCCTTCCTCCCCTAGGAGCCGGAGAAGCGACTGCCCCCCGTCCCCCCACCCCCAGCCCCCCGTAGCCCCCCAGGGACGGGGAGGGGGAAGGGGCGGGAAGCGCCGCCCAAGAAAGCTGGGGAACATCTGTACTGAAAAACACAGGCCCGAGCCAAGACCCTTGCTCCAGTCCCGGCGGGGGATTCTGGGAAGCGAGGCGTGGGGTGGGGAGGCCCGACGGCCCGCTTGCCGGACGGTCCGGGAGGAGAAAGAGACCCCTGCGTGTCCCCTCTCCCCGTCGGCTTGTCTCCCCCTCCCCAGCGTCCAGCCCGGCGTGTGCGTCCGTCCCGCCTCCCCTTCTAGATCCCTCGAATGGTCGGCGTAATCTCGGTACTTGTTAAGCGCTCACTATGTGCCGAGCGCCGTTCTAAGCGCCGGGGGAGATAGAGGGTCGTCGGGCGGTCCCGCGTGGGGCTCCCGGTCTTCGTCCCCGTTGGACGGACGAGGGCACCGGGGCACGGAGAGGTTAAGCGGCGTGGCTCAGTGGAAAGAGCCCGGGCCGGGGAGTCGGAGGTCGCGGGTTCGAATCCCGGCTCCGCCCCTCGTCCGCTGGGAGACTGTGGGCGAGTCACCTCGCTTCTCTGGGCCTCAGCGACCTCATCTGGAAAATGGGGATGAAGAGCGTGAGCCTCACGTGGGACCGCCCGACGACCCTCTATCTCCCCCGGCGCTTAGAACGGTGCCCGGCACATAGTGAGCGCTTACCAAATACCGACGTTATTATTAAGCGACTTGCCCAAAGTCACACAGCTGATAAGCGGCGGAGCCGGGATTAGAACCCGCGACCTCTGACTCCCGAGCCCTGGCTCTCTCCACCGCGCCGCGCTGCTTCTCTAGCCCGCGAGGCCGCTGTGGGCAGGGGGTGTCTCTGTGCGTCGTTGCGTTGCCCTCTCCCAAGCGCTTAGTAGAGTGTTCTGCACCCCCAAAGCGCTCAATAAATACGACTGCCTGACTGAATGAAAGACCTCCCCGTCGGTTACCTCATCTGAGAAATGGGGATTGAGTCCGGGTGGAAAATGGACTCTGTCGGAGCTTATATCTCACCCCAGTGCTCAGTACCGTGCCTGGAACCTCGTTCATTCATTCCATAGCATTTATTGAGCGCTTACTATGTGCAGAGCACTGTACTAAGCGCTTGGAATGAACAAGCCGGAACCTAGTAAGCGATGAACAGATAGCGTGATTAAAAACCCTGGCTGCCCCCTCCAAGGCAGGGACTGCATCTTCTTCTCCCTTTGTCCCCTCCCCAGTGTCCAGCACAGCGCGTACGTTCCGTCAGTCGTATTTATGGAGCGCCGTCTGTGTGCAGGGCACCGTATTAAGCGCTTGGGAGAGGACTGTAGAACAATATATAGACACATTCCTGGCCCACAACGAGCTGACGGTCTACAGCGTGTGTGTGTCAGAGCCGAAGGGAAACTGTCATAATGTTGGAATTTGTTAAGCGCTTACTGTGTGCAGAGCACTGTACTAAGCGCTGGGGTAGATACGGGGCCATCAGGTCGTCCCCCGTGAGGCTCCCGGTCTTCATCCCCATTTGACAGATGAGGGAACCGAGGCCCAGAGAAGCGAAGCGACTCGCCCACGGTCACCCAGCTGACAAGTGGCAGAGCGGGGATTCGAACCCATGACCGCTGACTCCCAAGCCCGGGCTCTTGCCACTGAGCCACGCTGCTTCTCTGCACTCAGTGTACTCAATGCAGTGGGCTGGCTTCTGTACTGGGCACCCCTCGCGGACTGGACTCTGTACTGGGCGACTCTTCCACCCGGCGCCGTAAACTGGAGGGCGGGATCTTGTCTCTCCACTGTGTCTTGGGATTTGCCCCCCAGTAAGCGTTCGGTAAATACGATTCCCCCGATTAGACCGCGAGCCCGTCGTTGGGCAGGGACCGTCTCTATCTGTTGCCGAATTGTCCATTCCAAGCGCTTAGCCCAGTGCTCGGCACATAGTGAGCGCTCGGTATCGAATGAATGAATGATTGATGGAAACCTTCCCAAGCACTCCCGCACAGCACTGTGCCCACAGTAAACTCCTTGACCTTGAGGAAATATCACGGGACTGAGAGTCAGAGGTCACGGGTTCTAATCTGGCTCTGCCGATTGCTCCGCCAGTTAAATAAGGCTGGTATCTGTTAAGCGCTCACTGGGTGCCGAGCACCGTTCTAAGCGCTGGGGGGGGACACAGGGGCATCGGGTGGTCCCGCGCGGGGCTCCCGGTCTTCATCCCCATTTTACAGATGAGGTAACTGAGGCACCGAGAGGTGAAGCGACTCGCCCAAAGTCACCCAGCTGACAAGTGGCGGAGCCGAGATTCGAACCCATGACCTCTGACTCCAAAGCCCGGGCTCTTTCCACTGAGCCACGCTGCTCCTACTATGTGCCGAGCACTGTTCTAAGCGCTGGGGTAGACACAGGGTCATCAGGTTGTCCCCCGTGGGGCTCGCCGTCTTCATCCCCATTTTACAGATGAGCGAACTGAGGCCCAGAGAAGTGAAGTGACTTGCCCGCAGGCACCCAGCCCGAGTGGCAGAGCCGGGATTCGAACTCATGACCTCTGACCCCAGAGCCCACGCTCTTTCCACTGAGCCACGCCGCTTCCCCCGACCTCAGCTGCTTGCTGCGTGACCTCGGGCGAGTCGTTTGGCTCCTCGGCGCCTCGGTTTCCCCAACTGGAAAGTGGGGATTCACTACCCGTTCGCCCTCCTGCTTGTGAGCGTGAGCCCCCGGGGCCCCCTTGACCTAATCGAGTTCTACCTACCCCAGCGCTTAGAAGAGTGCCCGGCATGTAGTAAGCGCTTAACGAGTACCTCAGTGAGAAGCAGCGTGGCTCAGTGGAAGGTGCCCGGGCTTCGGAGTCAGAGGTCGTGAGCTCGACTCCCAGCTCCGCCGCTCGTCAGCCGGGTGACCGTGGGCGAGTCACTTCACCGCTCTGGGCCTCAGTTCCCTCATCTGTAAAATGGGGATTAAAGGTGCGTGAGCCCCACGTGGGACCACCCGATGACCCTGGATCTCCCCCAGCGCTTAGAACGGTGCTCGGCCCCTAGTAAGCGCTTAACAAATACCAACATTATTATTATAAAAAGAGGAGCAGGGGGATGGGGGAGGGGGGGCGCGGGGGGGGGGTCCCCGGCTCTGTTTCCCGACGGCCCCCTCCCGCCCCAGTCCCTGACGGTCCTCCCTCCTCTTGCAGGTGGACGCCGACGACGTCCTCACGAAGGAGGAACAGATCTACCTCCTCAACCGGGCCCAGGCCAAGTGTGAGAGACGCCTGGACAGCAAGCTGTACCCCTTCCCAGGTGAGGGGGCAGGTGGGCCAACCCAGCGCGCCCCGGGGCCCGGGCGAGGGGCGATGGCGAGGGGCAGACGGGTCACCGCACCGTGCCCCGGGCTGGGGCGGAAGGCCGGCCCGACGTGCGCCGGGACGGGCCAGACGAGTCCTCTCGGCGTGTCGGCCAGTGGTATCGAGTAAGCGGCTCCCGTGTGCAGAGCGCTGTAATAATAACGATGTTGGTATCGGTTAAGCGCTTACTACGTGCCGAGCACCGTTCTAAGCGCTGGGGGAGATTCAGGGTCGTCGGGTCGTCCCAGTTAATCCCCATTTGACCCATGAGGGAACCGAGGCCCAGAGGAGTGAAGTGACTCGCCCACAGTCACACGGCTGACGAGTGGCGGATCCGGGATTCGAACTCATGACCTCTGACTCCCGAGCCCGGGCCGCTTCCACTGAGCCACGCTGCTTCTCTGCTTCTTCGCCGCTTCACTGTACTGAGCGCTTGAGAGCCCTAAACAGACACATCCAGCGTGGCTCAGTGGGAAGAGCCCGGGCTTGGGAGTCAGAGGTCTTGGGTTCGATTTCCGGCTCCGCCACCGGTCAGCCGGGTGACCGTGGGCGAGCCACTTCACTTCCCTGGGCCTCGGTGACCTCATCTGTAAAATGGGGATTGACTGGGAGCCTCACGTGGGTCGACCCGACGACCCCGAATCTACCCCAGCGCTTCGAACGGTGCTCTGCACCTAGCGAGCGCTTAACGAATACCAACGTTATTAGTAAGCGGCAAGGAAGCCGGGAAGGGGGGGAAATGAAGAAAGGGAGCGAGTCAGGGCGACGCGGAAGGGGGTGGGAGAAGAGGAGAGGAGGGCGCAGTCCGGGAAGGCCTCTTGGAGGAGACGGGCCTCCGATAAGGCTTCGAAGGCGGGGAGAGTCATCGTCTGCGGGATCTGAGGAGGGAGGGCGTTCCGGGCCGGAGGCGGGTGGCGGGTGAGAGGTCGGGGGCGAGAGAGACGGGACGGGGGCCCAGCGAGCAGGTTGGCATGAGAGGAGCGGAGCGCGCGGGCCGGGTGGGCGGAGGAGAGCGGCCGGGGGAGGGAGGGGGGCGGACGGCTTCAAAGCCGACGGGGCCGCGTTTCTGTCGGAGGCGGATGGGCGACCACCGGGGTGGGGTGGATGGGCCATCCCATTCATTCATTCAGTAGTATTTATTGAGCGCCTACTAGGTGCAGAGCACTGGACAAAGCGCTCGGAATGAACAAGTCGGCAACAGATAGAGACGGTCCCCGCCGTCTGACGGGCTCACGGTCTGATCGGGGGAGGCGGACGGACGAGAACGATGGCGATGAACAGAGTCGGGGGGGGAGAACGTCTCGTCGAAACGATGGCGACTAAATAGAACCGAGGCGATGTACCTTTCATTAACAAAATAAATAGGGTAATGGAAATATATCCCAGCACGCCCCGGCGCTCTGCCGTTGGGAGGAGCTCTGCCCTGTGGCATTTCTGGGGTCCCCGGCGACCTCTCCCACACCCTTTACACCCCCAGATTTTCAGAGCACTGTAGCCCCCTCTCCCACACCCTTTAAACCCCCAAATTTTCAGACTGTAGCCAGTCCCTCTGGATTGTAAGCCCATCGTGGCAGGGAACGCGTCCACCAACGAAGCTATACCGTCCTCTCCCAAGCTCTCAGCCCAGTGCTCTGCCCCCCCAGTAAGCGCTCAGTAAACACGGCAGGGAAGATGTCTGTTTAGTGTCGTCCTCTCCCAGGGGCTCAGTCCGGTGCTCTGCACGCAGTAAACGCTCAGTCAGTACGACTGACCGAATAAATGAATGACTGATGAATTGTGTGGAGGCCCCGCTTCCCCCGCCCCGGCCTCCACCGCCTGACCCCCTCCTTCTCTGCCCCGGAAATGAGCATCCGGTCCCAGGGCCCGGCAGAAACCAGGCAGCGGTCATAATGGACGTCGGGCGGCGGGCCGATTTAGAAGCGCGGTCGCTTTCTCCTCTTCCATTTCCTTTTTTTGCGGGGTTTCCCGGGACTTTGGGCCTGGATGGGGGGGACGGGGAAGAGCCGGGAGCTCAGCGACTCCTCTGTCTCATGCAGGGGACTGGGAAATTGTCCCGGACCGAACCCACCTCCGGAGGCCCCCCCCCCCCTACCTTCCCCTTCTCCCCAATCAACGCCTTATTAAACGCCCCGGCACCTGCGCGGCTCTGGCGGCCACAGGAAATTGGCTCGGGGTAAGAGGGGGGACAGGGAAACCCCCGCCGATTTAGCCCATCCAGATCAGCGGAATTTCTGGGCCGAGGGGCCCGAGCCAGAGTAGGGGTGGGGGCTCCGGAAGCCCCGGCTGGAACCCCCAGTGCTCAGCACAGTGCTTGACGCGATAATGATGACGATGATGGTATCTGTTAAGCGCTTACCATGTGGCCGGGCACCGTCCTAAGCGCTGGGATGGACCCAAGCAAACCGGTTGGGACCCGATCCCCGTCCCACGTGGGGCTCACAGCCTCAACCCCCATTCTCCGGATGAGGCCGCCGAGGCCCAGAGAAGTGAAGCGACTCGCCCGAGGCCACGCAGCAGACAAGGGGCCGAGCCGGGATCGGGACCCACGACCTTCCGACTCCCGGGCCCGGGCTCTGCCCCCTAGACCGAGCTGCAAGGACATAGTACAGCGAGCGCTCGAGACGATTGAATGAATTTATCGACTGCGTAGCATTCGTTCACTAACGAACATTAATGTAGGTAAATAAATTCATTCAATAAACGAGTGGATCGACGAACGCTAAGCGCTGAACTAGTAGGGATAATGATAATGATTATGGTATGTGTTAAGCGCTCACTGGGTGCCGGGCACTGTTCTAAACGCCGGGGGTGTCACCGCCCACCTCTCTCCTGGCCACCCGCCACCCCCCGTGGTCGTCGCTGCCCTATTTTCCAGGTCGGGAAGGGGTGGGGGAAGGGGACGGAAGCGCAATGTGATTAGCCCCGTCCCGGTAACGACATTAAGGATGGGGTGGGCGGAAAGAGAGCCGGTAATGAGCCTTCACTGTGAGCCGGTCGAAGCAGACGGATCCCTCGGTGCCCGGAGCACCGCCTTGCCAACAGCAGCCGGGCCTAGGCCGAGCCCGGGCCTGGCCGTCGGGAGGACCCGGGTTCTAATCCCGGCTCCGCCTCTCGTCGGCTGTGCCACCCCGGGCAGGCCGCTTCTCTGGGCCTCGGTTCCCTCCTCTGGAAAACGGGGATGAAGACCGTGAGCCCTGTGTGGGACGTGGTCTGGGTCCAAGCCGATTTGCTTGCATCCACTCCAGCGCTCAGTACGGCGCCTGGCACGTAGGAAGTGACCTTGGGTGAGTCACTTTACTTCTCCGGGCTTCAGTGACCTCATCTGTAAAATGGGGACGAAGACCGGGAGCCCCAGATGGGACAGGGACCGTGTCCAACCCGATTTGCTTGTACCCACCCCAGTGCCTTAGTACAGTGCCGAGCACACACTAGGAGCTTAACCAACACCAATATCATCATCGTTATTATTATTATTGTTATTTTTTTTTTTTCCTCAGGGACCCCTCGTCCCGCAGGGGAGGGGGAGGACGGGCGCACGATCAGACCCACGACCGGTGGCCCGCCTCGGCACGCACGGGTCTCTCCACGTGGGCTCCGTGGCGGCCATCTGGTCCGCGAAGTTGGCAGGGAGCGGGCGGCCCCGGGAACATGTGTGTTGCTAGGCGTGTTTGGGACAAACGCAGACGGGAAGACCGAGGCTTCCCCGCCCACACATCTGTCTCTGACACGGGGCCCCGGTTCCCCCGCCTCCGCGCCTTCCTGCTCCCCAGAGGCCGCTGGGACTGGGGGTAGGGGTCTCTGAGACCCCCCACACAAATTAGGGGGAGGGCGGCTACCCAGAGAATCAGCTTCTGCACCCAGAGTCTAAAGGCGTCCCGGGCCAGAAGATCGGGAGACTAATAATAATCGTGGTATTTATTAAGCGCTTACTATGTGCCTCACACTAGTAAGCGCAAATAAATCTGGTCAGACACGGTCCCTGTCCCTCATGGGGTTCACGGTCTTCAACCCCGTTTTACAGGTGAGGTAACTGAGGCACGGAGAAGGGGAGCGACCTGCCCGAGGTCACACAGAGGACGAGCGGCGGAGCCGGCATTAGAACCCACGTCCTCTGACTCCCAGGCCCGGCCTCTTTCCACTAGGCCACGCTGCTTCTCTCAAAAGACTAATAAAAATAGTGGTATTTATCGAGCGCTTAGTACGTGCCGGGCACTGTCTATCAAGAAAACTCCACGGCCGAAGTCCATAAAGTCGCTATGAATCAGAAACGACGCGACGGCTTCTGATGAGGATGATGATGATGATATGCCAGGAGCTGTACTAAGCGCCGGGGCAGATACAGGCTAATCGGGTTGGACGCAGTCCCTGCCCCTCGTGGGGCTCACGGTCTTAATCCCCGTTCTACAACTGAGGCAACCGAGGCCCAGAGCAGTGAAGTGACTCGCCCGGGGTCACCCAGCAGTCGAGCGGCGGAGCCGGGATGAGAACCCAGGTCCTTCTGACTCCCGGGCCCGGGCTCTACCCGCTAGACCACCCTGCCTCAGCCCCACCTTCTTCCCTCCCCCCGACCCCTTTTTCGGCTGCCCCCTCCCTGCCGGGATGGGGGGGATGGGACCATTGCCAGGGGAGGGGGTGGAAAATAATAATAATAATGATATTGGTTAAGCGCTTATAGGGTGCCAGGCACCGTCCTAAGCGCTGAGACGGATACGAGCGAATGAGGTTGGACACAGTCCCTGTCCCGCGGGGGTCTCTCCCGGGGGCCGTCCGAGGGCAGGCTGGAGGCAGAGGAATGGACGAGATGACCTCTGGATTCTGGCCCCAGCTGTCCCCCCTCGGCCTCCCCGTCGTCGGCCTCGAGCCCCCCGAGAACAGAGGCTGTTTGGGTTGGATCGGGCCCCCGGCCGTCCAAACCCCCAAACCCACAGAGCGCTGAGCCGCGGCACGTAGCGGCCTCCCCGGCCAGCTCCCGGGCGGTCGGGCGCGGGCGCCCCGGACGGTCTTCTCTGCGGCCTCGGGCAACCCCCCGTGCCCGGCAACGGGGGAGGTGGGGTGGGAGCCGGGGGGGGGTCTCCTGCTCCGAGATCCCGGGGAGCCGGTGGGATGCCCCCCGACCCCCAGAGAGACTCACGCACGGTGACTGCCCAACCACCAGGCCGCCTCACCCCCCAGCTCCCGAACGCGAGCTCACGCAAGCACACGGGACACACACTGACCTTTAGACTGAAAGCTCGTCGTGGGCGGGGAACTCGTCTCTTCTACCGTTCTGTTGTCCTCTCCCAAGCCCTCGGTCCAGTGCTCTGCACATAGTAAGCGCTCCTGAAATACAATAGACCGATCAACACCCCCCACAGATCAAGACTCCTCATACAGTCACACAGTCAC